>NC_092053.1:107220200-107530953 GCF_003086295.3 Arachis hypogaea
TTGGGTGCTTGCTGATGAGTTAGGGGAAAGGGGGATCTTCGGCGGCTACTGGGTGTGGGGAAAAAGGGAACCGGGTCGGGTAACGGGTTGCTGGGTTAGGGTTTTATTATTTTGAAAATTAGGGTTAGGGGTAACTTGGTAATTTCAAATAAAATTGGGAATAATATAATAATTGAAACCCAAGTTAAATCCAACATTAATTGTATATAGAAAATACTATTTTCTCGTCAATTTTACAAATTATTTTCAATAAAATGTCCAAATCAAATAATTAGAAATAATATACTTAAATCCTTTGTTTTTCCAAAACAGTAGTATCAATATTTTAAAATATTAATTATTTAGTCCAAATCATATAAAAATCCTTATTATTTCACAACTACAAACTTTACAATTTAAATATATAAAATAACTCAATAATTATAAAATTAGATAAAATCTTAATTTAAATAGCCCAAACTCATTATTTTTAGATTTCTAGAACTTTAAGTTGTAAATAGAGAAATACTCCATAAGCATAGAGTTTGGATAAAAACCTTAATTTATTTCAAATCCAATTAATCAAAACTACCTTTAATTACCTTCAATAAGATAATTTATGAAATTAAAAATATAAATAAATATATGACTTGAGATTAGTTCAAAATAGGACTTCTCAAAAGTCTTGGGTCTTACATTCCACCCACCTTATAAAAATTTTCGTCCTTGAAAATTAAAGTAATACATAATATAGTACATAGCCTTAAATACCTTTTAGAAAAGTAAGAGATCTTAACACATATATATACATAAGTTCAAATACATGATATCCATAAGATTTAAATGTAAAGGTAAGGTATAGTGTAAGGTGAAGGATACAAGATAGGCTCAATGCAAAAGGTTATATGGTTTCAAAATCTTACAAAAGCTTGGAGAAACAATATAAGGTGCAAGTCAAGATAGGCATTCACAAAGCAGAGCTATAGTTAATGTGTCAAAAGGCTACAAGACAAGTTGGTATTAAAACAACGGATATAACATTTCCTCACAGATCTCTTACCCCTTCGAAACTTCCACTTCCCAACTCCATCAATCACTTCACAACTCCATAACCGGTCACAAACCTAACATCCGCAGACTCTTCCACGAGAAACAAAACTCCCACGAACAGGCCTTAAAGAACTACGCATCGCATTACTATACCTAAAGATCGCACGTGACATCAAAACAATTCTCGAGTTTACTCAGAAAGGTAAAAGACTTTGAAATAGCATGACAAACAACAAGGATAATCTCCGCAAGAGTTCTGAAAGAATTGTTGAGTCTACAAGTAAACAAGGATGTACAATCGATGAAGAGTATTGGAAAGAAATTCAGTTTAACAACCTCAAAGATGACTCCTGAATCAGAGACAACTGATAGGAACACAAAAGGATAAGCAAGACAGTAATTTGGAATTAAATCAAGCTGAGTTAACAAGTATAAAATCATAGAAGAAGGTCAACTAAAGCTAGTGATGACAGTCTCAAGATTTAAAATTTTTGATCAAGTTCACATAATACATTTTAATATAAAGAATGAAAAACTGAAAGAAGATCACCTCCTGTGCTAAAAGAAAAGTATGTAACTCGCAGTTCACAAAAGGGTAACATAAATATATATCAAAACTGCAATATGGTTAAAAAAAAACTAAATTGCGTTCTGTCCAAATAGTTTCCAAGTAAAAGATAGAATAAGTGAGGGTTGAAAATTGAAAGTCAATTGGGTTAAGGCCAAAACAATCTTTCGAAAATCTTGAAAGACATTTAGGTACTCAATCAGCTAAAAGTATACACTGATATTGTGGCAGGGTTGTAAGAAAATCAAACGTTTGTTCAAGAACTCTCAAAGTCTAAATTCAAACAAGTGTGTATAAAATTTTATAGCAAATATGGAACAAGTTAAACTCTATTTAGAAAAGGAAACCCTGAGGTAAAAATTTACTTATCAGTTGGTTCCAAAACTTTATTTAAAATAATGCATGTCAACTCCAAAATAACTTTTCCAATTTAAAGGATAGCTATGGATGCAATTTTTAAGCGAGAAGAATTGATTTAAGTTTCTTAAGAGAATCCAAAACTTGCTTCAAAAGTTCACATCAAAACTCTAAGAATACACTTGAAATTGCCATCACATAAGAATATTCAAGAGTATTAAGATGTACTTAAAAGGGAATTAGACCAAACAAGAAAGGATCTCAAGTCAAGGGAGTTCAAACAAGATCCACGAAGCATGGGACACCAAACAAGCTTTCCATTGGTTCAAAATGATGCAACACTCGTAAGGAAAAACAACTCAATCAACAGTGAATTTTCAAGAAAGAACCTTTGACTAAAGAAGGACAATTGGGAGGATGATGAGCGAATAATTTATATGCTTTTTGGCATTGTTTTTAGTATGTTTTTAGTAGAATCTAGTTACTTTTAGGGATGTTTTCATTAGTTTTTATGTTAAATTCACATTTCTGGACTTTACTATGAGTTTGTGTGTTTTTCTGTGATTTCAGGTATTTTCTGGCTGAAATTGAGGGACTTGAGCAAAAATCAGATTCAGAGGTAGAAGAAGGACTGCTGATGCTGTTGGATTCTGACCTCCCTGCACTCAAAATGGATTTTCTGGAGCTACAGAACTCGAAATGGCGCGCTTCCAATTGCGTTGGAAAGTAGACATTCAGGGCTTTCCAGAAATATATAATAGTTCATACTTTGGCCGAGTTTAGACGATGCAAACTGGCGTTCAACTCCAGCTCTCTGTCCAATTCTGGCGTCCAGCGCCAAAACAAGTTGCAAAGTGGAGTTCAACGCCCAAAATGGCACAAAAGTTGGCGTTCAACTCCAGAAAGAGCCTCTGCACGTGTAACATTCAAGCTCAGCCCAAGCACACACCAAGTGGGCCCCGGAAGTGGATTTATGCGTCAATTACTTACTTCTGTAAACCCTAGTAGCTAGTTTATTATAAATAGGACTTTTTACTATTGTATTAGACATCCTAGATTGTATTTTGATCCTGTGATCACGTTTTGGGGGCTGGCCATTTGGCCATGCCTGGACCTCTCACTTATGTATTTTTAACGGTAGAGTTTCTACACTCCATAGATTAAGGTGTGGAGCTCTGCTGTTCCTCAAAGATCAATGCAAAGTACTACTGTTTTCTATTCAATTCAACTTATTCCGCTTCTAAGATATTCATTCGCACTTCAACCTGAATGTGATGAACGTGACAATCATCATCATTCCCTATGAACGTGTGCCTGACAATCACTTCCGTTCTACCTTAGATTGAATGAGTATCTCTTAGATTACTAATACAGGGGACCGAGTCCGAGATATTGGGATCTTCGTGGTATAAGCTAGATTGATGGCGGCATTCATGAGAGTCCGGAAAGTCTAAACCTTGTCTGTGGTATTCCGAGTAGGACTCTGGGATTGAATGACTGTGACGAGCTCAAAACTCGCGAATGCTGGGCGTAGTGACAGACGCAAAAGGATAGTAAATCCTATTCCAGTATGATCGAGAACCTCCAGATGATTAGCCATGCAGTGACAGCGCATCAGACCATTTTCACAGAGAGGAATAGGATGCAACCAACGACAAGGGTGATGCCTCCAGACGATTAGCCGTGCTGTGACAGAGCATTTGGACCATTTTCCCGAGAGGATTGAAAGTAGCCATTGGTACCGGTGACATCCTTACATAAAGCCAGCCATAGAAAGGAGTAAGACTGATTGGATGAAGACAGCAGGAAAGCAGAGGTTCAAAGGAACGAAAGCATCTCTATGCGCTTATCTGAAATTCTCACCAATGATTTACATAAGTGTTTCTATCCTTCTTTTATTATTTAATTTCGAAAACTCCATAATTATTTTATATCCGCCTGACTGAGATTTACAAGGTGACCATAGCTTGCTTCAAGCCGACAATCTCCGTGGGATCGACCCTTACTCACGTAAGGTTTATTACTTGGACGACCCAGTGCACTTGCTGGTTAGTTGTATCGAAGTTGTGACAAATTATGAATTGAGATTAGAGCACCAAGTTTTTGGAGCCATTACCAGAGATCACAATTTTGTGCACCAGAGGACAAACAACACACTAGATAGAAATAATTTAAGTTGACTTAGAGGAGCATGAAATTCACAAGAGAAGAAAAACTGTGACTGCTAGTGGTGTTCATAAAAGAAAAAGAGTAGTTAAAAACAAAATCAAGTATCATGACCATAGAAACACAAGCTTAAAGAATTAGCCCATACTTGAGAGGAAAGGTATGAACCTAATATTTTCAAAAGAACAACAATTACGTAAATAATGTATCATACTAAATTAAAGTCAATTTGTCAAACGAAAACTAACTGGAAATAAAGTGAAAAGCCTTTCCTTTAAGAATTTAAAAATACCTAAGTACGTAATCAAATAGAGTTACGTATAGGGACCGTAATAAAATTATTTTGAAAAGTCAAATTGTATTTAAAGTAAGTGTAGTTCCGTAAACCAGTAAAAGAACATGTGAGGTATTAGAAATAAATAGTTTTTAAATTGCATAAGGAATTTTCAAAGTTTTATATAGATAGGTGTATATCAAATCAAAAGCGATTTTATAAAAGTCTGAAAATTGGTTATAAATATAGTCAATTAAGAGAAAAACTGAATCACCATTTTTTTTTAAAGACTAGAAGTAAGGACATAAAAAGACACGTTGCATCAAGACAAGTTCAAAATCATGTCGAAAAATTACATAAATCAAGAAAAGAGCTCAAACAGAGAAAGACGGATACACCAAGAAATTCAAACCGGCATATGCAATTTAGAATTAAGAAGAATGCATATGAACAGCAAAATAGGATTGAAAACATCAAACTGCTTCCCAAAAGAATTGACAAGAACATCAAAATAGGCTAAGAAACAATAAGTCACATGACATCCAACAGAATCCAAAGCACATAACTGAGTAACCTCGAGAAATAGTTTCTAACGTTTCCAAAACCCGCGATTTACTTTACTCAAAACTCGTATATCATCTATGATAACCCATCAGTGCTTTCATATACATAATTCACTAGTATTAAGCTGGCCAAACTTAATATCAGGAATTATGCAACGCAAGACTAATGGCATTAATCAATAGATAGTCATGTGCATAAAGCTCTAATTCTCGTCATTCAACAAGACCTATTACATGACAAACGCTCAGAGTATGCAATTGAAGCATAGTCGGTCCATTCCTCAGGCTCTACAGGAAAGACCGCTCTGATACCACAAATGTAACACCCTAACTATCAAAATGTCACGCTTCCAGCTGCGCCACTCTGATAGCTCGAGTATTACCACGACTTATATAATATTTAAGACTAAAATATGAGCCTGTTTAAAACTTAAAACCGCATAACACTTCGATAACTCTTTTTCGTGAAAACCTAAACATACATGCACATACAATTCAGATATAACCTTAAGATATATATATATATATACATATACATAACACTAGTTTGCAATTATACATATCATAATTTCCTATCCCTCTTACAAGCTTCATAAAGATAAAGGTGAGGGAAAAATAATAGCTACGGTGATACAAAAGACCGAATAAACAGAAAATAAACATAACTCTTCTGAAGCTTCGTCTTCCGTATCCTGAAAAGGAATAACCTGTAGGGGAGTGAGAACGTCGTCTTCGCTTGTTCTCACTATAGGATTATAGAATTTGCTATAACAAGATACGTAAAGATAAGATCATTCTTAGAGTTCAGTGATCATTGCTTGTCTTATGAGTCTTTCCAAAAACCATAGGTTCACATTCGAAATCCAGAAAATTCCTTTTTGAAGACTTCCTAAATTTCTCAAATATTCTAAAACAAAACCTTTTTCCTTAAAAAAAATGTCTGAAAAGTTTTTCATAGACCGCAATCATGAAAGCAGTTACCTACGTGGTATAAATGATCATCACGTTCCAAGCATAGGTTCATTAAGTCTATGCTGAACCGATCAGATATTTTATACAGAACTAGGACTCAATATACCAATCACGGCCTCAAGCCCATCCAATCCAACATGGCCCCCGGCCCAAACAGCTAGATCAGCAACTAACTCTTCACAAACCAATCAATTCAAACACAATCACAATTAATGTGGTTCATGCACAATCAAGAGCAATTACAACAAGTATAACAGTTAGCAGTTAACATAAGTATTCACATAGGCAAACCAAATACAATATGCACACCCAAACAATATCACATAGATGCAAATGATGAATGCCTGTCCTACTGGCTGTGATATCACATTGTCGGTTCAATTTCCAACCCGACACATTCCCATGGGAATGTTGCCTTTCGATCACGTATAAATGGGAACCCTCTGGGATAACGTGCCCGCCACACGGTCCAGGATGTCAGTGCCTGCACACTCCTGTAATCCGAAAGGATGTGAGCGGGATACTTTGCCTCCGACCTCACATCTACACGTAAGCGGGATTAACCACCGTCCTTACGCGGGCACCGCAACCTCGACAAGCGGGATTAACCACCGTCCTTGCCAGGCGCAAACGACTTATCAACAATCTCGTCAATTATCAAATCTCTCAGCATAAGCGGGACGAACCCGGCCCTTACGCCTACCAAACAATAACTCATCAATATTGATGATATCTACAATCAATCAGGCTCAAAATCTTAATTCAAAATCATTCTTGGCCCATTTACTTTTAAGTAACAAACGTAGTCAATTCACAGCTAGCCAAGAATCACTTTTCAAAACGGAGCCACTTTCCACATCTTTCCAATACTTCCAAAGATCTCAAAACCATGCCAAGTTCAAAATCTCTTTGAAAGACTCAAAATCATTCATTTCTAAATCAAGATTTGGTCGTAAGATTCCTCAGCGGAGTCTCAAGACTTCAGGGGAGAATAACCTAACTCATTTCTTAAATTCCTTGAAAACCTCCGAAACTTTAACTTCTTGAGTTGAATAAATAGAATAGGGTTTAAACCCAAAACCAAATCATGTTTCCAATTATTCCGCACCAATTTCAAAACCAACCAAACTTAAGCCAAAACCAAATCATTTTTAAACTGAAAACCAATTTCAGTTTCATTCTTAAATCTGTTTCCAAGGGCTCGGGAAGTGTTTCAATTTTAACAAATCAAAGTTCCAGAAAATACTTCAAGCTCTTCCTAAATGTCGTAAAGTGAAATAGATTAATTGAAAACCACGTTTATTTTAAACCCATTAAAACCCCCTCCAAAATCTGTTTACGTAAATCAATTTCCAAAACATAAAAATTTCATATTTAAATTGATTTTTAAGGCATAATTCCTTTCTTAATAATTACATCCAAGATATAGAGATTTTCCTACTAAGGCAAGTTCAAACATAATTTATTTCTCAAATATTTAAGTCAAAGCATAATTCATTCTTTTCCAAAATAACAATTCCAATCAAAATCTCAGATTTTCTAGAAATTTTGGCAGCATCTCCCCTAAAACTTGGACTTTACCACCCTTTTCGGGTCCCAACAAAACCAATCATCAATCCTTTCTGACGGGTTCAAGACTAAATCAGTTTCCAATAAAACAAAACTCAACTTTCAAATTATCAAAAATCATTCAAATCAACCAATCCAGAAATCTCCAATTTATCAAAATCAGACATTGTTACAATCAAACAAGAACCCATATTCATTCAAAATAAAACCAGACAATTCATAAGACTCACATAACCACCAGAAATACATTTTGTACAGCATATCTATTTATAACAACTTTCACTTTAAAATGAATCAGTTTGTATAAAAAGCCCCTACCTCGATACGTTGAAATCACAACCCAAACTCGCTAACTGACTCCTTTCGTATTGACCCGAATCGACTGCAGTCAAAACCTCAGCTCCAACCCACTTTCTCAGCAACCACAACCACTCTAATCGCAACATGTAATAGCCGAGATTAACTCTCATAACAACGAATGCTACAACACCTCAACGTATAATGGAGCAGTAACGAGAGGGCTTTCAGATCGAGACGCTTACCGAACGAAGAAGGAACGGCTGAACCGAAACAGCGGCGGTCTCCGAACCGGCTTGGCGGCAGCCCGGCAGCCATTTCAAATGGCAGCGGCGACCCGGACTTCGGCAATGGTGGCTGAAACCCACATACGCAAACGATAAAGTTTCCAGAATTTTAAACGAATGAAAACCAAATTCAAAACCCTTACCGGCAGAGTTTTTCGGCGACAGCAGAAATGGCCAGAAGCTCCAGCGATGGTCCCAGAAGTCACAGAACCACTCCCGGCGGTCAGAGTCACGGAGATGCAGCTCCTTTCTCCGGCAGCGGCACCTACGACGGCAGTTCCGACGGAGGCAGCGCCGGCGACGCGAACGGCGGTTGGGCACGATGGTTAGACTCCCAACTCAGCCTCAGATCTCTCTCTTGTTTGCTCTGCGACGGCGTAGGGACGGCGGCGCGGCTAGAGGTGACGGCGCAACGAACAGAGGCGGCGTGGATCTGGCGGCGATGGCTCCTCAACGGCGACATACCCCACGGTGGCAGCTTCCTCGTGATGGTGTTGGGTCGGGACGGATCGGCGGCGACGGGTCAGACCCGCGCTTCCCCTTCTCGCGGATGAGCTCTCCACGCTCGTTCTTCCTCCCTCTCCCTCAGCCTAGTTCGGCGGCTTCATAGTGGCAGGGATGGCAGGACGCGACGGCGACAGTGGCACCAGGCCAGCGACGCACCTCCTCCCCTCAGATCTCCCTTCCCTCTCTTCTCCCGGCGCAGCTCTCTTCCCTCTCTTGCCTGTTCTTCGCTCTCTCACCCTCCCCGGTGCAACACGGCGGCACGGCGGCAGTGACGCCCGCCGGCGCCGTCCCTTTCTCTCTTCTCATACCGGCGCTCCCTTTCCCAGCTCCCCCCTTTCTTTCTTCTTTTCTTTCTTTCATAAAAAGGAAACCTTGGGTGCTTGCTGATGAGTTAGGGGAAAGGGGGATCTTCGGCGGCTACTGGGTGTGGGGAAAAAGGGAACCTGGTCGGGTAACGGGTTGCTGGGTTAGGGTTTTATTATTTTGAAAATTAGGGTTAGGGGTAACTTGGTAATTTCAAATAAAATTGGGAATAATATAATAATTGAAACCCAAGTTAAATCCAACATTAATTGTATATAGAAAATACTATTTGCTCGTCAATTTTACAAATTATTTTCAATAAAATGTCCAAATCAAATAATTAGAAATAATATACTTAAATCCTTTGTTTTTCTAAAACAGTAGTATCAATATTTTAAAATATTAATTATTTAGTCCAAATCATATAAAAATCCTTATTATTTCACAACTACAAACTTTACAATTTAAATATATAAAATAACTCAATAATTATAAAATTAGATAAAATCTTAATTTAAATAGCCCAAACTCATTATTTTTAGATTTCTAGAACTTTAAGTTGTAAATAGAGAAATACTCCATAAGCATAGAGTTTGGATAAAAACCTTAATTTATTTCAAATCTAATTAATCAAAACTACCTTTAATTACCTTCAATAAGATAATTTATGAAATTAAAAATATAAATAAATATATGACTTGAGATTAGTTCAAAATAGGACTTCTCAAAAGTCTTGGGTCTTACATTGCATTCTCCGGATCAATTTCATTTTCATCTCTTCCTCAATCAATGCACTCATTGATCTCCTTGGAAATCTTAAGTGATCGAATTACAATTCCATGTAATTCAATCTCTCAAATCTTGATCAATAGCCAATTCCTTGGTCAATTGCTCATGAGAAGAGATGAAGTATGGTCACTGATTATACCACATGCATTTCCCAAATCAAGTGTTGAGAGGATTATAGTCACATATCCATCCAAATCCAATTTGGTCCAGCATGAGTAAGCATTTCTAGCATGATCTCTTCATTCCTCTTTCAAGGTTCAGAAGAGATCCAAGTATGAATAGCTTTTTTTCCAAGATAACTACCCAATTGGATGAAGATCGAAAGCTTTCAAGTAAAATCAAGAGAATAGATAGAAGAAGAATAATGAAAACTAGTATTGATCCATCAAATTACAACAGAGCTCCCTAACCCAATGAAAAGGGTTTAGTTGTTCATAGCTCTGGAAAATGAAAACAAAGATGGAGAATACATAATAAAACTAGAAGTGCAGAGAAAGTAAAATACAGAGAGTAGTTCTATGCCAAGAGGCTCCCTATATCTTCCAATTTAATCATTGTTGATGTACAATCAATCCCCGGCAACGGCGCCATAAACTTAATGCACGGAAAACTTGTCTCGCAATAAATTTCCTTCGGCAAGTGTACCGAATTGTCGTCAAGTAATAACTCACAAAAGAGTGAGGTCGAATCCCACAGAGATTAACGGATTAAGCAATCAATGGCTAATTGATTATCCTAGTTAGACGAATCATATTGGAGTAATAAGCAACAAGGAATTGTAAATTGACAGAAAAGTAAAGAAAGAAATAAAGTGAAGAAAAGTAAAATGGCAAGAAAAGTAAATGTAAGAACTAAAAATAAAATGAACATTGGGATCAAGAGATATTGCAATCCTCCGGATCAAGTTCATTCTCATCTCTTCCTCAATCAATGCATTCATTGATCTCCTTGGCAATCTTAAGTGATCGAATTACATTTCCTTGTAATTCGATCTCTCAAATCTTGATCAATAGCCAATTCCTTGGTCAATTGCTCATGAGAAGAGATGAAGTATGGTCACTGATTATACCACATGCATTTTCCAAATCAAGTGTTGAAGGATTATAGTCACATATCCATCCACACCCAATTTGGTCCAGCATGAGAAAGCATTTCTAGCATAATCTCTTCATTCCTCTTTCAAGGTTCAGAAGAGATCCAAGTATGAATAGTTTCTTTTCCAAGATAACTACCCAATTGGATGAAGATCGAAAGCTCTCTAGTAAAATCAAGAGGAAAGAAAGAAGAAGAAGAATAAGAACTACATTTAATCCATTGAATCACAATAGAGCTCTCTAACCCAATGTAAAGAGTTAGTTGATCATTGCTCTACAAAAATAGAAAAGAAAGAAAGTGCAGAAAAGTAAAGATGAAGATTTAAACTGAAATTGAAAATTCAACATTCATAAATGAAAATTACAACTAAAAGAAAGAGAAGGAAAAGTGTGTGAGGGGAGGGAGTCCGAAGACCCCTCTTCAATCCCCCATTCCAGAATGCTTTCAATGTAAAGACTAAGGCCTTTATATAGGCTCTCCTAAATTACAAAATGAAATTTAAAAGCAAATTACAATTAAATAAAAATTCATATTCTAGATGCTTCTTGTGGTCTTGATTGGTTGACAATTGTGGGCTTGCTTGCTTGAGCTTTGAAGTGGACTTGAGAGAGAAGTGAGTCAAGTTGAGGTCCAGGTGCTAAAGTTAGTGCTAAAGTTAGCCACACTAATGCTACAAGTGTGGCGTTAGTGCTAAAGTTATTGTGGCTAACGTTGCACTTGCTGCCCAGTTGGTGTTTTTGGGGCTTAAAAGATACCTCTTGTTTGTGCTCCAATTTTATGTCCACTATAGAGTATTATATATCTTTGGAAATCTCTAAATGTCAGCTTTCTAACGCAACTGGAATCACCTCAATTGGACCTCTGCAGCTCAAGTTATGCTCCTTTGAAGTGGACATGGTCGCTGGCATAGTTGCTAGCGTTACTGGAAAACTTGAGTGCCAATAACGCTAGCGATCAGGGCTTCATTATTACCAGTTTCTGAAGCTCAAACTTAGTGTCCACCCCATACTATTATATATTGTTGGAAATCCCTAGATGTCTACTTTCCAATGCCTTTGGAAGCGCATCATTTGGAGCTCTACAACTCGAGTTACACTTCTTGGAAGGTGAAGAGGTCAGCTGGCCTTACTACAGGTTGATACCATGTTCATCTTTGCACTTTCGGGGCAGGTTTTCTCCCTCAAATTTAGTGTCCATCATGTAGTGCCATATATGCTTGGAAAGCTCTGGAATCCTACTTTCCAATGCCACTGGAATCACCTCATTTGGAGTTTTGTGGCTCAAGTTATTCTTGTTTGAAGAAGGCATGGTCAGGCTGCCAAGTGGGACTTTTGCCCACATTAACTACCACGTTAATCTAGTTAACGTGGAAGCTAACGTGGGTCTTTTTGTTTCGCAAACGTTAGTGGAGATCACCTTTTCCACTAACGTTGGCATCTCCCTTTCCTTCCACGTTAGTTCCCACGTTAATCTAACTAACGTGGAGACTAACGCGGGTCTTCTAGCCTTCGCAAACGTTAGTGGCACTCTCTTTTTCCACTAACATTGGCATATACCCCTTTCGCAAGCGTTATTGGGGCTCACCTTCCCCATTAATATTGCTTGGTGCCTTTTGTCCCTTCGTTAGAGTTCACGTTATTGGGGCTCACCTTCCCCATTAATGTTGCTTGGTGCCTATTGTCCCTTCGTTAGAGTTCAGGTTAGTGTAGCTAACGTGACTGTTAACGTGGGTCTTCCTTGCTATCGTTCCATGCTCTCCTTCTTCAAAGTTAATGCCACTAACTTTTCTCATTAACGTTGGGGCTTTCCTTCCTTCCACGTTAGTGCCCACGTTAGTGTAACTAACTAACGTGGCTCTTCTCTTCTTCTTTTGGCCTGAAATCAATCAAACAAAGTGCATCAAAGTCTTGCTCTTAATCATGGGATCATGCATCATCCAATTTATCATATAATTCATGCTAAATTCTCATGAAATCATGTAAAGTGCACAATGTATGCTTGAATCAAGATGTAAGTGAATATCTACCCAAATACTTGCTTATTTCCTAAGAAAATGCATGAAACTATCCTAAAAACAGTAAAAAAAAGGTCAGTGAAACTGGCCAAAATGCCCTGGCATCAGTCACCAAGTTGAAACTCACTCTCAAAAAGTTTGGCTTCGACAACACCAAATCAGACACGTCACTCTTCACCAATTCACACCTGCATCAGCAACTTATGTTCTCGTATATGTAGATGACATTCTAGTCACGGAAAACTCTCAAGCAGAAATCACAGCCTTAGTCAACCAGTTACATGCAGTATTTTCACTAAAAGGCTTGGAAAAAATGAACTACTTTTAGGGAATTGAGGCAGTAAGGAACAGCGACCAAGTAATGATCCTATGCCAAACAAAATATATCAAAGAACTCTTAGTTAAAGCAGGGATGCAAGAAGCCAAAGCAATGCTTACTCCAATGACATCCAGTCTGAAACTCTCAGTGCAAGGAGGAGAATTATTTCAAAATCCAGCACAATATAGATCAGTTATTGGAGGATTCCAGTATGCAACAATCACAAGGCCAGAGATCTCTTATGCAGTAAACAAAGTATCGCAATTCATGCACCAACCGTTAGACAGCCACTGGAAAGCGGTAAAGCGAATCCTCAGGTACTTAGCAGGAACACTTCAGCATGGATTAAAGTTCCAAAAGTGATATAGATGATAGAAAGTCAACAAGTGAATTTTGTGTCTTTTATGGACCAAATCTTGTCTCTTGGTCCAGTTAAAAGCTTAGAGGGATAGCTGCTGGACTTGTTGAAGTCATTTGGTTGCAGAACTTGTTGAGTGAAATGAGGATACCTTGCACCACCAAACCAAACCTATATTATGACAGCTAGAGTACTGTACTACTTTCAGCTAATCCAATCCTACACACACAAGAGTAAGCACTTCGAACTCAACCTCCACTTTGTCAGAGACTATGTGACCAAGAAGAGACTATATGTAATCCATATTCCAGCTGAAGAGCAGATAGCAGATTGCCTAACAAAACCTCTGTCAAGCGCTGCCTTCCAAAAGTTTAAATTGAGATTGAGAATTGCTGACAGAAGATGTAATGGCAGCAAGACAATTGGAAGTCCAAACAACAGAGCTGATATTAAGAGTTTAAAGAGCACAATAGACAAGAAGGAACATGTGCAACATACTCTCTCTCTCTCTTTCTATATATATATATATCTATTCAATATTTCTGTATCCTTTCTGTCAGAAAAGACACAAAATACACTAATTCAAAATTTGAATGTGATAATAAAAGAAAAAGTGAAAAAATAAATTGTGTCTCTATTCAATATTTCTGTATCATTCCTGTCATAAAAGACACAATATACTAATTCAGTGTCTTATGACATAATGTTTCTGTTTATATCTCATTTAACAAATACGATTTTGTGTCTCTGTATTCATGTCCTAGTGTCCTGTTCTCAAAACCAAATGCAGCCTAAGAGACACCCCCCTCCTATATCCTTTCCATATAGCCATTGAGATATGAGTAGGCCAGCCCCCATGACCGTACGGCATAGCCATCAAGCCACAGAAACTGAAGAATCACTTTTGTTTCTAATAAGAATCACCTTGAATCCATTCATCAAGGTTTTCGTCTCAAACTCCTAAATCACCCTCCGTAATGGACCTACAGCATATGCTATCCTATTACAATGTCTAGGGATACAGGAACAAGTAAAGCACCTGAGATATCTGCCCCTAGTTCACCTTTATATGGGTGTATTGGCCTTTTCTTTTTACCCTTGCCAGTTTGGGGTTAGCATGCTTTTGTATACAACATTACAACTGTACAAGATGATTGAGAAAAAAGATATCCAAGGTAAACAAGACATTGATAGAGAAAGAAGCAAGTGTACTAAATGTCAATAAATTTGAAGTTCAACATGAATTCATTCTAACAATAACCTAATAATGACCGAGTACAGCTCAAAATTGTATAAACTTAGTGGTAAGATTCATTCAATGATTAAGTTAGAATAAAGTATACTACAACATTCAGGATCCTTAAATGGTCATAGCAATATCTGAGTAAGGTGGTGTTAAACTATTGACTCTGTTAGTGAAGTCATCTGTTCAAAGCAGTGAGTCAGCTGAGCAAAGGTGTACTCCGTTTCTGTTAGTTCTGTTAGTTCTTGTAGTGCTCTATTTACTAACTTGATGCAACTGCCGAATCAACGTGTTCAAGTAGAAACCGGTACAAACTTTTCCTTAAGTTCTCTACCCGATGATCAACCTTATCTCCGCCAACCGAATTATCTAACCAGTGATTCACATTTTTCAGCTGTCCAAGAAGACATGCAATTTCAGTGCTCCCTTCTTCACTTTTCAAACCGAATCCATCATCGAGCGATTCCTCCAAGTACTTCAAGAACCATTCTCGAGAAGCCTCAAGCAATTTTTCTGCCAAAGTTGCTGCCTCCTGTATCTCGCTTTCTTTACTTTGATACTGCTTATTATCTGTGTACTTGTTCTTCGCCACCAACAGGTTCCGCTTTGAAGGAAGTCTTTTAGCAGTTGAATTTGGCAAGAGAGTTGTCTGAGTTGCACGATTTTGGTTATTCTGAACAGCGAGATTCACAGTAGGCATTTCCTCGCAAGAATTCTCAATGACAACATAATGACATTTTTCACCATTCAAAGTCTCACCTTTTCCTTGTGCTCTGAAAAGATTGAATTTAGAAAGATTGGTTACAATGGCAGCTTGTACCCAAGATGTAGCATTTTTGTGAAAAGGAACCTCTAGGGTAGAGTGGCTGCTTTGCTTTGTCTCAGGAGATGGGGTGAGCAAAGAATCCAACACCATTGTTGCTCTCTGCAAACTCTGGTGAAGCTCTAGAAACTGCTTCACAAGTAATCCAGCAGAGAGAATCTGGGTAGACTCACAAAGTTCCGCAAACAAGCTGAAACACAATAGTCAATTACATTTGCCAAATGTCAATGCAATTACAAATACATCCAATTACATAATGTCATGTTAGAAAAAAGAACTATTTTTTATATTGACCGCGTCAATAGTTGTCCAAAAGAACGGATGTGATTGAACGACTATGTAAAACGTTTTACATAAGATATTACATAAAACAAACCACAAAAGGCACAATAGGAATAGAAAGTATAAATAATGCCAAATGCATTCCTCCACCTTCCATTTTAAACTAGGGGGAATATGTTACCAAACAAAAATTTATGCATATAAAACCAATAGTTGCAACTTCATATGTTACCTCTAATGCACTAACAAAATACTCAAATAGAAAAATATGTTCAATCAGCTACAGAGAACACGTTATTTCTTAGAATCCATAAGACAGGAAATTGCAGAAGCCAAGCGAACTGTATTTCCACATACTGGACTCATAGACTCGTATCTAAGGATACTATAATATATAATGATCAAAGTTATTAAATACTTGGAAATATAAACCAAAGTCACAAAAGAGAATAATACCACATGCATTGGATTACAGTATCTGCAGCAGATGCCTCATGAAGAGCCCTCACAGCAGCAACAAAAGCAAGATTTCTATGAGTTACAACTTGCTGGAAAAGAAACAGAAAAAATTTCAAACTTTCCATGTGAGATGATGGCATGTAAATTTGAATCTAAGCCATACATATTAATCTAGATCATTATTACCTTCCCAAGATTACACATGGGAGATGGAAGATCCTCCCATGATACAGACACACCACTCCAATTCTTGACATTGATGGGCACCTTAACAAGTTGGCTATTAACAGTGCCAGCACTTGGTGACTTAGAACTCTTACTGCGCGGTGTACTTTCACTCGAAGGAGTGCTTGTCGGCTTCGGACACAAGTTCTCATTTTTATTCTTCAGTGGTGAGACACTCAAAGTTGGGGATTTTAATGGAGACTCAAATTTAAGAGGGAGCTTCTTGTGAACCACCTACAGCGAGCAAATACAACCTCATAAGATAAAAAGAAGTTATATATGAAAGATACACCTAAAAATCAACAATTAATTTTTGTCTTAAAACTAAAATCACTTTTACTCTATCCAGACCCATTGCAGAAGATGCAGAATCTTCCAGAGTAAAGGGCCTACAAGAATGCATTGCAGAGAGACACAGTCATCATACATTCATGGAACTCGTTTTAAACACTATTTTACAAACTAGATTTCTGACTCAAATGAACATTCCAAAGGTTAGCGTAATAGAAAAACAACAAAATAGCCTGATTGCTGGGTCCAACAGCCACCAAAAAGCATTTCAAAATCACAAAAAAGAAAAAAGTGAGGGCCCTCATTCAACATTATAGAAAACACCCAAAACGGTGAATTATTCAACTACAAGTGAAAACAGGTGGGGAAAATAAATAAAATAAAACACTCTCCCCATTAATAAAACCCTACATAAAACACAGGAACATAAAAAAGAGAAACACCATAATGGAGTGTGAGAAAAACAGAAAAGGCGAAAAGGGTATCAAAAGGTTAAAAGCTTTTTCAGTTTTCAACATCACATCACATACATTAGGTGAAGACGAAGCAGATTTCAGCATGAATCTCGAACTAGGAGTCCCAGAACCATTCTTAGAAACAGGGCTTTGATCCCAAGCTCTTCTAGAAGAATCCAAACTCAACCTCCTCATCTCCACCACTACCTTCTCACAGTTACCATTATTATTCCTCAAACCCAAACCCTTCAACTTCCCCTTTGAACTCTCTTCACCCTTCCTCAAACCCTTGTTCTTGTTGACATTACTACCCTTCTTGCTTCTTCTAAAATCAACATTCACATTGGCTCCAACGTGTAACAACTCGCTTGAAACCAAGTCAATGGGGTTCCCAACGCAGGGCCTTCGTTTCGGAAGGGGATTCAAGCCATGAACAACGGGAATAGAGGAAGAGGGTTTTGCTGAGTCAAGGCGAGTCACGTAAACGAACTGACCGAGTTGGACCTTGTCGCTCCAGATCAATTCGGCGTCGTTTTCAGGTACGGAGACGTAAGCAGAATGCAAGGAATCAGAGACTTTGAGGAAGTAGCCCTTGCTCTGCCACGTGTCCTCGTGGGAAAAACGAGGGACGATCTCGATCACTTGGAGGAGCGCGTGGCGGTGCTCCCCGGTCACCCTAGCCTCCTTGTTCCCCGAAGATTCTAGAAGCTTCGAGAGCACGCCAGGTGTTAGTGACGCCATTGCAATGTAGAAGAAGAAATTAGTGGTGGTGGTAATAGTAGTAGTAGTAGTGCTGTGTTTCTCTGTTTCTTCTAACAATGGTTTTGTTGGTCATGGAGAAATGGCTAACAAGGGAAAGACAGTAAAAATTCAAAACATATGTGAAAAACGCAAATTTAATTTAACTTTTATAAGTAAAGTAACTAATAGCAATTTAATTTATCTAAACTATGCGAATGCGAATAACAATGCGAACACGCCAGCATTGGTGTGTGGCGAATCTCAAAATGACATGGGGGAAGGTGTAAAGTGTGGCATTGAGGAAATCAGGGAAAAAAACCTAAAGTTAATTACAAGGTAATATTTAATTTCATCCCCAAAATTTGATATCGGATTTAAATTGATTCTTAAAATTATGATGAACTCAATTCAATTCTTAAAATTTATAATCGTAATTTATATTCATTTTTTAAGTAGATTTTTATAAATAATATATTAATTTTGCACGTTAACTTATTAAAATTTAGATTCTTCATTTAGATTCTTTAGGATTAAGATCTACTAAACTTCCTAAAAGTTTGATTGGTTCTACAACATCTTCTTGAAGATGATAATAACTTGTAACTTTGGAAGCAACAATTAAAATTTTGGAACTCTAATAAATTTTGATCACATAGAATCTTAGTGAAAAATCTAAATCACAACAAATTAATGTACCAAATCAATACATCGTTAATGGAAATTAGTTTAAGGGTTAATGTGAGTTACGATTATAAATTTCGGAATTCAATTTGAGTCCGTTAAAATTTTAAGGGTCAAATTGAGTCCGACTTCAAATTTCAGAGGTCAAATTGAGTGTTAACTCATTAATTACAAATAAATTGAGTTAAGCCTTAGAGTGACTACCAAAGTTGTATTCGAGTCCCAAAGTAGTCTCTGAAGTTAATAGTTATCCAAATTTGTCCTCGAAGTTACACTTCAAGACTCATAGTAATTCGCAAGATATTTTCCGTCCATCAAAAAGTTGAGTTAGAGTGATTCTTGCCATACTAACATTGTAACAGCTGATGTGGCGAATTTTTTTTTTTTCGCAATTTAGTCATTTCTCTCTTTTAAAACCCTAATCCTATTACACTAAATCTCTCCCTCTCAATACTATCCGAACCTAATCCTAGTGAAGATGGTCTCCAACACTAAACGAAAAAGGCTCAATCACCGGAGGACTTGAATGCTATTGCCATGGAACCGGTTGATAGAGGAGTCTGTGGTTGAAGTGGAACCATGGAAGGTGATCGGTGATAGACAAAATAACCGTATCTGCAAAGACCAGCCGGACTTTCAAGTGACGGCAGTCTCAGACTGTTCCCTGATGATGGTGATGGCAAAAGAAGAGGACGCAGAGATGGTGAGGGTTTCTCCTCTGCGATCCTTCCTCCTGTGTTACACGCACTACAAAACAAGTGGGAGACGACACGCAGCTGCCAGGTTTACTGTTGCTGCTCCAACAACACTTCCGTAGTCGGCTGTTGCCACTGGAGACTGGACGCGGCTGTGGGGGCGATGGAAGAATACTGAATTGTCTAGCTTCTTCTGCAATTTGGCTGGGTTATGCAGGATTGAAAAAGAGCTTGAACTGAAAATAGAAGGCTTAAAGACATCAAGGAGACTCCCCTTCTGATTTTGCTTCTATGAAAGTCATATTTTCTTGATTTGTCTTATATTCTCTCTTGTTTGTATCCCATTCTGTTGATTTGTACTAGTGGGACAAATTGTTTTATTGAGACCTTGTCAAGTTTAGGTCAAGCTTAGACTCTTGAGTTGTTGAAATTTGTTGGTGTGAGTGTGAGATAACAATTAAAATTGGCTTCTGTAAACTTTTTTTTGTTGCTAAAACTTCTGCAATCACCTGCATTTGAAGAACTGAAGTCATGTTATATTATTATTCTAGAAGCAAAGTAAAAATTCAAGGCAGAAGCTACTGTCAAATATTCTTCATATGATGACATTCTAACATTTTCTATGGATAACTTTGAAGGTAACATGTTTTTTGGATATTAGAATGAAGATCAAATTAGTGGTACATGACTTTCGTATTTGCATTTGGATATTTATGGCATTTTAAAGTGTTTTGCATTTGATTTGGCTTCTCAATTGCACATTATTATTTCTTATGGGTTGTTCTGCATTTGATTTTTAAGTGTTCTGTATGTGATTAAGTTCTCCCGTTGTTGGAGAAAGAAAAATATTCTCAAATGTTACTGGGTTTGGATTCGTTATTGCTCATGATTCTCCATTCTCGGGAGTAAACTACCATTTCTACCCACAAAAGTGGAAAACGCTGACATATCTACCCATAGAAAAAGGAAATTACCATTTGTACCCATGAAATATGGATTTCGCACAGCAAAATTATCCAAACACTAAAAGATTACCTAAAATTCCTAAATTACCCTTATCTTCACCACCACACCACCCCCTTCACCCCAGCCACCTTTCTAACCCTAACCCTCTTCACCCAGCCACACCCCCTTTTCCTTTCTAATCTCAAATCCCACCACCACTCCCCTTCACCTAGCCACCTTTCTAACCCTAACCCTCTTCACCCAGCCACCACCTCCTTTCCCTTTCTAATCTCAAATCTCACTACCACCCCCTTCACCCAACTACCTTTCTAATCCTAACCCTCTTCACACAGCCACCACTTCCTTTCCCTCTAAAACTCACACATGGAGACATTACACACACACACCCACCCGAGGAAGAAGAAGAGAAGAGCAGGGAGAGGGAGACCGTACTGGCAATGTGGGGACTCGCTGCCACTATCGCATCATCGTTGCCATTGTTGAGGAAGCCCGAAGAGGAGATGCGAGCCAGAACCAAGGAATGAAGGAAGGGGGAGCTGTCGTCGCTGTCGTGCCCTGCTGCTGTCGGCTCCGTCGCGTCTGTCGCCACCATTGATTGAGTCCGTCGCTGTCGTTGTCGCTGGTCTGGAAGGAAGAGAGCGCGCAAGAGATCGGAGAAGGAGGAGAGGGCGACGGCGCCGGTGGGTGTCACTGCCACCATCGTCGTCGATGCTGTTCAGTAAGGGAGGAAGAACCATTTTTTCTCTTTGCTTTTTCTATTGTTGTTGTTGTTGTTGTTGCTTTATATGAAGAAGACGATGATGGAGGTATAGTGGTGGTGGTAGTGATGGTAGTGATAAAGGAAATGAGATGTGGTGCCTTTGAACTCAGAGTTTGGCTCAGGCGAGGGTGAGACAGGGAAGGAGGGAAGGAGGGGTGGATGATGCGGATGATGATAAGGGTAATTTAGGGATTTTATGTGATTTTTTAGTGTTTGGATAATTTTATTATATGGAACTCATGTTTTATGGGTACAAATGGTAATTTCCTTTTTCTATGGGTAGATATGTCAGTGTGTTCAACTTTCGTGGGTAGAAATGGTAGTTTACTCCCATTCTCAAAAAAGAAACCAAATTGCAAAAAAATAAATTTTTCTTTACCACATTAGCTAGTCGTTACAGTGCCAGCGTGGCTTCTAATGGATGAAAAGTGTCTTAGAGACTACTAAGAGTTTTAGAGTGTAATTTTGAGGATAAATTTGGGTAACTATTAACTTCAGAGACCACTTTAAGGCTCAAATATAACTTCAGATACCACTTTAAAACTTAACTCCAGATAAATTTGTAATTTTTATTAGATTTTAATTTTAGAATAAATTACATAATTAAATAAATAAATTTTAAAATTATCTAAATATAACGATTAAAGATTGGTTATATTTTAGGTGTATATTTATACTATAAGGTAAAAAAATTTTCAAAAATTAAACATAAATTGTTTTAAAGTATAAAAATTTATATATAAATAAAAATAAATGTAAATCGTACATGAATTAAAAATGAAAAATAAAATGATAAAATATTTTTGCATATTTAATGTCGTAAACCCATGAAAGATTATAAGCCACAAGTTTTTTCTTTATCACTTTCTTTCTTATCCAAAATGTAATGAGCATAGTTATCGAAATCGAATGAGTAATCGATCTGCTTAAGATACTAGTTACTGGGTTAGTAGCTCAATTAGTAAATTATTAGTTAAATTGTTTAAATTATAATTGATAAATATAAATTTTACAAATATAATTTATTTTGTATATGTGATATTTAAACAAATGCTAAATATAATAAAAGCAACTTGTCCTAGTGGTTGCTAAGCTGCTGCTAAAGTTTTGAAAACTGAATTGGTCATCAAAATAACTATTTTATAATAAAATATAAATAAAAATACTAAAACATAATAATAGTCTAATAAAAATTTTAAAATATCATCTAACCAATACAGCTATAAAGAAGGATCACTTCCCACTTCCTTTTATTGTTCAGATGCTATAGAGGTTAGTCGGACATGCATTTTATTATTTTTTAGATGGATACTCCAGCTACAACCAAATTGCAGTAGACCTTCATGATCAAGAGAAGACAGCATTCACATGCCCTTTTAGAGTCTTCGCTTACCGCTGTATGCCTTTCGGTTTGTGCAATGCTCCTACGATTTTTCACAGGTGCAAGCTTTCCATCTTATCTGATATGATTGAAAAATTTATTGAGGTTTTTATGGATGACTTCTCTATTTTTGGTGATTTCTTTGAAGGGTGCTTGCAACATCTAGCCTTAGTCTTGAGAAGGTCCAAAGAAACTAACATGGTTATGCATTAGGAAAAATGCCACTTTATGGTTACGGAAGGTATAGTTCTTGGGCACCACATCTCAAGCAAAGGTATAAAAGTTGACAAGGCCAAAGTGGAGGTAATTGAGAAATTATCCCCCTGTAAATGTAAAGAGCATAAGGAGTTTCTTAGGTCATGCAAGTTTCTATAGAAGGTTCATCAAAGATTTTTCTAAAATAGCAAAGCCATTAAGCAATCTTTTAGTTACTGATGCACCTTTTTATTTTGATGATGAATGCTTGCATGCCTTTGAAACTCTCAAAACCAAGTTAGTCTCCGCATCCATTATTACCCCTCGTAATTGGACATCACCATTTGAATTGATGTGTAATACAAGTAATATTGCAATTAGAGGTATTTTGAGGCAAAAGCAAAATAAAATTTTGCATGTTATATATTATGCAACCAGAGTGTTAAATGAAGCTCAAAAAAATTATACAACTACTGAGAAGGAATTACTTGCTATGGTATTTGTAGTTGATAAGTTTAGATCTTATTTAGTTGGTTCAAAGGTTATTGTTTACATTGTTTACACTGATCACTATGCTCTTAAGTACCTTTTGACTAAGCATAATTCTAAACCAAGATTGATTAGATGGGTACTCCTCTTGTAAGAATTTGACATTGAAACCAGAGATAAAAAGGGTTCTGAGAATAAAGTGGAAGACCACCTTTCTCGGACTAAACCAGTGAAAGCTCAAGTACTTCCACTCCCCCTTCATGAAGTGTTCCCTAATAAGCATTTGTTTATGATTCACAAAACACCCTGGTTTGATGATATAGCCAATTACAAGGCTGGAAAGATACTACCAAAGGGACTTACTAGGAAACAAATAAAAAAGCTACAACATGATGTCCGATACTTTCTTTGGATGACCTGTATTTGTTCAAGAGGTATTCGGATGGCATCATCCGGAGATGTATTTCAAAGAAAGTGACTCCACAAATTCTCTGGCATTGCCATGGTTCCGAGTATGGCAGGAACTTCGGTGGAGAAAGGACAGCGACAAATATTTTTCAATGTGGATTTTACTGGCTCACACTCTTCAAGGATGCAAGAGAGTTTGTCAAAAAGTGTGACTCTTGCCAAAGGGCTGGGAGTTTGCCAAAGAAGAATGAATTAGCTCAAAATCCCATCTTGGAAGTAGAGTTGTTTGATGTATGGGGTATAGACTTCATGGGACCATATTCCTCCTCTTATTCAAACAACTACATTTTGGTGGCCGTTGACTATGTTTCCAAGTGGGTGGAGGTAATGTCTTTGCCTACTAATGATGCTAAAGTTGTGCTTAACTTTCTCAAGAGGCACATCTTTAGTAGATTTGTTGTTCCAAGGGCATTGATTAGTGATGGTGGTAGCCACTTTTGTAACAAACAACTAGACACACTCTTCCAAAGATATGGAGTTAAACACAAAGTGGCCATCCCATACTATCCTCAAGCCAGTGTCCAAGTGGAGATTTCTAATAGAGAATTCAAGAGAATTTTAGAGAAAACAGTAGGAGCCTCAAGAAAGAATTGTGCAAGGAAGCTTGATAATGTCCTCTGGGCTTACCAAACGGCTTTAAAGTTGCTCAACTTTAATGCGAAGGCTGTGGGGAAAAGAGATTGCTCCAGCTAAATAAACTTGATAAATTTAGACTGGGAGCTTATGAAAATGCCAATATTTACAAGGAGAAAACAAAAATGTGGCATGATAAAAGAATAGCTTCAAGAACTTTTGAACTGGACAATTGGTGTTTCTTTTCAATTCAAGATTGAAATTCTTCTCGGGCAAATTAAAATCAAGGTGGTCTGAGTCTTTCACCATTACGAAAGTCTCACTATACGGTCATGTGGATCTTTTGGAAGAAAGCTCAGGAAGGACATTCACTGTCAATGGTCAGAAGCTCAAGCATTATTTTGGAGGGGAGATAGATCGCTAGAGAACCACTCAACTCCTCACCTAGAAGGGTTCAACCGTCAAGCTAATAACGTTAAAGAAGCGCTTATTGGGATGCAACCCAATTTTTGGTACGCTTTACCTATATGTTTTGTTTAGCTAATTTTTAAATTTTTTACATGTTTGCTTGAAACAAGTTTAGTGTAACCACACCTACATGGAGTTCTACTCTCTAAGTATTTGGCCCAAAACTAAGTTTGGGATTGCCAAACTAAGTTTGATGTGACACACTCACAGAGTTTGGTTCATGCAAATCTTATAGTTTTACTTTTTTTTCTCTCAGTTTAATACTTTATATGTTTAGCATCTTATCTTTCATAGTACTTTGATTACTCTTGATTACTTTGATTACTTGCACAAGTTTGTTAAGTGTGTTTCCAGATGACAAGGTGCATAAGGAAAGATGGCATTACACAATTTACTCCCCAGGCATGCATGCAAATACATTTTGGTTCATTCCATGCATCACTTTAAGTTTCATGATTGAACCACACTACCATGCATGCGCCACATACCCATGCAACCTTTCTTGCACCATTCACATGCACCATTAGGAAAGGTCTTAAGTACACTATACATTAGTCATCATTATCATAATAGCCTTGTATACATAAGTCTTCACATAAATAATGACATTTATGACCATGCCACCAACCATTGTAACTTTACTCTTATAAGTTTTGTTCTTAAGCCTTCCACCACCTACATACTTTTTTTCTAGCCTTACACCCTACACGTTAGCCTCTCCATCCCACCACCCACACCCAATCCCCTTTACCTACACGCTCTTACACTATTTTCTACTTCCAAAAAGACTCCTCAGTATCCACACTCACATGCACACCCTTATATCTTTTTTTTTCATCCTCACCATTCGTTTCTCCCATTCTTTTCCTATAAATATCACCACCATTCTTTTCCTCTTACCATTTCCACTTTTCTCTTCCTATTCTACTTTCATACATTCTTCTTCTTGCTTGAGAACAAGAAACCCTTTAATTTTGGTAAGGTTTATCCATTATATTCATATTTATTCATTTCAAGGCCCCTCACAATAATGCATCCTCCTCAATAAAGAGAAAGGGAAAGGCATCCGTCGAATCCCAATATGATGAAGAAAGGTTCCATTCTCATTTCCATGAGCATCAATTCTATGGATGGATAGCAAACGAGATAGTAATTCCTGAGGTGGAGTTTGATATTTTATGGTACTTATATCCGGGCATACGAAGACAAATCCTAATAAGAAAGTGGCAACTTCTATGTAAGCCACTAAGGAAAGTGCGGACTTTGCGTGTCCGCAAGTTCTATGCCAATGCCACCATGGACGGGTATGCGGAACCCACTTATATGAGCTATGTAAAAGGCAAGAGGGTGGACTTCAGACCCGAAACAATCAGAAGAGTCTTGTGGTTAACAGACTCTCCTTCTTCTTCTATTTCCTCCTCGTCATCCACCATGAGCTATGCACAAAGACTGAGTGCCTACCCAAGGTATGATGATGTCTTTAGTGATATTTGTGTCTTTCGGACTGAATGGACAAATGATAAAGATGGACTCTCAAACCAATTGAAAAGCAATGATCTTACTCTAGTTGCTAGAGGTTGGTTTGAGTTTGTAAGGAGGTCTATTAGCCCCTCCTCCAATAACTCGGAGGTGGCTAAGAAAAGAGCCATTCTTATTCATTGCATTATAATCGGAGAGGAAGTGGATATAGCAAAAATTATTCCTCCCAACATCTAAAAGATAACTAAGAGCATTCAAAAGAAGTCAAGGCTGGGGTTTCCAGGCCTCATTTATAGATTGTGTGAGCATGCAGGGATAAATCTTGATTTTGGAGATAAAATAGTCAAAATGGACAACTCCGTTACACTTGAAAGCATGGAGAGAGTAATGCTCAATCCAAGAACACCAAGACCAAGACTGCAACCAAGAAGAGAAGTTCCACCAACCACTTCTCTTCCACAAACACAAGAAATCCAAACTTTCATGCCTCAAGCTTCATCTTTGCCTGTTCCTAAATATTGGCAACAACTAACCTCATGTATGGACCAACTAAGGATGGAGCAACTAAATCAAGAAAGGCTTATCAACCATATGATGCATGAGCAAGAAAACCAACAGGTTGTAATCCACAACCTGAAGTTAGGCATTGAGGGTAAGTTGAATTATCTTTGTGTAGGACAACAAATAACAAATCCCGCAATGGGTCCATATTCACAAGTTGGTGAGTGGATCCATGATCAACTCTATAAAGAAAATGTCAACATCACTCAACAAGCTCTTGAGCAATAGTAAGAGATGGAGGACCAGAGAACCCCAATAAGATGTTGATGAAGATGATGAAGGAGATCAGGAGGAAAACAATGAAGACAATGAGAAAGATAATGGAAGCAACAACTAAGGTGGTGGAGCTCTGTTTACATGTTTTTATGCCTTGTCCTTTTTACTTCATGCATGCATGTTGTCTTCATTTCAATGAATGAAATTATGATTCCTATCTCTTAAGTGCTTTTCATGACTTGTCTAACAATTCACAATCATAATTATTCTTGTCACATAAAGAAAGTAAGGATCATGTGAAAAGAAAGAAACACCAAGGAACAAGGTGTGAAGATAAAAAGCATGATAATATGAGTTTGGAAAGCCAAACTAACTGAAATATTCAACACTTACTGAGAAAAATTGTTTTGGACCTCAGTTTAGAGGACTATTATAGGATCTTCATACTTGACAAAGCCTTGGATAAGCAAAATATGATAAACAATAATTAATATAAAAAAAAGGTTAAAATGGAAGGCTAAGGCTCTGAGCACCACTAACTAAGGATACCCAAAAAAAAAAAGCTTAAAGAGCCCTCCTAAGTCAAATGCTTGTGGCGATTATATATTAAGCAAAAGCTTGAAAATAAAGCATTTAGAGTCACAGCTAAGATCAAAGGTGCAAAGCAACCCTGCCTAAAAGAAGAGAAGCCAAAGAATCCAAGCACCACTGACGGGGAATATCAAAATAAAAATAAGCTAAAAGATCCTGCAATCAAGTGCTTCTGGTGCTTATGTAACAAGCAAAAATGTGAAAACAAAGCATTTAGAGTCACAAATAGGCTCAAGGTACAAAGTGTAACACTAACTTTTAGCACCTCATGATTGTACCAAAAGCTTAGGCGTTACTTACCTCTAAGCCTTTTATTATATACTATCTTTATTTAATATTGAGCATTTGCAAATACGAAATGAAACTTTAATTAAGAAAATAAGAGGAGACTTTATTTCACATAGCTTTATATACATAGAATTATTCAAAAAACCTCAATTTCAAGTCCTACCCCTCTAAAAAAACCAAATAATAAACGATGAGGGAAAAATAAATTCTAACAACTCAACTCGTGAATATAATATTCTATACTCATGTAGCTCTGCACTAAACCTTTGTACCTATAGCTAAAAGAGGTGGAAATAGGGGTAAGAACAGGGGAGTTCTTAGTAGGGTCGGGGTGTATAGTTATACTCATTTTAATTCCATAGCCAACAGCAACGGACAATATAATACATTTAGACTTAACAAATAAAGGACACAGAAATCAAGCAATCATATAGCACACCTACAATCACAAGAAACACACTCACAAACAAATATGCGCAAACAAGTATGATTCATGTCTATTGATATAAAAGATTTTTACCGGCTCGAAATTTAGCAAAATAATTTCGTTGTGAGCATAGCCCAAACCGATAATCGATCCTTGATGACATGTCACCATGTCATGTTTTTCTATGCTTTTTCATTTGTTTTCAATAGGTTTTATGCACTTTCTTGAGCCATAAGCAAGCCAATTGGGTAGATTTTCATGTTTCCTTTGATTTAATCAACCATGTATGAATTCATGCTATTTCATGAGGTTTTATGCTATAATTGTCACATATTATGAAAGAATGAATATCTCATGATTTTGAGCATAGCTTTGATGTGTTTGGTTGATTAATGATAGGTGAAGAAAGCTTGGAGAAAGGATGAAGCAAGAAGGAATGGCTAGGAGGAAGAGAGAACAAAAAGTTTGAGCAAAAGTTTGCCTCAAACTTTAGCTCAAACTTTTGGATTAATTGAAAATGAACCAGGAAGCAAAAAGCTCGACCAAAAGTTAGCCCCTAACTTTTTGGCTAACTTTTGGGCAAAAGCTGGAGCAAAAGTTAGCCCCTAACTTTTTGGCTAACTTTTGGCATGAAAAACACTCCCTGGATGAGCAAAAGTTTGCGTCAACGTTAGCCCCTAACTTTTTGGCTAACGTTGGCACATGAAAAACACTCCCTGGGCTAGCAAAAGTTTGCGCCAACGTTAGCCCCTAACTTTTTGGCTAACGTTGGCGCCATGAGTGTGCAAGGGGTATACTTCCAACAAGAATAACTTGAGCTACAGAGCTCCAAATGAGGTAATTCAAAAAGCAATGGAAAGTAGGAATCGAGAGCTTTCCAAGCATATATGGCACTGCATGGTGGATACTAAAATTAAGGGAGAAAACTGCCCCGCAATGAGCATAAACGAACATGGTGGCAACCTGCAGTGAGGCCAACTGACCTCTGCACCTTCGACGGAGTATAACTCGAGCTGTAGAGCTCCAAATGATGTGCTCCCAACGGCATTGGAAAGTAGACATCCAGGGCTTTCCAACAATGTATAATAGTATGGGGTGGACAATATGTTTGAGCCTCCATAACTGGCGTTTTCGACCACGTTTGAGGCAAACGTCGCCTCAAACGCTGCACACCAAAGCCAGCAACCTTGTCCTCTTCAAATGAGCATAACTTGAGTTGTAGATGTCCAATTGAGGTGATTTCAATTGGGTTAGAAAGCTGACATTCAGAGCTTTCCAACCATATATAATAGTCTATAGTTGGCATGAAATTGGCAATGTTGACAAGAGGACAAAGTAGCACCCCACACATGCACACAAGGGGGCCAACGTTGGAGCAAAAGTTTGACCCCTAACTTTTGCCCCAACGTTGGTATCAGCAAGGAAGGGTGCTGATGTGAAAAGTTGGAGTAAAAGTTAGACCCTAACTTTTACTCCAACTTTTACTCAAGCTTTCATGATTCCAACCCGGTTCAATTCGGTTCTTCTCCAAACTCCAAGAGCAATCAACCAAGGCCTCTATCAACCCAATTCCATCAAGAGCAAGGGCCCAATTGTCATCACTCAAAGGCACAAGAGATAGATAAAATAGGAATTTTATTTAATTGTAAGTTGTTTTGAATTTCATTTTCATTTTGTAAAAATGCCTATATAAGGAATCATTCTCATTTTAGAAAAAAAGCCCGAATAGAGAGAATAGGGGCGAGCTCCACTAGGGAGCATTAGGAATACATAGCTCTCTCTTTAGTTTTTCTCTTTGTTTTAAATCTTGGGTTGAGAATTGAAGGAATTCTGTTTCATTCTCACTTTGAGATTTCTCTTGTTCTTCTTCTACAAACTTTCAGTGAATTGCAATTTGAATTAAAACTCTCTTTACTGCTTTCATCTCTATTTCTTTTACAAATTGTTTACTGTTGGATCAAGGAAGGAATTGAGATCTAGACTTGGTCTCTAGTCTCATCCAAACCCTGAGATCTTCAACTTTCCTTTAGTTATTGCAATTGAGCTGCATTTCATTTTCTGTTCAGTTCCTCAATTCAATTTACATTAAGCCTGCTGCAAATCTCATTTACTTTCCTGCACATGTGTTCCTCTGCATTTTACATTTGAGCCACTGTGATCTGAATTTACTTTTCATGCAATTTTAATTTCCTTGCAATTGTTCTAAGCTTTGATTTACTGCTTTCATTTAATTTCCCTGCACCCAGTCCCCTTTACTTTCATGCAATTTATATTTCTTGCAATTCAAGTTTCAGCTATTTTACTTTCTTGCTCTTTAAGTTACTTGCAATTTTACTTTCTGCACTTTATAATTCCTGCAAGTTTACATTCCGTTGGCTTCAATTGTCACTCAAATCATTCAATGTTAGCTTGACTAAACCAATCACCCACTAAAGTTGCTTGATCCATCAATCCCTGTGGGATCGACCTCACTCACGTGAGTTTTATTACTTGATGCGACCCGGTGCACTTGCCGGTTAGTTTTGGGTGTTTTGGAGAAATTCGTTTCTTCCGCAAAAATATCCCATCAAGTTTTTGGCGCCGTTACCGGGGATTGATTTAGATCAACAATGATTATGTGGGTGAGAAGTCTAGATCAAGCATTTTCTTTATTTTGTTCTCTGTTCTAAGCTGAAACCAAGGTGTTTGTGTTTTTGCCTCACTAAGAAATTCTCATCTCTGATATGAGTAATTTCAATTTTCATTGATGTTTGCAAAATACAAATGGAGTTCAACTCATCATTTGGTCAAACAAAATTTTATGGGATATCACCCACCATCACCAATCTCTAATGGTGGCTGGGAATATCACCAAGAAAATACCAATTCTGAGCACTCCAAGTCATGGAGCTATGCTTCAGAACCACAAGATGAGAAAGGAAATTATATGGGATATTTCCCTCCACCACAAAATGCTGCAAGTCATGATTTTAATGATGGATGGGAAGGGAATTCTAATGCTCCATATGATATTCATCCAAAAATATCATCACTTGACCACGTTTCTACAGAAAGCCTCTATCAAAACTCACCACCCACACAAACTTCCATGAACCAAAGCCTCTCAAAGCTTGAGTCCATGCTCAAAAGATTTGCGGAGGAGGAAGAGAGATACCATAAAGAACTAGAAAACTCCCTCAAAAATATGGAAGTAAAGGTAGGCCAATTGTTGAATGCAAGGAAGGAGAAAATGGAAAAATAAGAATGCAAGGTCCCTGTGTCAAGTGAAATTGCAAAAAAAGAAGAGGTGGTGAAAGTAGTGGAACCTGAAACTGCTCTTGAGGTGATAAAGGAACATGAACATTCATAACCCTCACAAACTTCCCTTGAATCTGTGATCAAAAAATATGAAGAGGAGATGAAGAAATGTTGGGAAGATCAACAAACCTCCTCCATGATAGAGCTATTAAAACAAATGTTGAGTGTAAAAGAGGAAGTGGAGGAGCAAGAAAGTGAGGAAGTCATTCCAGAAAATTTACACTCAAGTGAGGAGGAGTTCATGGAACCACCGATTCAAAAGGCTCTGGATGAATACAAAACTCCAATAATCACACAGCAACCAAGACTTGGATTCAAAGAAGTGAAGGCAACTAACAAGAGCACCAATCCTGTCCCTAATCCAGCAAGCAAGATCAATCAAGCCATTTGCAAAAGGAAGCTTGCTGAGGAAAAGCCAAGGCAAGGGACAGTAGCTGAAACTTCTCCTCCTTTGAAGTCATTTCTCTTAACAAATTGGAAGAAGAGGAAGAAAGTAAAGAACAGGTAGACAGTAGGTACATTTCTTTTCCTTGCTTTGTTTAAATTTCAATAAATTGGCATATGGTTACATTCTAAGTTTGGTGTTGCCATGCAACAAACTGTTTTCCATCTTCATGGATGATTGCATCAATTTTACATGAAAGTGACACACCAAGATTCTAAGTTTGGTGTGCCACCTATTTTTCTATGCAAATCAATCCAGCAACATCACTTGTCTGCATAATCATATTGTCTTTTACAGTGTTATTTTTCTTCTTAGTTGGATAATTTTTGTTTTCCCTTTGTTTCATTTATTTACTTGTTTTTAATGCTTTCCTTCATTAACTGTTTTTGTTAATACATCACCAAGACATCCTTATTCATAATAAACTCTTCATTTGGTGATTGTATTTAACATATAACAGTTTCTTTTGTTTAGTTTTAGTTCAAATAAATTGACATAGGATTGCATTCTAAGTTTGGTGTTGCTATGCAACAAAATTTGCTTCCAATCCTTACAAGATACTTGCATCAATTCCAAGTGAAAGTGTCACACTAAGTTTGGTGTGCCACTTATTCTTTATGCAAAGTATTATGCTCACCTTCTTAAGTTTGCAATCACAATGTCTCTGTCTCTTATGCCTTGATTATTATCTTTAATTTTGCTTGCTTAGAACACATATACTACTAACTTTTCATTGTGTAAGACATTCATGATCCATCTTAGCCCCTAGCCATTGTTCTAATTGTTGCTTGAGGATGAGCAAGCAGTCTGAGTTTGGCAGGGAAGGAGAAAGAATAGAGGAAAAAGGACAACAATAATAAAGATGAACTACAAGGTTGTAAAGTTCCTTTTCTCCTCATTTGTTTCCAGCGCTTAAAATGCATGATTGTCTTCATCTTTTCTGTTTACATGTGTGTATGAATAAAGCATAGCTTGAATATTGATTTATAACATGTTGCCATGCCATTGTGATTACCAACTTGAGTTTTGTGAATTCAAAAGCAGTAAAGCATCATGATCATAAACAAACAAGGAACTAAAGAAGAGTTTAGCATGTGCATACAAGTATTGGAAAGCTAGTATGATTAATTGTTGCTCAATTGCATTGGATTTTATTTAATTGAAGTTTTCATCTAGAACATTTTGTGAAATCTTTTAAAATCATGAAAACCTTGAAGAAGCAAATGCAAAATAAAGCAAGAAAAGAAAAAGGGAAAGAATGAGAAAGCTGAAGGCTCTGAGTACCAATGGCAATTCATTTGTTAAGTACTTGTGGTGTTTATGTATCAAGCCAAATGCTTGAAAACAAAACACTTAGAAGTCAAGGTTAGGCTCAAAGTGCAAAAGCACTCCCTCAAAGCTCAAGGCTCTGAGCATCAATGATTAGAGAGTCAAGAAAAGAAAAGAAAAATGAGCTTAATGAAGTCCTCTAATCAAATGCTTGTGGTGCTTATGTATCAAGTGGTAATACTTAAAAACAAAGCATTTAGAAGTCGTAGCTTTGTTATCAACTCATGGGGCAAAGCACCCAAAAGGAGAAGCTAATAAGAAAATCAAAAGCTTGTTTCAAGGAAGAAATATAAGAAAAAGATTTCATAAATTGAGCTAGATGGAAGCATCAATCATTTACATTTCTTTGGTGATTGTAGCATGCTTAGAAAACTAGCTTACCATGAACATTGAGTTGCTATTCTTCTTGCCTTGGATTGTCAATCTTTATTGCATGATTCTTTTCTTGCTTGGGGACAAGCAAGGTTTAAGTTTGGTGTTGTGATGACATGTCACCATGTCATGTTTTTCTATGCTTTTTCATTTGTTTTCAATAGGTTTTATGCACTTTCTTGAGCCATAAGCAAGCCAATTGGGTAGATTTTCATGTTTCCTTTGATTTAATCAACCATGTATGAATTCATGCTATTTCATGAGGTTTTATGCTATAATTGTCACATATTATGAAAGAATGAATATCTCATGATTTTGAGCATAGCTTTGATGTGTTTGGTTGATTAATGATAGGTGAAGAAAGCTTGGAGAAAGGATGAAGCAAGAAGGAATGGCTAGGAGGAAGAGAGAACAAAAAGTTTGAGCAAAAGTTTGCCTCAAACTTTAGCTCAAACTTTTGGATTAATTGAAAATGAACCAGGAAGCAAAAAGCTGGACCAAAAGTTAGCCCCTAACTTTTTGGCTAACTTTTGGGCAAAAGCTGGAGCAAAAGTTAGCCCCTAACTTTTTGGCTAACTTTTGGCATGAAAAACACTCACTGGATGAGCAAAAGTTTGTGCCAACGTTAGCCCCTAACTTTTTGGCTAACGTTGGCACATGAAAAACACTCCCTGGGCTAGCAAAAGTTTGCGCCAATGTTAGCCCCTAACTTTTTGGCTAACGTTGGCGCCATGAGTGTGCAAGGGGTATACTTCCAACAAGAATAACTTGAGCTACAGAGCTCCAAATGAGGTGATTCAAAAAGCAATGGAAAGTAGGAATCGAGAGCTTTCCAAGCATATATGGTACTGCATGGTGGATACTAAAATTGAGGGAGAAAACTGCCCCGCAATGAGCATAAACGAACATGGTGGCAACCTGCAGTGAGGCCAACTGACCTCTGCACCTTCGACGGAGTATAACTCGAGCTGTAGAGCTCCAAATGATGTGCTCCCAACGGCATTAGAAAGTAGACATCTAGGGATTTCCAACTATGTATAATAGTATGGGGTGAACAATATGTTTGAGCCTCCAGAACTGGCGTTTTCGACCACGTTTGAGGCAAACGTCGCCTCAAACGCTGCACACCAAAGCCAGCAACCTTGTCCTCTTCAAATGAGCATAACTTGAGTTGTAGAAGTCCAATTGAGGTGATTTTAATTGGGTTAGAAAGCTGACATTCAGAGCTTTCCAACCATATATAATAGTCTATAGTTGGCATGAAATTGGCAACGTTGACAAGAGGACAAAGTAGCACCCCACACATGCACACAAGGGGCCAACGTTGGAGCAAAAGTTTGACCCCTAACTTTTGCCCCAACGTTGGTATCAGCAAGGAAGGGTGCTGATGTGAAAAGTTGGAGCAACCCTAACTTTTACTCCAACTTTTACTCAAGCTTTCATGATTCCAACCCGGTTCAATTCGGTTCTTCTCCAAACTCCAAGAGCAATCAACCAAGGCCTCTATCAACCCAATTCCATCAAGAGCAAGGGCCCAATTGTCATCACTCAAAGGCACAAGAGATAGATAAAATAGGAATTTCATTTAATTGTAATTTGTTTTGAATTTCATTTTCATTTTGTAAAAATGCCTATATAAGGAATCATTCTCATTTTAGAAAAAAAGCCCGAATAGAGAGAATAGGGGCGAGCTCCACTAGGGAGCATTAGGAATACATAGCTCTCTCTTTAGTTTTTCTCTTTGTTTTAAATCTTGGGTTGAGAATTGAAGGAATTCTGTTTCATTCTCACTTTGAGATTTCTCTTGTTCTTCTTCTACAAACTTTCAGTGAATTGCAATTTGAATTAAAACTCTCTTTACTGCTTTTATCTCTATTTCTTTTACAAATTGTTTACTGTTGGATCAAGGAAGGAATTGAGATCTAGACTTGGTCTCTAGTCTCATCCAAACCCTGAGATCTTCAACTTTCCTTTAGTTATTGCAATTGAGCTGCATTTCATTTTCTGTTCAGTTCCTCAATTCAATTTACATTAAGCCTGCTGCAAATCTCATTTACTTTCCTGCACATGTGTTCCTCTGCATTTTACATTTGAGCCACTGTGATCTGAATTTACTTTTCATGCAATTTTAATTTCCTTGCAATTGTTCTAAGCTTTGATTTACTGCTTTCATTTAATTTCCCTGCACCCAGTCCCCTTTACTTTCATGCAATTTATATTTCTTGCAATTCAAGTTTCAGCTATTTTACTTTCTTGCTCTTTAAGTTACTTTCAATTTTACTTTCTGCACTTTATAATTCCTGCAAGTTTACATTCCGTTGGCTTCAATTGTCACTCAAATCATTCAATGTTAGCTTGACTAAACTAATCACCCACTAAAGTTGCTTGATCCATCAATCCCTGTGGGATCGACCTCACTCACGTGAGTTTTATTACTTGATGCGACCCGGTGCACTTGCCGGTTAGTTTTGGGTGTTTTGGAGAAATTCGTTTCTTCCGCAAAAATATCCCATCAATCCTCAAATCAAAGTTTAATTTGTTTGGTTGTCACAAGTCCAACCCAAATGAAAATTATCGTGAGTTTTAGTCCCGGGTCGTCTTCTCAAGGAATTGCAGTGAGGTATGCGTATTATTGGTTATGGTATCCAAGGGGTGGGTTGGTAAAAGGGCGAAAAATTAAAAAGGACAAGAAATGTAAATCAAACAACTAAATAAAGCAATTAATAAAGAAAGGCATTCATGGAAAGGATTGAGAATATAAGCTTTCTATCCTAGTCACTAATCATAACAATAATTAACAAGAATTTATCCTATTTCGTCACCTCCAACAATGGAAGAAGGTATAATGTTATCTTCACACGAGAGAAAGTCAAATAAGACTAGTTAATCTCAATCCAAAAGTCCTAATCAACTCACTAATTGAATTAGCAAAAGATTAGAGTCAATGGAAACAATATTAACTAACAACTCTAGATCACCAACATGAGTTGGGTATTAATGACTCAAGAGTACCTAATTTCTCTTTCCAAGCCAAGAATGCTCAAAAATCTACTCTAGCATCCAACCAAGCATTTTATCAAACACTTGGAAGGCATAAAAGAAAAGCATAATAAATTGCAAGGAAAAATATATCTACAACTACCCAATACAAGAAATTAACACCAACTCAATTAAACAATAAAGGAATATAAAACATAAATTGCATTAAATGAAAAGGGCAAATTAACAAGAGTGCTCATAAACATAAAAGCGGCTAGAATAAAGGAAATAGCAAGAGAAACTAGGAGAATTAAAGTACTAGAACAAGAAATTGAAAGGAAAACAAGATGAAAACAGGAAATTAAACCTAGATCTAAAATGCAATTAACCTAAGAACCCTAATTCTAGAGAGAAGAGGGAGCTTCTCTCTCTAGAAAACTAAACTACATGATGCTAACCTAAAACTAATTGCTCCCCGCCATTCCCTTGCCATCCTCGGGTTCAAAAGCATCAGAAATTGGTTAGATTTAGGCCTCCTTAAGCTCAAAAATCACTCTCAGCGTTTTGCCTTTAAGTGAGTCACGTGACCAACATCATGCGTACGCGTGGATGACGCGTGCGCGTCGCTTGATGATCCTCTGGTCACGCGTGCACGTGGGTGATGCGTGCGCGTCGATGGCAAATCTCCTTCTCACGCGTACGCATGGGTGACGCCTGCGCGTGGCTTTCAGTTAAGCAAATTCTCATTTCTTCATGAATTCTCCATTTTTGCATGCTTTTTCTTCATTCCTTCAACCTAATCTTTGCATTCTAATCCTGAAATCACTTAACAAACATATCAAGGTATCGAATGGAATTAAAGTGAATTAAAATTAGCAATTTAAAGGCCTAAAAAGCATGTTTTTACTCTTAAGCACAAATTAGGAGAAATTCACAAAACCATGCTATTTCATTGAATAAATATGAGAAAGTTGATAAAATCCCCTAAATTCAACACAAGATAAACCACAAAATTGGGATTTGTCAAACCTCTCCACACTTAAACTAAGCATGTCCTCATGCTAAACCAAGAAAGACAAGAAAAGGGGTATGAACATTTATTCAATGCAAATAAACTATATGCATCTATCTACATGCATGCAACTAAATGCAAAATGATTCTACCTACTTGGTTAAAAGTAAATCAATTCTCCAAGAACGTATATGAACAAGTAGGGCTAAGGTCATATGACGACTCATGAATCCTACCAATTCAAATATCAAAATGAAGTTCAAATAGACTTGCAAGAAGAAAGCTCATGAAAGCCGGGAATAAGGAATTGAGCATCGAACCCTCACCGGAAGTGTATCCGCTCTAGTCGCTCAAGGGTATAGGATTAATTCACTCAATTCTCTTCTAATCATGCTTTTTAATATTTGTTTTTCATCTAACAATCAACAATTAGGGTCAAGGTAAGGATATATATATATATGGTTAAATGAGCTTGAAATTTGAATCTTTGATTAACCTAAGCTCTCACCAAACACATATAGCAACCTATACAATTCTAATATACCACCTAGCTACCCATGATTCACACTTTTTCATATACTCATGCATTCTCTTTAATTCACATTCCATATGCATTTATTACTTTGCTTTGGGGTATTTTTGTCCCCTTTTTATTGCTTTTCTTTTTCTCTTTTTCTTTTTCTTTTATAGATTTTTTCTTTTTATTTTTATATTTTTTTTCTTTTCACTAAAGTATATACAAATGTATCAATGCATATGGTTTTACATATTTAATGCATGAGTATGTACCCAATTCCCAATATTTTTAATAAAAATACAAAAATACTCTTTTACTTCAACCAATGTTCCCAAGCTTTCCATACCTAAATGATACACACCCTCACTAGCCTAAGCTAATCAAAGATCCGAATTAAAGGACATTTATTATTTTTCACTTAGGGATAGTGATGTGCTAAAATTAAGAACAAAAGGGATTACATAGACTCAAAATTGACTAACAATGGTTGATGAAAGGTAGGCTATTTGGATAAGTGAGCTAAATGAAATGATGGCCTCAATCATATAAATGTATACATACACAAAATAATGGACATAAAGAATCAAACAAATCAAAGATTACAATGATAGGAAGAGAATAATACACACACAAGAATGAAAATAAGTGGTTATATGATGTAACCACACAATTGGGCTCAAAACTCACATGCTTATGTGTTCTTAGCTCAAAAACCATGTTCCAAAATAAATTCTTCAAGCAAGTTCAACACAAAAAATTTTTTCAAATTAGTAGGATGCCCTAAAAACAGTTTCTTGGAAGAGAAATTATCACCCTAACCAAGTAGTCCTAACATAAAAAGGAAGTGATAAAATATTGATACACACGAAAACTTGTCTCTCAACAATTTTCCTTCGGCAAGTGTACCGAATTTGTCGTCAAGTAAAAACTCAAAATAGAGTGAGGTCGAATCCCACAGAGATTGAATGATCAAGCAACTTTAATTAGAGGAATGTTCTAGTTGAGCGAACCAGAAATTGATTTGAGATTTGCAGAAAATTAAATGGCGGGAAAGTAAATAGCAGAAAAAGTAAATGCTAGAAATAAAGAGCTGAATGTAAATGGTGGAAAGTAAATTGCAGAATCTTAAATGGGAATGGGGTAATTGCTCATAAAAGTAAATGGCAGAAATTAAAGAGAATGGGTAAGATCAGAATTGGGAGTTCATTGGGCTCAGGAGATATTGCATTCTCCGGATCAAGTTCATTTTCATCTCTTCCTCAATCAATGCATTCATTGATCTCCTTGGCAATCTTAAGTGATCGAATTCCAATTTCTTGGTAATTCAATCTCTCAAATCTTGATCAATAGCCAATTCCTTGGTCAATTGCTCATGAGAAGAGATGAAGTATGGTCACTGATTATACCACATGCATTTCCCAAATCATGTGTTGGTGGGATTATAGTCACATATCCATCCAAACCCAATTTGGTCCAGCATGAGAAAGCATTTCTAGCATGATCTCTTCATTCCTCTTTCAAGGTTCAGAAGAGATCCAAGTATGAATAGCTTCTTTTCCAAGATAACTACCCAATTGGATGAAGATCGAAAGCTTTTAAGTAAAATCAAGAGAAAAGATAGAAGAAGGAGAATGAAAACTAATATTGATCCATCAAATTACAACAGAGCTCCCTAACCCAATGAAAGGGGTTTAGTTGTTCATAGCTCTGGAAGATGAAAACAAAGATGGAGAATACATCATGAAAGTAAAACTAGAAGTGCAGAGAAAGTAAAATACAGAAAGTAGTTTTATGCCAAAGGCTCCCTAAAGTTTCTAACTCGCAAACTAATTCAAAGCTACTCCTATATATACTACTCTTCCGATCTTCTAGTTGGCTCTTTAAGTCTTGGGTATGGGCCTCTGAATCTTGAGTTTGAAACAGTTATCCTTTTCATTAGGCTTAGCTTTGCTTGCAGAGAGAAAAGGTGAAGTAGGCAGGGACTTTGACTCAGGACGTTAGTGGTGTCAACGTTAAGTGAAAGTGTGGGTTCGAGAACGTTAGTGACAATCACCTTTTTCACTAACGTTCCTAACCCAAATATGATCACGTTGACTTCAACGTTAGTGGCACTAACGTGACCACTAACTTTGCCTCTTGGTCCTTCGCACACGTTATCGGGACTTACCTTTCCCAATAACGTGGAGAGTCCTCCCTTGTCCCTACGTTAGCGTCCACGTTAACTAGGTTAACGTGGCTTCTAACGTAGTAATGCCAATCCTTCGAGAACGTTAGTGACACTTACCTTTGTCACTAACGTTCCAATGTGCCCCTATTTCCCACGTTAGAGTCCACGTTAACTAAGTTAACATGGCTTCTAACGTAGTCATGCTAGCCATCTCCAACGTTAGTGACAAAGGTGAGTGTCACTAACGTTGGCTCATCATCTCTTTATCCACGTTAGCTTCCACGTTAACTAAGTTAACGTGGGAGTTAACGTTGCTCATGGTTGCTCTTGGTGGTTCACCCCAACGTTAGTGACAAAGGTAAGTGTCACTAACGTTGGCTATCAATTGCTCTCTCCACGTTAGCTTCCACGTTAACTAAGTTAACGTGGGAGTTAACGTGGCTTATGGAGGCTTGGCCAACATTAGTGACAAAGGTGAATGTCACTAACGTTGGCTTCTCTTTTGCTTCTTATCATTAGAGTCCACGTTAACTAAGTTAACGTGGCTCTTAACGTGGCCACTTATGAGCTTGGTCCAACGTTAGTGACAAAGGTTAGTGTCACTAACGTTGGCTCCATTTTCTTTCTTCCACGTTAGAGTTCACGTTAACTTAGTTAACGTGACTCTTAACGTGGGTTATGATGGCTTCGAGGGCGTTATTGGCGATTACTTTTTTCATTAACGTTGCAAGCTAGCTCCCATTCCACGTTAGTGGTCACGTTAGTTAGACTAACGTGGCTGCTAACGTGGTTCTTCCTTGCTTCCTTTGTCCTGAAATCAAGCAATAAAGTGCATCAAAGTTCTAATCCAAATCATGAGACATGCATCCTCTAATTTGTCATATAATTCATGCAAAATTCTCATGAAATCATGTAAAGTGCACAATGTATGCTTGAATCAAGATGTAAGTGAATATCTACCCAAAACTAGCTTATTTTCTAAGAAAATGCATGAAACTACCTTAAAAATAGTAAAGAAAAGGTCAGTGAAACTGGCCAAAATGCCTTGGCATCACAACACCAAACTTAAAGCTTGCTTGTCCCTAAGTAAGTACTGGAACAAGAGAATGATGAATGGAATGCCAAGAGAAAATGAGTCATTCTTATGGAAGTCATGTCCCTGGTTTTATGGTGGTTTCATGCATAGCAACTTAGGTTCATTCCTTCACTGGCTTAACGTGGCTGCTAACGTGGTTCTTCCTTGCTTCCTTTGTCCTGAAATCAAGCAATAAAGTGCATCAAAGTTCTAATCCAAATCATGAGACATGCATCCTCTAATTTGTCATATAATTCATGCAAAATTCTCATGAAATCATGTAAAGTGCACAATGTATGCTTGAATCAAGATGTAAGTGAATATCTACCCAAAACTAGCTTATTTTCTAAGAAAATGCATGAAACTACCTTAAAAATAGTAAAGAAAAGGTCAGTGAAACTGGCCAAAATGCCTTGGCATCACAACACCAAACTTAAAGCTTGCTTGTCCCTAAGTAAGTACTGGAACAAGAGAATGATGAATGGAATGCCAAGAGAAAATGAGTCATTCTTATGGAAGTCATGTCCCTGGTTTTATGGTGGTTTCATGCATAGCAACTTAGGTTCATTCCTTCACTGGCTTTCAGACCTTTATCATATCCTAGAATACTCACTTTGCTTGAATCCCATGAGACTTTTATTCATTGATCCCTTTTGTTTCTTGTCAATTCAGGGCTTATTTGTGTTCTTAGGCTAAGTGCTCTGTAAGGGGGCAACTCTTTAAAATATGCTTTCAGCCAACACTCTCGAACCAGTTGGTTCAAGGTACTAGGTGTTGAAACACCCCTAAGGACTTACTTCCTCAAGTCTCTCCCCCATACATACACACCACAGGCACATGGTTTGTTTATTTTCTTTCCTTGAGGTCTTGGTGTCCAGCACCTCTTTGGGCTACTAAATGTTCTGTAGCAAAGATTGCTCTTGATAGTGGACTTTCAGCTGATAATCCCGGGTTAGTTAACCCAAGTTACCAGGTGATAAAGCACCCCTGAGAGCTTAGTAATCCAAGCAGATCCTTGGTACAAGAACACCACAGACACATCCCCCAAAACTCAAACCCTTGGTGCCCAGCCTCTTTTCTTGCTATTTTTCTTTTATTCTTCACTTTAATTGTTTCTTTTCCTTTTTCTTATTAGGATCTTGTTATTTAGCTAGTCTCATGGGGTGTGTTCAAAGCATATGATTTAGGACTGATAGTTGTCTTCCCACCTTGTTGGTGAACTAACTTAGCTAACTTATGACTACACCACAAACTTAGGAACTTACTCCATAGTATGAACTCCACTCTGGTCTTTTATAAAACACTCATTCTCTTTTCATTTGATTCAAAAGGACAAGCATACAAGTAAGTAAGGAAATGATGCAGTAATGACATTCAGACTAGCAATCCTTGACCTAAGCAATGAAAAACTTAAAAGACAGAATTTAAAAGGGTTCCAACTAACGAGTAACTATTAATCAAAAGTGCATTCGGACTTCCAACTTTCAACATTCTAAGTACATGGAATTAAGTAACAATACAACCTTCGGGTGATGGTTTCTAGTTGCCTGGTGCACGAATTGTGAATCACACTTTTCACAACTCGTACCACTAACCAGCAAGTGCACTGGGTCGTCCAAGTAATACCTTACGTGAGTAAGGGACGAATCCCACGGAGATTGTTGGTTTGAAGCAATCTATGGTTATCTTGTAAATCTTAGTCAGGAAATCAATTATAATTATCAGTGTGAATTACGAAGAATAAAAGAGCATGAAATAAATACTTGTTATGCAGTAATGGAGAATATGTTGGAGTTTTGGAGATGCCTTGTCTTCTGAATCTCTGCTTTCTCCCTGTCTTCTTCTTCACGTACGCAAGGTTCCTCTTATGGCAAGCTGTGTGTTGGTGGATCACCGTTGTCAATGGCTACCATCCGTCCTCTCAGTGAAAATGGTCCAGGTGCGCTGTCACCACACGGCTAATCATCTGTCGGTTCTCGATCATGTCGGAATAGGATCCATTGATCCTTTTGCGTCTGTCACTATGCCTAACACTCGCGAGTTTGAAGCTCGTCACAGTCATTCAATCCCTGAATCCTACTCGGAATACAACAAACAAGGTTTAGACTTTTAGGATTCTCAAGAATGCTGCCAATGGATTCTAGCTTATACCACGAAGATTCTGATTAAGGAATCCCAGAGATATTCACTCAATCGAAGGTAGAACGGAGGTGATTGTCAGGCATGCGTTCATAGGTTGAGGATGGTGATGACTGTCACGGATCATCACATCCATCATATTGAAGTGCGAATGAACATCTTAGATAGAAACAAGCGTGTTTGAATAGAAAACAGAAATAGTTGCATTAATTCATCGAGACACAGCAGAGCTCCTCACCCCCAACAATGGAGTTTAGAGACTCATGCCATCAGAGAGTACAAAGTTCAGATCTAAAATGTCATGAGAACCAAATAAATCTCTAAAAGTTGTTTAAATACTAAACTAGTAACCTAGGTTTACAGAAAATGAGTAAACTATGATAGATAGTGCAGAAATCCACTTTTGGGGCCCACTTGGTGTGTGCTGGGGCTGAGACTTAAGCTTCTCACGTGCCTGGGCTGTTTTGGGCGTTCAACGCCAGGTTGTAACCTGTTTCTGGCATTGAACTCCAACTTGTAACTTGTTTCTGGCGCTGGACGCCAGACTGCAACATGGAACTGGCGTTGAACGCCAGTTTACGTCGTCTATCCTTGAGCAAAGTATGGACTATTATATATTGCTGGAAAGCCCTGGATGTGTAATTTCCAACTCAATTGAGAGCGCACCATTTGGAGTTCTGTAGCTCCAGAAAATCCACTTTGAGTGCAGGGAGGTCAGAATCCAACAGCATCAGCAGTCCTTTTTCAGCCTGAATCAGATTTTTGCTCAGCTCCCTCAATTTCAGCCAGAAAATACCTGAAATCACAGAAAAATACACAAACTCATAGTAAAGTCCAGAAATGTGATTTTTAATTAAAAACTAATAAAAATAAACTAAAAACCAACTAAATCATACTAAAAACTAAGTAAAAACAATGCCAAAAAGCATATAAATTATCCGCTCATCACAACACCAAACTTAAATTGTTGCTTGTCCCCAAGCAACTAAAAACAAAGTAGGATAAAAAGAAGAGAATATACAATGAATTCCAAAAACATCTATGAAGATCAGTGTTAATTAGATGAGCGGGGCTATTAGCTTTTTGCTTCTGAACAGTTTTGGCATCTCACTTTATCCTTTGAAGTTCAGAATGATTGGCATCTATAGGAACTCAGAATTTAGATAGTGTTATTGATTCTCCTAGTTCAGTATGTTGATTCTTGAACACAGCTACTTTATGAGTCTTGGCCGTGGCCCTAAGCACTTTGTTTTCCAGTATTACCACCGGATACATAAATGCCACAGACACATAACTGGGTGAACTTTTTCAGATTGTGACTCAGCTTTGCTAGAGTCCCCAATTAGAGGTGTCCAGGGTTCTTAAGCACACTCTTCTTTTTCCTTTGCACCTCGACTTTAACCGCTCAGTCTCAAGTTTTCACTTGACACCTTCACGCCACAAGCACATGGTTAGGGACAGCTTGGTTTAGCCGCTAAGGCTAGGATTTTATTCCTTTAGGCCCTCCTATTCACTGATGCTCAAAGCCTTGGATCTTTTTTATTACCCTTGCCTTTTGGTTTTAAGGGCTATTGGCTTTTTGCTCTTGCCTTTTGGTTTAAAGAGCTTTTGGCTTTTTCTGCTTGCTTTTTCTTTTTCTTGCTCTCTTTTTTTTCGCATTTTTTTCTGCAAGCTTTGTTCTTCACTGCTTTTTCTTGCTTTAAGAATCATTTTTATGATTTTTCAGATTATCAAATAACATTTCTCCTTTTTCATCATTCTTTCAAGAGCCAACAATTTTAACATTCATAAACAACAAATTCAAAAGACATATGCACTGTTCAAGCATTCATTCAGAAAACAAAAAGTATTTCCACCACATCAAAATAATTAAACTATTTTAAAATTCAAAATTCATGTACTTCTTTTTCTTTTTCAGAAAACAATTTTCATTTAAGAAAGGTGATGGATTCATAGGACATTCATATCTTTAAGACACAGACACTTAGATACTAGTGATCATATAGTAAAGACACAAACATAATTAAACATGAAGCATAGTAAACGAAAAACAGAAAAATAAGAACAAGGAGATTAAGGAATGGGTCCACCTTAATGAGGGTGGCATCTTCCTCTTCTTGAAGAACCAATGGTGCTCTTGAGCTCCTCTATGTCTCTTCCTTGCCTTTGTTGCTCTTTCCTCATAGCTCTTTAATCTGCAGTCAATTGCTCTACCACTGAATTATGGAAAAACAAAAGCAATGCTTTAACCACACCAAACTTAAAAGGTTTGCTCGTCCTCAAGAAAAAAGAAGAAAGAAGTGGAGAAGATGGAGGAGATGGAAGTGTGTGAATGGGTGGGTTTGGGAGGAGAATGGTTTGAATTTGAATGGTGAGGTAGGTGGGGATCCTGTGGGGTCCACAGATCCAGTGGGGTTAAGGATTTAGCATCCCTGCTCCAATTAGGCGTACAAAATGCCCTTACTATGCAATCCTGGCGTTTAACGCCAGACTGCTGCCTGTTTCTGGCGTTAAACACCCAAATGTATCCTATTTCTGGCGTTTAATGCCAGAATGATGCTTGTTTCTGGCGTTAAACGCCAGCTTGGTGCTTGTTTTTGGCGTTAAACGCCAGACAGATGCTTGTTTCTGGCGTTTAAATGCCAGAATGATCTTCCTCCAAGGTGTGCTATTTTTCATGCTGTTTTTCATTCTGTTTTTGATTTTCCATTTGTTTTTGTGACTTCACATGATCATCAACCTAAAGAAAACATAAAATAGCAATGGAAAATAAATAGATATAATTAAATAACATTGGGTTGCCTCCCAACAAGTGCTTCTTTAATGTCAATAGCTTGACAGTGAGCTCTCATGGAGCCTCACAGATAATCAGAGCAAGGTTGGGACCTCCCAACACCAAACTTAGAGTTTGAATGTGGGGGTTCAACACCAAACTTAAAGTTTGGTTGTGGCCTCCCAACACCAAACTTAGAGTTTGACTGTGGGGGCTTTGGTTGACTCTGCAATGAGAGAAGCTTTTCATGCTTCCTCTCCATGGTTACAGAAGGAGAACCTTGTGTCTTATAGTTTGCAATGTCTGCAAACCACAGAGCTTCCTGAATAGCAAACAATTGCTCATCCAGAAAGGTTTCAGAGATCTCAGTAGGAGGGAGGGATGCTCCTGCTACTGGTTCTATCCGGGACAGGTGATCAGCTACTTGATTCTCTGTCCCTTTTCTGTCTCTTATTTCTATATCAAACTCTTGCAGAAGCAACACCCATCTTATGAGCCTGGGCTTTGAATCTTGCTTTGTGAGTAGATATTTAAGAGCAGCATGATCAGTGTACACAATCACTTTTGATCCTACTAAGTAGGATCTAAACTTGTCAATGGCATAAACCACTGCAAGTAATTCTTTTTCTGTGGTTGTGTAATTTTTTTGGGCATCATTTAAAACACTGCTAGCATAATAAATGACATGCAGAAGCTTGTTATGCCTCTGTCCCAATACTCCACCAATGGTATGGTCACTGGCATCACACATTAGTTCGAATGGTAATGTCCAGTCTGGTGTAGAAATAACTGGTGCTGTGACAAGCTTAGCTTTCAAGGTCTCAAACGCCTGCAGACACTTTGTGTCAAACACAAATGGCGTGTCAGCAGCTAGCAGATTGCTCAGAGGTTTTGCAATTTTTGAAAAATCCTTTATAAACCTCCTATAGAATCCTGCATGCCCCAGAAAGCTTCTGATTGCCTTAACATTGGCAGGTGGTGGTAATTTTTCAATTACTTCAACTTTAGCTTGATCCACCTCTATTTCCTTGTTTGAAATTTTATGCCCAAGGACAATCCCTTCAGTCACCATAAAGTGACATTTTTCCCAGTTTAAAACTAGGGTGGTCTCTTGGCATCTTTTCAGAACAAGTGCTAAATGGTTAAGGCAGGAGCTGAATGAGTCTCCAAATACTGAAAAGTCATCCATGAAGACTTCCAGAAACTTCTCTACCATATCAGAGAAGATAGAGAGCATGCACCTCTGAAAGGTTGCCGGTGCATTACACAGACCAAAAGGCATCCTTCTGTAGGCAAACACTCCAGAAGGACATGTGAATGCTATTTTCTCTTGGTCCTGAGGATCTACTGTAATTTGGTTGTAACCTGAATAGCCATCCAAAAAGCAGTAATATTCATGACCTGCTAGTCTCTCTAGCATCTGGTCTATGAATGGTAAAGGAAAATGATACTTCCTGGTGGCTGTATTGAGCCTTCTGTAGTCAATACACATACGCCACCCTGTAACTGTTCTTGTAGGAACCAGTTCATTCTTTTCATTATGAACCACTGTCATTCCTCCCTTCTTAGTGACAACATGGACAGGGCTCACCCAGGGGCTATCAGAAATAGGATAGATAATCCCAGCCTCTAGTAACTTAGTGACCTCTTTCTGCACCACCTCCTTCATGGCGGGATTTAGCCGCCTCTGTCATTGAACCACTGGCTTATCATCATCCTCTAATAGGATCTTGTGCATGCATCTGGCTGGGCTAATGCCCTTAAGATCACTTATGGACCACCCAAGAGCTGTCTTGTGTGTCCTTAGCACCTGAATTAGTGCTTTCTCTTCCTGTGGCCCTAAAGCAGAGCTTATGATTACAGAAAAAGTGTCACCTTCTCCCAGAAATACATATTTCAGGGATGGTAGTAGTGGTTTGAGCTCGGGTTTAGGAGGTTTCTCCTCTTCCTGAGGAGTTTTCAGAGGTTCTTTTATTTCCTCTGGTTCCTCCAGATCAGGCTAAACATCTTTAAAAATGTCCTCTAGCTCTGATTCGAGACTCTCAGTCATATTGACCTCTTCCACTAGGGAGTCAATAATATCAATGCCCAGGCAGTCGTCTGATGTGTCTGGATGTTGCATAGCTTTGACAACATTCAACTTAAACTCATCCTCATTGACTCTCAGGGTTATCTCCCCTTTTTGGACGTCAATGAGGGTTCGTCCAGTTGCTAGAAATGGTCTTCCTAGAATGAGAGTTGCACTCTTGTGCTCCTCTATTTCCAGCACTACAATGTCAGTAGGGAAGGCAAATGGCCCAACCTTGACAATCATGTCCTTAATTATGCCTGATGGGTATTTAATGGAGCCATCAGCAAGTTGAAGACAGATCCGGGTTGGTTTGACCTCTTTAGTCAAGCCAAGCTTTCTGATAGTGGATGCAGGGACTAGGTTGATGCTTGTCCCAAGATCACATAGAGCTGTCTTGGTACAGTTACCCTCTAATATGCATGGTATCATAATGCTCCCGGGATCTTTAAGCTTTTCTGGGAAGCTTTTCAGAATGACTGCACTGCATTCTTTAGTGAGGAGAACTCTTTCAGTTTCTCTCCAATCCTTCTTATGACTCAAGATATCTTTCATGAACTTGGCATAAGAGGGTATTTGCTCAAGTGCCTCTGCAAACAGAATCTTTATTTCAAGAGTCTTGAGATAGTCTGCAAAGCGGGCAAATTGCTTATCCTGCTCCTCTTTGCGGAGTTTTTGAGGATAAGGCATCTTGGCTTTGTATTCCTCAACCTTAGTTGCTGCAGGTTTATTTCCTACAGAGGTAGGTTGAGAAGCCTTCTTGAGGGATTTATTATCAGCACTTGCAGGTGTCTGATCCCTCACTAGCATTTGAAAGCCAGGGTTGGAAGCTGAAGTGGCATTGGACGCCAACTCCTTACTTGTTCCTGGCGTTTGAATGCCAGAACTGAGCTTCCATTGGGCGTTTGACACCGACTCCTTGCCTGTTTCTGGCGTTTGAACTCCAGAGTTATTCCTCTCTGGGCTCTTACTGTCCTCAGAGGGATTTTGGATAGCCGGTTGTTCATTTCTTGGCTTTCTGCTGCCTTGAAGTGAGGTATTTAATGTTTTTCCACTTCTTAATTGAACTGCTTGGCACTCTTCTGTTATTTGTTTTGATAACGGCTGTTCTGTTTGCTTCAACTGTACTTCCATATTCAAATTAGCCATTCTTGTGTCTTGTAGTATCTCCTTGAATTCGGCCAGCTGTTTTGTTAGAAAGTCTAATTGCTGATTGAATTCTGTAATTTGTTCTGCAGGACTGAGTTCAGCAGTTATTGTTTTAGCCTCTTCTTTCATGGAAGATTGACTGCTTAGGTACAGATGCTAATTTCTGGCAACTATATCAATGAGCTCTTGAGCTTCTTCAATTGTTTTTCTCATATGTATAGATCCACCAGCTGAGTGGTCTAGAGAAATCTGAGCTTTCTCTGTGAGCCCATAATAGAAGATGTCTAACTGCACCCATTCTGAAAACATTTCAGAGGGGCATTTTCTTAGCATCTCTCTGTATCTCTCCCAGGTATCATAAAGAGATTCATTATCTCCTTGTTTAAAGTCTTGGATGTCCAGCCTTAGCTGTGTCATCCATTTTGGAGGAAAGTATTGATTCAGGAATTTTTCTGTCAGCTGTTTCCATGTCCTTATGCTAGCATTAGGTTGGTTATTTAACCACCTCTTAGCTTGATCTTTTACAACAAATGGAAATAGTAATAATCTGTAGACATCCTGATCTACTTCCTTATCATGTACTGTGTCAGTAATTTATAAAAACTGTGCCAAAAACTCTGTAGGTTCTTCCTGTGGAAGACCGGAATACTGGCAACTCTGCTGCACCATGATAATAAGCTGAGGATTCAACTCAAAGCTACTGACTCCGATGGAGGGTATACAGATACTACTCCCATATGAAGCAGTAGTAGGGTTAGCATATGACCCCAGAGTCCTTCTGGACTGTTCATTTCCACTTTTGTCCATGATGGAGAAAGGGAGATGATGTGGATTTAAATTTTTTTTTCGAATATCGAAAATTAAAAGGAAGATAAAATAAAATAAATGAAAAATTAAATAAAATTCAAAAATTAGAAAACCAAAATAAATAAAATAAAAAAATTGAAAACGAAAATAATTAATTATTTGAAAAGATTTGAAAAATTTTGGATATAATTTTTGAAAATTGAGGAGAGAAAAAGTGGTTAGGAAGTTTTGAAAAAGATATGATTTGAAAAATTTTGACCAAGTCAACCCAAGTAATTCGAAAATTATGAGAAAAGATAAGATAGAAGATATGATTTGTAAAAGATAAATATGATAGGAAAAAGATATAATTGAAAATTGAAAAGATATAAAAGATATTTGAAAAAGATAAATTTGTTTTGAAAAAGATATTGTGAAGATTTGAAAAAGATATTTATGAGTTGAAAAGATTTTAAGAAGGAAAAGATATAGATTTGTTTTGAAAAAGATATAAAAATTTTTTTTAAAGGATAAGATTTGAAAAATTTTGAAATTGAAATCTGAATTTTTATAAAAAAAATTCGAAAATATGGCTTAAAATAGTTAGAAAAGATATATTTTTTTTTGAATTTTGAATTTTATGATGAAAGAGAAAAACACATAAAAGACACAAGACTTAAAATTTTTAGATCTAATGCTCCTTGTTTTCGAAAATTTTGGAGGGAAAACACCAAGGAACACCAAACTTAAGAATTTTAAGATCAAGACGCAAAGAAGACTCAAGAACACTTTGAAGATTCACAAGAACACCAAGAACAAAAGAAAGAACACCGAACTTAAAATTTTTAGAAGACCAAAATAAATTTTCGAAAATTATATAAAGATTAACAAGAAAACACCAAACTTAAAGTTTGGCACAAGATTAAATCAAGAAAAATTATTTTTGAAAAATATTTTTAATAGAACCGGTGCCCAATCATCAAGAACATAAACCAATGCTCTAGCCAATTGAGCTGTAAATGTAACACTTGTTTTGAAGAGGTATATTTTCACTAACTAAAAATAAGTTCCTTTTTGAAGTAGCTTTGGAAAAACACAAGAAAAACAAGAAAAGACACAGAACAAGAAAAACTAAAAATCAAACAAGACAAATAAACAAGAACAACTTGAAGATCAAAGAACACAACTTCGAAAATTTAAAAGAAAAATATAAAATATGCAATTGACACCAAACTTAAAACAAGACACTAAACTCACGAAAAAAATTAAAAATTGATAAAGAAAAATAATATTTTTGAAAAATTTTTGAAAAGGAAATAAAGGACTCAGAATTTAATGACTCTATAGCAACAAAAATAAATTATTCCTAATCTAAGCAACAAAATAAACCTTTAGTTGTTCAAACTCAAACAATCCCCGGCAACGGCGCCAAAAACTTGGTGCACGAATTGTGAATCACACTTTTCACAACTCGTACCACTAACTAGCAAGTGCACTGGGTCGTCCAAGTAATACCTTACGTGAGTAAGGGTCGAAACCCACGGAGATTGTTGGTTTGAAGCAATCTATGGTTATCTTGTAAATCTTAGTCAGGAAATTAATTATAATTATCAGTGTGAATTGCGAAGAATAAAAGAGCATGAAATAAATACTTGTTATGCAGTAATGGAGAATATGTTGGAGTTTTGGAGATGCTTTGTCTTCTGAATCTCTGCTTTCTCCCTGTCTTCTTCTTCACGTACGCAAGGTTCCTCCTATGGCAAGCTGTGTGTTGGTGGATCACCGTTATCAATGGCTACCATCCGTCCTTTCAGTGAAAATGGTCCAGGTGCGCTGTCACCGCATGGCTAATCATCTGTCGGTTCTCGATCATGTCGGAATAGGATCCATTGATCCTTTTGCGTTTGTCACTACGTCCAACACTCGCGAGTTTGAAGCTCGTCACAGTCATTCAATCCCTGAATCCTACTCGAAATACCACAGACAAGGTTTAGACTTTTCTGATTCTCAAGAATGCTGCCAATGGATTCTAGCTTATACCACGAAGATTCTGATTAAGGAATCCAAGAGATATTCACTCAATCGAAGGTAGAACGGAGGTGGTTGTCAGGCACGTGTTCATAGGTTGAGGATGGTGATGACTGTCACGGATCATCACATCCATCATATTGAAGTGCGAATGAACATCTTAGATAGAAACAAGCGTGTTTGAATAGAAAACAAAAATAGTTGCATTAATTCATCGAGACACAGCAAAGCTCCTCACCCCCAACAATGGAGTTTAGAGACTCATGCCGTCAGAGAGTACAAAGTTCAGATCTAAAATGTCATGAGATCCAAATAAATCTCTAAAAATTATTTAAATACTAAACTAGTAACCTAGGTTTACAGAAAATGAGTAAACTATGATAGATAGTGCAGAAATCCACTTCTGGGGCCCACTTGGTGTGTGCTGGGGCTGAGACTTATGCTTCTCACGTGCCTGGGCTGTTTTGGGCGTTCAACGCCAGGTTGTAACCTGTTTCTGGCGTTGAACTCCAACTTGTAACTTGTTTCTGGCGCTGGACGCCAGACTGCAACATGGAACTGGCGTTGAACGCCAGTTTACGTCATCTATCCTTGAGCAAAGTATGAACTATTATATATTGATGGAAAGCCCTGGATGTCTACTTTCCAACGCAATTGAGAGCGCGCCATTTGGAGTTTTGTAGCTCCAGAAAATCCACTTTGAGTGCAGGGAGGTCAGAATCCAACAGCATCAGCAGTCCTTTTTCAGCCTGAATCAGATTTTTTACTCAGCTCCTTCAATTTCAGCCAGAAAATACCTGAAATCACAGAAAAATACACAAACTCATAGTAAAGTCCAGAAATGTGATTTTTAATTAAAAACTAATAAAAATATACTAAAAACCAACTAAATCATACTAAAAACTAAGTAAAAACAATGCCAAAAAGCGTATAAATTATCCGCTAATCATTGCCCTCTTTTTGTCATCATCCTAGTCTTTGCTACCTCACTTCCTTGGGTGAAGGTGCACCATTTCCTCATAAGATTCCTGCAAAGTTATTGGAAGTTGCTTGTTCCCAAAGCACTTGAGAAATAGTTAGCTTGCATGTATGCTTGTGACTTCTGAACTTAATTTGGTGTGTGAACACCAAACTTAGTTCTTTGCCCAGTACAAAACCTTGCATATATGCAGAGAACCTCATATCTTGTTATTAACAAAACAATTATTAACTAAAGTCTAACTACATCTAAGTGGTTTCCCTTGATTGGTTGGAGCTAGCAATGTGCTTTGGGAGTGGAGTGTGATTCTAACTAAGATCCTTTGGTGGAACACCAAACTTAGAATTACACTTTCACTCTTGGATTGTTTTGGTGTGGAACACCAAACTTAGCTCCTCGCAATACATGGGGAACAACTTGTGACCTTTATTGAAATAAAGATGAAAAGGAAACTACCTGAGGTTGGGTTGCCTCCCAACAGAGCGCTCTTTTATCGTCGCTAGCTCAACGATTCCTCAATTACTTGAGATGATACTTTACTCTGGGGTTTTCCCCCATGTTGCCCATATAATGTTTGAGTCTTTGTCCGTTCACAGTGAACGTCCTCTCTGAACCTTCATCCATGATTTCTATGTGCCCATATGGCGAGACCTTTGTGACAAGGAAGGGTCCTGACCACCTTGACTTGAGTTTGCCAGGGAACAGTCTCAATTTGGAGTTGTAAAGGAGTACTTGTTGCCCCTTTTCAAAACTCCTTGGTGTCAGATGCAGGTCATGTCTTCTCTTCGTATTTTTTTTATAAATCTTGGCATTTTCATAGGCTTGAGATCTAAATTCCTCCATCTCTTGCAGTTGCAGGATCCTCTTTGCACCAGCAGCAATGCTGTCAAAATTTAGTATCTTGAGAGCCCAGAGAGCTTTGTGTTCCAGCTCCAGTAGTAAATGACAAGCTTTTCCATACACCAGTTGATATGGGGACATTCCAAGTGGAGTTTTGAATGCTGTTCTGTATGCCCAAAGAGCATCATCCAGCTTCTTTGACCAATCCTTTCTTGATGCACCCACAGTCTTTTCCAGAATCCTCTTTAGCTCTCTGTTGGATATCTCCATTTGCCCACTTGTTTGGGAATGGTAAGGCGTGGCCACCTTGTGTTTTACCCCATATCGTAGGAGAAGAGCTTCTAGTGGTCTGTTACAAAAATGGCTCCCTCCATCACTGATGAGTGCTCATGGGACTCCAAACCGACTAAAGATATTCTTCCTGAGGAAGTTCATGACCACCTTGTTATCATTCATTGGGGTTGCAATAGCCTCTACCCACTTGAAAACGTAATCCACTGCTACCAAGATGTACTTGTTTGAATATGAGGTTGGGAAGGGTCCCATGAAATCGATTCCCCACACATCAAACAGTTCCAGTTCCAAGATGAAATTTTGTGGCATCTCATTTCTTTTGGGCAAGTTTCCAGTTCTTTGGCATTCATTGCAGCTCTTTACTAGTTCTTTGGCATCCTTGAAAAGGGTGGGCCAAAAGAATCCGCTTTGTAACACCTTTGCTGCAGTTCTGTCCCCTCCGAAGTGGCCTCCAGAGCATGAGCCGTGGCAATTCCATAGGACCTCTCGTCCTTCTTCTTCCGAAACACATCTTCTAAGGATTTCATCTGAACACTTCTTGAAGAGATATGGCTCATCCCAGACAAAGTATTTTGCATCATTCATGAGCTTCCTTTTTTGATGTTTATTGATCTCTGGAGGTAAGGCCACAGTTGCCTTGAAGTTGGCAATGTCTGCGAACCATGGTGCTTTGTGAACTGTCATCAGCTGTTCATCAGGGAAGAGCTCGTTCACACTTGTATCATGTGTTCCACTTTCCTCATGAGGGATTCTGGATAGGTGATCTGTTACCTTGTTCTCTACTCCTTTCTTGTCTCTGATTTCAATATTGAATTCCTGCAACAATAAGATCCATCTTATTAGTCTTGGTTTTGATTCTTGCTTGGCAAACAAGTATTTAAGTGCTGTGTGATCTTTGAAAACAATCACTTTAGCACCGATGAGGTACGATCTAAACTTGTCAAATGCAAAAACTATTGCTAGCAACTCCTTTTCAGTAGTGGTATAATTTCTTTGAGTATCATTGAGGACTTTGCTAGCATAGTATATCACATGGACTAAGTTATCTTTCCTCTGTCCTAACACTGCCCCAACTGTAAAATCAGATGCATCACACATCAATTCAAATGGTAAGTTCCAATCAGGTGGGGAAATGATAGGAGCAGAGGACAACCTTATTTTCAAATTTTCAAATGCTAGCATGCATGATTCATCAAAGATAAATGGTGTATCAGATACAAGGAGATTGCTTAAGGGCTTGGCTATCTTTGAAAAATATTTAATAAATTTTCTATAAAAGCCAGCATGCCCTAAAAAGCTCCTAATTGCCTTGACATCACTAGGTGGAGGCAGTTTTTCAATAAGTTCCACTTTAGCCCTGTCCACTTCAATGCCTTGGTTAGAAACCTTATGGCCAAGGACTATTCCTCCTGTCACCATAAAGTGACATTTTTCCCAGTTCAAGACCAGATTGGTCTCTTGGCACCTTTTCAATACTAAGGAAAGGTGACTCAGGCAGCTAGTAAAGGAATCTCCGAATACCGAAAAATCATCCATAAAAACTTCAATGAATTTCTCTATCATATCTGAGAAGATAGAAAGCATGCAGCGTTGGAAAGTCGCAGGTGCATTACATAGCCCAAATGGCATGCGCCTGTAGGCAAACACTCCATATGGACAAGTAAATGAAGTTTTCTCTTGGTCTCTGGGATCAACCACTATTTGGTTGTATCCTGAATAACCATCAAGAAAACAGTAATATGCATGTCCTGCGAGTCTTTCCAACATCTGATCCATAAATGGGAGGGGGAAATGGTCCTTTCGTGTAGCCTCATTGAGTTTCCGATAGTCTATGCACATCCACCATCTTGTGACGGTCCTTGTAGAAATTAGTTCGTTCTTCTCATTGGGAACTACAGTGATTCCTCCCTTTTTGGGCACGACATGCATGGGGCTGACCCAGGGGCTGTCTGAGATCGGGTAGATTACCCTTCCCTGCCATAACTTCATAACTTCTTTCTGTACCACTTTCTTCATGATTGGGTTTAGCCTCCTTTGGGATTGAATGGATGGTTTGGCATCATCTTCCAGTAGTATCTTATGCATGCATATGGCTGAACTTATTCCTTTCAGGTCAGCAAGAGTCCATCCAATGGCATCCTTGTGCTTTCGCAATACTTTGAGTAGTTCATCCTCTTGATCTTGGCTGAGGCACGAGCTTATGATCACTGGGTAACTTTCATTTTCTCCTAAGTATGCATATTTGAGAGTGGGTGGCAGTGCTTTGAGTTCAAGTTTGGGTGCTTCTGACTTTTCGTTCTCTTCTTTTGATGCCCCTTGTATATGAATCTCTGCTGTTGCAACCTCTTCACTAAACGTTGACTCCTCCTCTGTTAACCCTTCAGGTTCTTCTTCTTCAAAACTCTCCTACACTGCATCTTCAAGTGAGTCCAACCTCATACATTCTCCCAATTGTTCTGGTGGGTAACTCATGGCTTTGAACACATTGAATGTCATCTTTTCATTGTGTAATCTCAGGGTGAGGTCCCCCTTTTGTACATCAATGACAGCTCCAGCAGTGGCCAAGAACGGCCTTCCCAGGATGATGGAAGCCTTGGTTTCCTCCTGCATGTCCAGCACTACAAAGTCTACTGGGAAGATGAAATCTCCCAATTTCACCAGCAAATCTTCTACTACGCCATGAGGGAACTTGAACGATCTGTCTGCCAGTTGTAGGGCCATCTTTGTTGGTTTAGCCTCTTCAATCTTCATTTTTCTCATCATGGCTAACGACATCAAATTTATGCTGGCTCCTAAGTCACATAGAGCCTTTTCCACTGTGATTTCTCCTATGATACAAGGGATCTGAAAGCTCCCCGGATCCTTCAATTTCTGGGGTAGTTTATGCTGAATGATAGCACTACATTCTTCGGTTAGTATCACAGTCTCGCTGTTCTTCCAGCTTCTCTTCTTAGTCATTAGCTCCTTTAAAAACTTGGCGTAGAGGGGCATTCGCTCTATTGCTTCAGCAAAAGGTATGTTGATTTGTAGTTTCTTGAAGATTTCCAAAAATCTCAAGAACTGGCTGTCATCCCCCTTCTTCTTTAATTGCTGAGGGTATGGGACTCTTGGGACGTCTGGCTTCAGCACTTCTTTCCCTTTTTGTGAACTCAAAGTGGGAACTCGAGCTCCATCCTTCTCTTCTTCCTTTTCATTTGAGTAATTTTCTTGTGGTTTTTGGGGGGTTTCCTTCAGTTCCTTCCCACTCCGAAGGATGATAGCCTGACACTCCTCCCTTTGGGTTGAGTTAGTATTGCTGCAAAGGTTGTGGTTGGGAATTTGCTTGAATAGGTAGCCAATTTGTGTCTCAAGTTTCTTGATGGCAGCATCCTGATTCTGCATATTGGACATCACTTCTTCTCGAAACGCTTTACTGTCTTGAATCTCTTTGCATATACCTTCAAGTAGGTTTTCAATCTTCGAGAGTCTGTCATCAGATGATGGTGGGTTGGGGTTGGATGGATGAGAAAGGTTAGTTTGGCCTTGGTAGAAGTGTTGAGAGGGGTGGTTATGTGGGTGCTGATATAGTCTAGGTGTGGCATGTTGGTAAGCTAAGTTGTTGGGATTTGGACGTCTTTGATCTATGCCTTGGTCTTGTTGATTTCCCCACCCAAAGTTTGGGTGGTTTCTCCATCCAGGGTTTTAGGTTTTGGAGTATGGATCATAGTTTTGCCTAGGTGAATTCCCAATGTAGCTGGCTTGCTCCTGACTACCCTCTGCTTCTTCATTCACTTCTTCTTGGGTCGTTGATGAGGTGGTGATTGCTGCTACTTGGTTCCTCTCCATCTTCTTGGTGAGGTCAGCCAACTGCTTGGTTATGAGCTTGTTTTGGGCCAGCAGTGCATCCACATTGTTTAGCTCTATCACTCCTCTAGTGTTCCCTCTTTCGGAGGCATAGAAGTAGTCATTCTCTGTTACAGTTTCAATGACATCTATGGCCTCCTCAATGGTCTTCTTCTTGTTCAGAGATCCCCCGGATGAGTGGTCTACTGCCTTCTTTGATTCATAGGAAAGGCCTTCATAGAAAATGTGTAGCTGCACCCATTCATTGAACATATCTGGTGGACACCTCCTTGTTAGGTCCTTAAACCTCTCCCATGCTTCATATAGAGTCTCACCATCCTGCTGCCTGAATGTTTGCACCTCAGCTCTCAGCCTGTTAATCCGTTGAGGAGGATAGAATCTTGCCAAGAATTTGTTTACCACATCTTCCCAAGTTGCTAAACTCTCCTTTGGGAAAGATTCCAGCCATTTAGATGCCTTGTCCTTGAGTGAGAAAGAGAACAGAAGTAGTCTATAGGTGTCAGGATGAACACCATTAGACTTCATAGTATCATATATCCTCAGGAAGGTGGTTAGATGTTGATTGGGGTCTTCTTGGACACTCCCTCCGAATGAACAGTTGTTCTGAACAAGGGTGATGAGCTGTGGCTTTAGTTCAAAGTTGTTGGCATGTATGGTTGGCCTTTGGATGCTCTACTCCCACAATTTCCTGGGTTTGGATTGATGTAAGAACCCAAAACTCTTCTCTCTTGCCCAGCATGATTTGCTAGACCCTCTCTGCCATGGTTGTGAGCCTCTTCTTCATGATGGTTCTCTATATTCTTCTCCATGTTTGGTTCAAAGTACTCTTCCTCTTCCTCAGCACCAACTACTCTCTTTCCTCTTGCTTCCCTCCTTAATCTAAGGAAGGTCCTCTCTGGTTCAGAATCAAAAGAAGTTGAAGCCCCGCTTCTCCTCCCTGTCATACAACCAACAAGGTACAAGCAAGGAAATAGATCCAGAAACTATTCTAAAAAAATTGCTGTTAGTGTGAGTGATGCAATATATCAAACAGTTAGTGGGTGAGTGAAACAGAGTGTAAACAGCTAAAATAAAGGGGTTAAAGGGATGGGAATACAAAACAACTGAAACCGAAAGTAAAGTGCTCAAACAGAAATTTAAATCAACAGAATAACAAATGCTCAATCTAGTGATCCTCCAACTTAATCATTGTTGATACAAAATCAATCCCCGGCAATGGCGCAATAAACTTGATACGCACGAAAACTTGTCTCTCAACAATTTTCCTTCGACAAGTGTACCGAATTTGTCGTCAAGTAAAAACTCACAATAGAGTGAGGTCGAATCCCACAGGGATTGATTGATCAAGCAACTTTAATTAGAGGAATGTTCTAGTTGAGCGAATCAGAATTTGGGTTGAGAATTGCAGAAAATTAAATGGCGGGAAAGTAAATAAGAGAAAAGTAAATGCTAGAAATAAAGAGCTGAATGTAAATGACGGAAAGTAAATTGCAGAATCTTAAATGGGAATGGGGTAATTGCTCATAAAAGTAAATGACAGAAATTAAAGAGAATGGGTAAGATCAGAAATGGGGAGTTCATTGGGCTCAGGAGATGTTGCATTCTCCGGATCAATTTCATTTTCATCTCTTCCTCAATCAATGCACTCATTGATCTCCTTGGCAATCTTAAGTGATCGAATTCCAATTTCTTGGTAATTCAATCTCTCAAATCTTGATCAATAGCCAATTCCTTGGTCAATTGCTCATGAGAAGAGATGAAGTATGGTCACTGATTATACCACATGCATTTCCCAAATCAGGTGTTGGTGGGATTATAGTCACATATCCATCCAAACCCAATTTGGTCCAGCATGAGAAAGCATTTCTAGCATGATCTCTTCATTCCTCTTTCAAGGTTCAGAAGAGATCCAAGTATGAATAGCTTCTTTTCCAAGATAACTACCCAATTGGATGAAGATCGAAAGCTTTCAAGTAAAATCAAGAGAAAAGATAGAAGAAGGAAAATGAAAACTAATATTGATCCATCAAATTACAATAGAGCTCCCTAACCCAATGAAAGGGGTTTAATTGTTCATAGCTCTGGAAGATGAAAACAAAGATGGAGAATACATCATGAAAGTAAAACTAGAAGTGCAGAGAAAGTAAAATACAGAGAGTAGTTCTATGCCAAAGGCTCCCTAAAGTTTTCAACTCGCAAACTAATTCAAAGCTACTCCTATATATACTACTCTTCCGATCTTCTAGTTGGCTCTTCAAGTCTTGGGTATGAGCCTCTGAATCTTGAGTTTGAAGCAGTTATCCTTTTCATTGGGCTTAGCTTTGCTTGCAGAGAGAAAAGGTGAAGTAGGCAGGGACTTTGACTCAGGACGTTAGTGATGTCAATGTTAAGTGAAAGTGTGGGTTCGAGAACGTTAGTGACAATCACCTTTTTCACTAACGTTCCTAACCCAAATATGATCACGTTGACTTCAATGTTAGTGGCACTAACGTGACCACTAACTTTGCCTCTTGGTCCTTCGCACACGTTATTGGGACTTACCTTTTCCAATAACGTGGAGAGTCCTCCCTTGTCCCTACGTTAGTGTCCACGTTAACTAGGTTAACGTGGCTTCTAACGTAGTAATGCCAATCCTTTGAGAACGTTAGTGACACTTACCTTTATCACTAACGTTCCAATCTGCCCCTATTTCCCACGTTAGAGTCCATGTTAACTAAGTTAACGTGGCTTCTAACGTAGTCATGCTAGCCATCTCCAACGTTAGTGACAAAGGTAAGTGTCACTAACGTTGGCTATCAATTGCTCTCTCCACGTTAGCTTCCACGTTAACTAAGTTAACGTGGGAGTTAACGTGGCTTATGGAGGCTTGGCCAACGTTAGTGACAAAGGTGAATGTCACTAACATTGGCTTCTCTTTTGCTTCTTAACGTTAGAGTCCATGTTAACTAAGTTAACGTGGCTCTTAACGTGGCCACTTATGAGCTTGGTCCAACGTTAGTGTCACTAATGTTGGCTCCATTTTCTTTCTTCCACGTTAGAGTTCACGTTAACTTAGTTAACGTGACTCTTAACGTGGGTTATGATGGCTTCGAGGGCGTTATTGGCGATTACTTTTCTCATTAACGTTGCAAGCTAGCTCCCATTCCACGTTAGTGGTCACGTTAGTTAGACTAACGTGGCTGCTAACATGGTTCTTCCTTGCTTTCTTTGTCCTGAAATCAAGCAATAAAGTGCATCAAAGTTCTAATCCAAATCATGAGACATGCATCCTCTAATTTGTCATATAATTCATGCAAAATTCTCATGAAATCATGTAAAGTGTACAATGTATGCTTGAATCAAGATGTAAGTGAATATCTACCCAAAACTAGCTTATTTTCTAAGAAAATGCATGAAACTACCTTAAAAACAGTAAAGAAAAGGTCAGTGAAACTGGCCAAAATGCCCTGGCATCAAATATGTACAAACTCTAACTAACATGCAACCTATCATGCAATGCAACAACTAACTAACAAAGAAAATTAAGCATTGGTGTTGGAAAAGGAAATTGTTACCCACGGAAGTCGGTCGGACGACCTCCCCACACTTAGAAATTTGCACCGTCCTTGGTGCATGCAAAGAAGAATACGGTAGACGGGTTGCTACAACTGATGAGCTCCTTCAAAAGGTTGTGCGGAGGACTTATTTGTTGCCCCATTTAGAAGCTTTTCCTTTCCCTTTTTGGTGGCCAACCCAAAAGGAAAGAAAAAGAAAGAAAATTAAGCCTACAACAAAGATACCAAAGTAAATAAAATATAGGCGGGGGCTAATGCCAAATAAGAGTAGGGTTCTCAAATACATGGTAGCTACAACATGTAAGTGAGAGAGCAATGTAAGCAAAGGGCATGTCAACTAACACTTGATGCAAGAGTAAAGTCAAAGCATGAAGAGCACTCAGAAGCATCAAGTTCAAGCAAGAATTGACACAAACAAGATTAGTGATAAGCATAGGAGCATTTGGTCCCATCCTAACTCAATGATAATGAGGCACAAAAACAAAGATTAATGAGTTAGGAAGGACTAAAGCACTAATCTTGTGTGTGGAACAAATATTACAATTAAGCTAAACAAGTTACGAAGCACCAAAATAATGCAAGAAATTCTCAACAATTGAGTAGGAGAATTCAACACCAATATTAAAATAAAAAACTTAGAAAGAAAAATAAGAACAAGCCATAAAAATAAAATTAAAATGCAATGAATGAAAAATAAACAAATGCAACATACAAAAGAAAAATAAGAAAAGTGAAAAGTAGAATTTTGAAGAGAGAAAGAAAAAGAAGGTAAGAAAGGAAGAAGAAAGAAGAAAGGAAAAAAAGCAGGAGAGAAACAGGGCACGTGGTGACGCGCGCGCTTCGGCAACGCGTGCGCACGAAGAGCAAGATGGTGAAGTGACGCGTAAGCGTCGTCCACGCATACGCGTGGAATGCAGAAAGTACAAGTGACGTGTAAGCGTCACCCACGCGTACGCATGGGGCCAAATTGTGCTATTCGCACAAAGGCAGCACCACTCCAGCGCAACTCTCTGGTTTTTGTACCAGGAGTTCAACATGGGCCTACGATGCGTGCGCGTCAGCCACGCTTGTCGCCCCCCTTTTTTTATATATATAGAAGAATAAAATAGAAACAGAGCACTCTCCTAACCTATTAGCATTCTAAAGTGCCCAAAATTCAAATTTAACAACAAATCTTTTGGTTTTTGAAAAATTTTCAAATACAAAACAAACAAACTTACACTTCAAGAAAAATACAATTCAACAACAACTATTCTAATCAACAATGAATCTAATAAGAAATCTATCAATCAAAGCAAAATGTATAAGAGTATAGAAAATAAGAAAAACTACCTACAATGGCAACTCAATTCATTCATTGATTATATATACAAGAGAGTGGAAAGAGTTTACCATGGTAGGGTGTCTCCTACCTAGCACTTTTAGTTATTGTCCTTAAGTTGGACAATTGATGGAGTTCTTCCTTTGGTGGCTTATGCTTGAACTCTTCCTTGAATCCCTACCAATTTTTGTATTTTCAATAGCCTCCGGGACCCCAAATTGTGCATGCCACTCTTTCAAGAAATCTCAAGCAAGTAGTGAAACCCCAAGATTGATGATTATTGATATGGATTCCAGGGTCCCATACTTTGCTTGTCAACACCCTTTCCTCTTGATCTTCATGCTTCCAATTGGGTGATAACATTATTGAATTCCCCTTAGAGCTCCTAATCCTCATCTTAAATCCATTGAATTGAGCTTTACTCCACCTTTAAAAAGTGAGCTTCCTTCCACTATGCACCTTGATTCTTGTTGCCAACCAACATCCAACTCTTTCTTACTTGCCAACCCACAAAGAACTCTAAGTTGACAATATATTTCTAACAAAGCATATTGATATGGGCCAAGGAAATTGAAAGATGAGATGATTACCCACTCAATTTGTAATTTGGATGGTGACTTAGCAGGGAAGGTATCCGATGGCTTTGATAATGTAAGCTCCACTTCCTTTAACTCCTCCTTGATGACTTCCACCTCTTGACAACTTTTTTCAAATCTCACTTGCTTGTCAACTTCTTCCAACTCTTCCTCATTGATCAAAACATGTATTGGAGGTTGTACACATTCCTTCTCAACATCGGTTTCACATCCAATGGAAGAAGCTTCAACAGGATCACCAATGTCACTTGGTGTAGAGTTGTCTTCAATGATGGGATTTGCCTCTTGCTCAACCTTTCCTAAATTTTCAACTATTTCTTCCTTTTCAAGGGTCTCTTCCTCCACCACTTATTGTAAGACATACCCCATCCCCTTGTCCTCATGTTGGGATTCTAAAATCTCTTTCATGCTCCACTCTTCGGTTGATTTCTCACATTCATCCGTGGAGATGCTTTGTTTGGTACATGAGTCCCATGAGTCCAAGTTAGCTTTAATTTCGGCAAGGTTAGCCATGATATCTTTGTGCCTCCTTTGGGCTTCCTCTTGCTCCTTTTGATGGATGATTGCTTGAAGCCGGTCCATTGCTTCCTTGAAGCGAGATCCCTTGGCTCTTGTTCTACTTGATTAACATAATTAGGATCATATTGCTCTTGGATCAATGGATATGGGTATTCTTCCATGGAGGGATTATGTGGTTAAAAGTTCTCATAAATGGGGAGTGGTTCAAGAGGGTTGTGGTGGTAATGGTGTTGGAGTGGTGATAGTTCAACGGGTGCTTGCTCATAATAGTCACAAGGGTGTGCATAGGGAGAATATGGATTTGGATTGTGTGGAGGTAATTGGTGGAAATAGGATGTGGATTGAGAGTGTGGTGGTTGGAATGATGGTGCTTGAGGGCTATGTTGAGAGTATGGTGCATGGAATGATGGTGGTTGAGGGACATAATCATAATAAGAACCATCATATCCATTGGAATGATATGCATTATAGGAGGGATTACAATCATGGATATGGCTCCCTTCTCAAGAATTCTTCCCTCCCATAATGTGAGCCATCATTAAAGTCTCCATTGCCTACAACATAGTCATAACCATATCCAAAACCACAAGGATGATAATTCATATGGAGAGAGAAAATCAAAACAAAGAGTATAAAAAAGACAAAGAAAAAGTAAACTCCTAAGTACTAGCAAAACCAAGAAGTAACCAAAAAGCAAGATATTCACAATATGAACATATTCACAATAGCCAATAATATAACACCATTGCAATTCTCTGACAACGGCGCCAAAAACTTGATATAAAAGATTTTTACCAGCTCGGAATTTAGCAAAATAATTTCGTTGTGAGCATAGCCCAAACCGATAATCGATCCTCAAATCAAAGTTTAATTTGTTTGGTTGTCACAAGTCCAACCCAATAAAAATTACCGAGAGTATTAGTCCCGGGTCATCTTCTCAAGGAATTGCAGTGAGGTATGCGTATTATTGGTTATGGTATCCAAGGGGTGGGTTGGTAAAAGGGCGAGAAATTAAAAAGGGCAAGAAATGTAAATCAAACAACTAAATAAAGCAATTAATAAAGAGAGGCAATCATGGCAAGGATTGAGAATATAAACTTTCTATCCTAGTCATTATTCATAACAATAATTAACAAGAATTTATCCTATTTTGTCATCTCCAACAAAGGAAGAAGGTACAATGTTATCTTCACACGAGAGAAAGTCAAATAAGACTAGTTAATCTCAATTCAAAAATCCTAATCAACTCACTAATTGAATTAGCAAGAGATTAGAGTCAATGGAAACAATATTAACTAACAACTCTAGATCACCAACATGAGTTGGGTATTAATGACTCAAGAGCACCTAATTTCTCTTTTCAAGCCAAGAATGCTCAAAAATCTACTCTAGTATCCAACCAAGCATTTTATCAAACACTTGGAAGGCATAAAAGGAAAGCATAATAAATTGCAAGGAAAAATAAATCTACAACTACCCAATGCAAGAAATTAACACTAACTCAATTAAACAATAAAGGAACATAAAACATAAATTGCATTAAATGAAAAGGAAAAATTAACAAGAGTGCTCATAAACATAAAAGAGGCTAGAATAAAGGAAATAGCAAAAGAAACTAGGAGAATTAAAGTACTAGAATAATAAATTGAAAGGAAAACAAGATGAAAACAGGAAATTAAACCTAGATCTAAAATGCAATTAACCTAAGAACCCTAATTCTAGAGAGAAGAGGGAGCTTCTCTCTCTAGAAAACTAAACTACATGATGCTAACCTAAAACTAATTGCTCCCCCCATTCCCTTGCCATCCTTGGATTCAAAAGCATAAAAAATGAGTTGCATTTGGGCCTCCTTGAGCTCAGAAATCACCTCCAGCATTTTTGCCTTTAAGTGAGTCACGTGACCAACATCACGCGTGCGCGTGGATGACGCGTGCGTGTCGCTTGATGATCCTCTGGTCACGCGTGCGCGTGGGTGACGCATGCGTGTCCATGGCAAATCTCCTTCTCACGCGTATGCGTGGGTGACGCGTGCGCGTAGCTTTCAGTTAAGCAAATCCTCATTTCTTCATGAATTCTCCATTTTTGCATGCTTTTTCTTCATTCCATCAACCCAATCTTTGCCTTCTAATTATGAAATCACTTAACAAATATATCAAGGTATCGAATGGAATTAAAGTGAATTAAAATTAGCAATTTAAAGGGCTAAAAAGCATATTTTTACTCTTAAGCACAAATTAGGAAAAATTCACAGAACCATGCTATTTCATTGAATAAATATGAGAAAAGTCGATAAAATCTCCTAAATTCAACACAAGATAAATCACAAAATTGGGGTTTATCATCTATCCCTAGTGCAGGTAATGAGCTCATCTGTCGGTTTCGACCCGTTCCCAACATAACTCAGCAACCTTTGTCTGAGTTTGGTATCTAATGCTATAACCTATGTAAGCAACCTCTGTCTTACAGGTGTGACTTTCTTGAGCCGATGTATGCAAACATAACCTCTGTAAGCAACCTAGGTCTTACAGGTGAGGCTCTCTCTAGCCAATGTATGTATCGATAACCTCTGTAAGCAACCTCTGTCTTATAGGTTCGACCATCCCTGGATTGGCTGATGTATCTCTAGAAAGTAAATCTCGATGGACTCACCACCATATCTCTGCTCGTTTTTAGTAGCTAAACAATCATCTCAGTTTGTTCTCAGTGTCAAATAATATCTCTGCTTATCTCCTTTTCTTTTTGTTCTTTCTTTCTTTTCTTATCTGTTCTCTGCTCTCCTGGGGCAGAGGTTCTTTCGATTCTTTTAGTATTTGCTCTCTGCTCTCCTGTGGTAGAGGTTCTTTAATATTTTTCTTTCTTTTTTTTTCTTTCTTCTTCTTTTCTTTCCTATCATTCCATAATATAATTTATCTTCACATTATTCCCTCGCCTTTCCCTAAGTATCTTATAAAAAAGAATTATAAAGTACTTTAATTAAGTCTGTGTTCTCTAAAGCTTTTAAGATCACTCTATTTGCCCTTCTCTAACTTATAATAATATTAATACTATCTTTACTAATTAATATTCATAATAAAATATTAACAATAATATAAATAGAATAATTTAAATGGTAAACAAATAATATGTATATCTTTTCTTAAAAACTTAGCTTCGTAAAACTTTTATTTCTAAACTCTTATTATCTATGTTTTAAACTCTAAACTTTTAAATACTTCATTTTTAACCTAAAATTTTTATAAAATTATATTTGAAACCTCACATATCTCAATATTTATAAAAGTAACCCTGTACTTTTATAAAATATCCATTTTATTCCTGTACTTTATTTATTACCCAAAATATCCCAAAATGTATATACTTACAAAACTAACTTTCATTTTTATTAAATTGCTATTTTAATTTCAAATATAAACTTTATTTTTCTGATTTTAACTTTACCAAAGGACTGAACCTTATTTCCAAAATTATTCAAGTTTTCAGTTTGAGTTTTAAGTCCATTTTTTAAGCTTTACTATTACCGATCTTTCACTGCTTTTCATTTAGCCTCTTGGTCATCAAATTTCATCAATTTTAATCAATAATTCTTATTCACAATAGCCCTAAAATCATCAAAATAACCCAGCTGGGCTGTTTTTCATGGCCGAACCACAATTCACAAGCAACAACAATAATTCAACAAAATTTCAACATAAAACTCAACCAAACTCAACAATAATCAATCAAACCAATATCTACTTATAAAATTCACATTTAATTATTATAAAATTACTAAACCCTACCTCCGTATGAAATCAAAACAATGGAAGCTCTGGAGAAGCTTTCTGACTGAGCGGCTAAAGAAAAAAATGTCAGAAATCGTCTATGCCTCCTAGAACTCCAATTGGCCGAACTCAAGAGGAAGGGGAGCTATGTCACCATCAACTTCTACCGAACAAAAGTAATTTCAACATGAAGAGGAAGAAGATACGAACACTTTTATCGGATTAGATTTTTATTGGAGTTACGGATATCAAAAAATCAAGCTTGGAAGCTCTCAGGTTCATGGAAACTCACGTTCTCTCTCTATTCTTTTCTTTCTTTTGGTGATGAAAAAGGAAAATTAAGGGCTGCTGGTGATGATTATATAGAGAAATAGTGGGCTACGTGTCATCAAGGAGGTTGGATGTCATAGTTTCAAGCTGTTGAGTTTGCGATTCAAGTTATAAATATCTTAAACGAATAATTATGAAAGTTGGATATATTAAAACATAAGTAATAATATATATGAGTTACTAATATAAATGACATTAGCAACATAACAATAAAAGATATACGATGAAGTATTAGCAAAGCTACGTTCACCGAGAATTACCGATATTTACTCATATCGGCGAATATCGAACTCGATAATAATATTATTAACTAAACTTTGTTTTTAAATTAAAAATATCAATTACTTAAATTAATATATATATATATATATATATATATATATATATAATTTTTATTATTTATAAATTAATAAAATTATAGTTTTAATTATGTAAAATATTTTATCATAATAAAAATATATATGAGAATCTGAATTTAATTAAATTCAAATAGTTATAAAATTAATTTAATTACTTATAATAAAATAAGGAACTCCAATTTATGAAATGAATTATAACTTATTTATATTTATATTTTTAAAATTATGGGTCATTACACAAAGCACCCAACAAAATAAGATGTGGAAAGAAAGTAAATAAGCTTGATTCAAGATAATGAGTTAAGGAAGGGTTCCATAATCTAATCCAGATAGAGGCTTTGAAAGATTTTAACCATTTATGTTGAATTGTGTATAAGTAAAACAGTTAACCAAAACCATTTGGATTGCTACCATTCACCCTTGTAATTTTAAGCTTTAATATTTTGATGATTAAAGTATGATTCTTTGCTTGCTTGAGGACAAGCAAGAACTTAAGTTTGGTATTTTGATGCATGAGCATCTTAAGTACTTTTCTTGGGTATTTCTAGATGGAATTTATGGCCTTTTGCTTGTTTATCATGTGTTTTATGTCTTATTTTAGTAGTACTTTGAGTCCTTTGATTTCTGGTTAAATATAGGAAAAGGACAGCAAAAGAGAAGCAAAGTACAAGCAAAAGAAACCAACTAGAAAAGCATTTGACGGGAGACAGAGAGCTGGTATTTTATATGTCAGACAGATGGCGTGCAACTCGTGCATGCATCCCAAAGCAGAAAATCTGGCGTTTTACACGCCAGACAAAGGTGTGGCATGCCAGGCCAAAGTCCTAGGAAGGAAAAGAAGTTTCATGCATGGCATTTCTCACACTATATGCTTGGCGTTTCAAATGCCCCATGAAAACACTCCTAGGATGCCCATTACCTTGGCATTGGACACGCGGAGAAACCGGCGTTTCAAACGCCCAATAAAGAACTCGGCGTGCAAAACGCCAAGACAGGGCGTCGCACACTGGGCCAACATCCTAGAAGACCAGACCCAAGGCAATTTGAGGGAGAAATGGGCGTGCGACACGCCAAGGAAGTGGCGTGTGACACGCCAAGAAATATTCACTGCCAAGGACGTGCATGGCATGGCATTTAACACGCCAGGAAGAGTGGGCGTGTAGAATGAAAACACCTTCGAAATGGCATTCGTGCGTACGCATGACCCATGCTTACACACAACACCCGAAGATTGAGGATTCATGCGTACGCACAAAAGTTGGAAAATTGAAGACTCATGCGTACGCACAAGTGAGAATATTTGTAATTTCATGCGTACGCACGACCCTGTGAACAGTGGACATTTCACACGCCAAAGAATGTGGGCGTGCAGCAACTAAACACCTTCGATGCTCATCTTTGAATACTTTACAAGGGCGTTTTGCAGCCACATATTGGCGTGTCACACGCCAAGATCACACTCTCACGATTTCATTTGCTAAGTGGCATTTCACACTCCAAGATACAGTGTTACATGCTGGATCAAATTTTCAGAAGATCACTCCAACTATCATTTGGGCATACCACACGCCGCAACAAGGGCGTGTCACACGCCAAGAAGAGGGAGCTCCATAAGACATTCAGGATGTGGCATTTCACATGCCACCTAGAGGACGTTCCACACGCCAATTATGGCACCTCCTAGGGATGAAATTTAGTGGTATCTTGCACGCCATGAAGTGGCATTTTACACGCCCTTGGCCCAGCCTCCACAAATCATATTTCAAATCTCCAAGCCTACTATGAATGTCAAACTTGGGAGCACTGAAACCTTAAGAAAGAGAACACAAAACTGAAGATTTAATGTGGAAGATTAGATTTGATTTGATTTGTTTTTTAATTTAAGTTTGAATTATAATAATTTTTATGTTTGAGATTTAGTATATAAGGTTCTTAGAAACACTTTGAGAGGGATCGGACCTTTTTCCGTTTGTGATACTTTTTTTTTTATTTTGAAGCATGAGCCACTAATCTTACATGTTAAGGTTAGAAGCTCTGTTGATTCCTATGGATTAATGTTATAGCTTTTCGATCTTGATTAATGCATTGATATTTTCTTAAGAAAAAGTTTTCGTTCTTCATCCTAGGGATTTAAATGTGTTGGAAAATAATTATCTTCTTATTTGAATTCTTTTAATATCTTGAAAAAGTTAATTAATTGAAGTGAGCTTGAAAACTTCTTCTCATGATTCTTAAGTTTTGAATTTGGACTTGATAAGTGACATCGAATCAACCAAGTTTGATTCTTGAGAATTATGTGGTTCTTAAATCAGTGGATGTTGTTAACCTCTTGTCACAATTACTTAATCAAGGAATTGATAATTGATTAGGATTAGAGAAATTAAATTATCAAGGAATTAGAGTTTGATTAATTATGATTTGCCAATAGAAATATCATTTCTTGATCAAGGTAAAAAGTGAAAGACATTTTTTTGGAAGTTTCAATATCTCTAAAATCTTAAATCTTTTGAATCATATTTTTCTCTCAATTATTTATGACTTGCTTTTACTCAATTTACTGTTTTTATGCCACTACTCTTGAAACTCTTATTTTTTATTGTCTAACTAGAGTAATCGATTGACCATTGTTTGCTTAGTCCGTTAATCCTCATGGGATCGACACTCACTCACCTGAGTTTATTACTTGGTATGATCCGGTACACTTGTCGATAGTATGTGATTTGAAATTCCACATCATCGGGCTGGATATCGTGGTTTGATTTTAGCTTGGTTCGGAAGCCATGATAATTTGAATTATGACTACTCTGGACTACTAAACTTGAACTATTTTATACTATATTACTGAAATTGGTCAATTGTGATATTAGGAGAAACTTCGAATTATGTTGCGAAGAGTTAAGAATCTGAAATTTTTTTATAAATGAGACTTAGTCTAATTTTGTTCTCTTTGGATTTAGAAAGGACACTAGGCTTAAATCTGGTGCATTTTGGACTTTAGGATTGCCTAGCGGGTTCATATCTTTTTATACTGTCTCTATTTGGATTTATTACCCTACTGGGTACCTTTGGGTTCTCACCTGTTGTCGAATTTTGTTTTCAGATGCAGGATGAAACGCATCTCATTGAGCATGCCAAGCTCTCTATGGAAAGTGAAGACTGCTTTTCATTTTGTACTTTGAGCTTTAGCATTTATATTCTCCACTTTTTTATATTATAATTATATATCTCTCTTTGAGGTTGATTATGGAAGCTGTATATTTTGTAACTTTTTGGGATGTATTATATTATCTAGCTGTCATTGTCTTCGCAGGTTAGGACTAGTGTTGTTATGTATCTATTTTGAATCCTATACATGTGTGTGTGTGTGTGTGTGTGTGTGTGTGTGTGTGTGTGTGTGCGTGTGTGTGTGTGTGTGTCATTCATTTCTATTTATCAGCGCTTGATATCTTCGACATTTTCGAGTGTGATGCACCTTTTGTTCTGTTATCTTTCTTCACAGGCTCCGAGCTATATTTCTATCCTTCAATTATATATGTATGCATTTTGCTTTTAGGGATTGTAATACCTCACCACCTCTGATTTACGAAAACAACGTAAGGTTTTGTGTGGTATGGTGTTACATATTATTTTGGGGATGATATAGATGGAAGCACTATATTTATGTGATTATTACATTTGTGCAATAGCCTTGTCTTTGTATATATATAGGAAAAAGGGACAAAAGTACACCTAAAAGTTCACACGCTGGACACGATTACACTTCAATCATTTAATGAGTCACGTGTGCATAGTATTTATACACTCCGACGGACACATTTATCTTTCCGGCCATCGGCGTGCGGCGTCGTTAAATGATTGAAGTGTAATTATGTCCAGTGTGTGAACTTTCAGGTGTATTTTTGTCCCTTCTTCCTAAAAAAAATAAACACGAAAAATATTGTGCCCACCGGAGTGTATAAATAGAAGTTCAATATTTTCATGTATTATATATAATATTTCAAAACCAAGTTGGGTTGGTCTAATGGTTGGCTCACTAGTCCGCTTAAGCAAGTGTCGGGGGTTCGAATCCCGTCTTGTGTATGCAGCAACCCATTGGCTAGCGGCAAACCTTTAAATGGAGCTCAGTACCGCGACGGATTAGTCCTTGGCCTGTCGGGTTGGGGGATACCGTGGGAAACCAAAAAAATATAAAATATAATATTTCAAATAAATCATATTTTTATAAATATTTTGATAAAAAGTTATATTATATAATAATATTTTTTACAAAAGTAGTTAGTTAATAAGTTTTAATTATAACAATTTAATTATTTATCAAGTAATATAATATAAAATTTGAATTTGTCTAAGTGCTACGGTTTGTTGTGCTAGGGTTTTTTGTGACTCTAATAGGGTTTCTTGTGAATCCTAATTCTAATTCCATTCTATTCTTTTCCCTGTGAATCTCAACCACTAAGAGTTCAAACCTTCTTCAAATAATCTGAGTGAACAGTGAGATTTTGTTGTTCTTTAATGTTATAATTATCTTTCATAACTTCTCCTATGGCACCACCTGAGGTGAAAGCTACGCAGAATCCAGAATTACTTGAAACAGAAGGGGAGGAGATTGTAGTATTGGAGGTGGAGGATGTGAGGGAAGAAGTTGAAATATGCTCTAAAAGCTTAATAGTGAGACTATTGGCAGATAGAGGGTTTAGTGGCGGGACAATGGAGGAAGGATTCAGAGCGATCTGGGATCAACCTGAGGGATTTAGAGTCAAAGTGCATGGAGAAAACATATTCCAATTTTTCTTTTCTAAGGAAGCAGATGTGATAAGGGTGGAAAGGGGATCTCCATGGCTGTTTAAGAATTATATGATTCACCTTAGAAGATGGCAGCCAGGTGTGGAAGTGGAACAGGAAGACTTTACTCGAATTCCAGTTTGGATCTAAATGTGGGGAATGCCTGAATTTTGCAAAACAATAATGGCGGCCCAGAGGATAGGTAAAAAACTAGGGGAGGTAATGAAGGCTGATAAATTTTCCATGAGAGGCAAGGAGGATTGGAATATGAAAATAAGGGTTAATATGGATGTGACCAAGACACTATGCCAATCAATAAAAGTAGCTAGTCCGGATAATGCAGTTTTTGAAATTATGCTGAAGTATGAAAAATTGGGGATTTATTGTGGTTTTTGTGGTTACATTGGGCATGAAGCAAGGAATTACGGAGAGTACCTTGAATTGTCTGCCAATTAGCAAGAGATTAAAGAGAGATGGAGTAGAGAGCTGATGAGCGGATATTTTATACGCTCTTTGACATCATTTTCATATAGTTTTTAGTAGTTTTTGTTTAGTTTTTATTAAGTTTTTATAGGTTTTAGTGTTAATTTTACATTTTTGGATTCTACTATGAGTTTTTATATTTTTAGACAATTTCAGGTATTTTCTGACTGAAATTGAAGAGCTGGAGCAGAAGTCTAATTCAGAGACAAAGAAAGCACTCCAGATGCTGTTCAGATCTGACCTGCCTGTATTCGGAAGAGCTTTTCTTGAGCTACAGAAGTCCAAATGGAGCGTTCTCAATGGCTATGGAAAGCTGACTTCCATAGTTTTTCAGAAATATATAATAGTTTATACTTTACTTCGGATTAGAAGGCCCAAAACTGGCGTCCAACACCAGTCTCCTACCCCCTTCCAGGTGTCCAGCGCCCAAAGAGCAGAGCCCAGCGTCCAAAGGCCCAAAGAGGACCCCCTAGCTGGCGCTCCATGCCCCAGGAGCCTCATGGCACGTGGATCTCATCAAAGCTCAGCCTAAACACTCACCAAGTGGGCCCCAAAAGTGGATTTTAGCACTAAGTACACTATTTTACCCTTACTAGTCATTTGTTTAGTATTTAAGGGATTAGATTCATGTTATTCAGATACTTAGACATCATACACCATTCAGCCCTATTTTCATTTTTGTTTTGTTTTTACTTTCAATATGAGTTTCTAAACCTCCTAAGTTGAGGGGAGGAGACCTGCTGAGTCCTATGAATTAATAAAAGTATTTCTGTTTCTTCTTCTCCGTGTTTGATCTATCTCTAAGATGTATATCCGATCTTCATCGTGGTAAATAGGAAAATCTGACAAATTGGCTCTGTTCATCACATTAAGATGAACGTGCCTGACAAACACCCGCGTCTACTTGGGTTCATGTGAGTATCTGGAAGAAAAGCACGAGCCAACAGCTATGTTTATACTTCTCTCAGACGGTTAATCCACGATTTTGTTGGAAACTTCTCGAGACACCAGTTCAATCGATCTCAAGGGAGATTAAGGTCTCCGTGGTATAGGCTAGAATTCAAAGAAGTAGCGTTTTCTGGTCTGAAAGATTCGACCTTGTCTGTGGTGCTTTGAGTAGGATCGCCAAGAGAATGGACTGCTATGCACTTCACCCTTCGTCAGATTGAGTAACCACGGCTAATGGCCATGACCGTGTTCATTCTGTAGCAGAGGAGATCAATGACAACGGGCAATGGCTTTTACAGCCTGCCATAGAAGAAGATCATTCACAAGCAAGAAAGACAGTAGTACCAGAGTTACTTCAGAAAGACAAAGCAACTCTGACTCTCAACTCTATTCCTATCCCTGAAAACATTTGTTTTACAAATACAAATTATGAATAGTTTCCTCTAATCTAAAGATCTTATGATTCCGCCTGACTAAGACCTACAAGACAACCATTGCTTGCTTCAAGCCACAATCCTCGTGGGATCGACCCTGACTCGCTCAGGTATTACCTGGACGACCCAGTGCACTTGCTGGTACTGCTGCTGTACGAATAGTGTGGTATTTTGTGTACACGCACACCAAGAGCTGAAAGCAGATCAGATCAGGTGGAGAGTGGAAGAGCAAAAGGAGAATTCACACCCAAATCCACGTGGAAAGGAAACCGGCTTCTGCCAAGCCCATAATAAACTTACACCAGTAAGCCTTCTAAAAAACCTTGCTAACCTATCATTCAATGACCATAACCCCAAACATATCCATAATCCACCAAATTCTCAAATACACCTGAACCAAACCAACATTCTTAAACCATCAGCTCAGTATCATATTTCAAATCCACAGGAAAACCAAAACATTATTCCATACACTAGAACAGAACCGGTGTTAGGATGTATAGAAGGTTTGATATAGATAGAAGAAGGAGGGGCGTTTCACATAGGCAGCACAGAGAGAGGTATTAAAAGAAGTAGTAAACGACCAAAAATCAAACATTTGGGGGGAAATATGGAGGTGATTGAGGTAGGGAGTAAGATTGTTGGTGTTAAGCGAAATTCGGAGCAACAAGATGAGTCTTTAAATGAAGAAGACTCTATTTCATCCACTAAATTTTATTTTAAAGGGCTTTAGGGTACCATCCCAAAAGTGGCACCCCAAGGTTCATGAAGATGATCATGTGGAACTGTCGGGGTTTGGGAAAACCCCCAGTATCAAAGGGTTATCTAGGACCCATTTCCTCGAAGTGGTATTCTTATGCGAGACCAAAAATACTACTTCATTTATGGAGAAACAAGGCAGAAAAGCAGGTTTTCAGAGGTTCTATTGTGTTGAACCGAGAGGAATAGTGGGAGGGTTGGTATTAATATGGAAGGATGGTGAAGATATTAATATTATTCAGCATGATTATTTTTTTATTCATTTCACCTGGAGAGATAGTGTGCAGAACGGAATTTGGGAGATTTTTGGAGTACATTTGCATAATGAGGAGCCCCAACGAAATGTCTAATACAATCAGATCTTAAGAATGCTAGATACAACTGGAGAAAATCTTCTGATTATTGATGATTTTAATGCTATCTCAGCCTGTAGTGAAAAAGAATGAGGAAGAATGAAAACTATATCTTTTATTCAAGCTTTTCAAGACTTTATTAATGCAGGCAGCCTGGTTGATCTTGGATATGAAGGTAGTATGTTCACTTGGAGTAATAAACAAGAAGGAATTAAACTTATTAGAGAAAGATTGGACAGATGTTTGGCCTCGATTCAATGGAAACAGAACTACCCAAATGGCCCAGTTGTGCACTTAGATGACACAAGATCTGACCATAGACTGCTTCTGATTTCTTCGGATAGAGCAGGTTTTAAAACAAAGAGAAGGTTCAGATTTCAAGAAAGATGGTATGATAGTGAAGAAGCTAGGCATGTGGTGGTGAATTCGTGGCGTATGGAGGTTGAAGGTTCTCCGATGTTTGTATTATTCAACAAGTTTAAACAATGTAAACACAATTTGCTGGCATGGCAAAAAAATTCGTCTACTAACTCGAAGAAAAACATTGCTAAATTGACCTCAAAGCTAAATGCCGAGAAGGATAAAGATGCAAGGGCTAACACTACTGTGATTTGGGTCTTAGAGGCAGAACTGGAAGATGAATATGAGAGAGAGGAAAGATTCTAGAAAGAAAAGGCCAGGGTATAGTGGTTGCATTGACGTGATAAGAACACAAAATTCTTTCATGCCAAAATTTGTATGCGGAGCAGTAAAAACAAGTTGCACAGGCTGGAAAGTGATTCGGGTGACGTTGGTATTACTCCAGAACAAATAGCTAATATTGCGCAGTAATATTTTAAAAACCTATTTACTACTACTAACCCAAAGGAACCGACTGAGGAGCTGGAGGGGTTGAATAGATGGGTAGATAACAATACCAACCGAAGCCTAACTAGACCAGTCTCGGACCAAGAAATCAAAGATGCAATTTTTTCTATTAATCCTCTCGCAGCACCTGGAGAGGACGGATTTACTGCAAAATTTTATCAGTTTTTTTGGGATACTATTAAAGGGGATGTTCTCAACACTGTTCATAGCTTCTTTGAGGGAAGGAAGGTGCTCAGAGCCTTCAATCATACGTACATATGCTTAATTCCTAAATCCCCCAACATTAGCAAAATGAACCAGGTGAGGCCAATCAGTCTTAGTACTGTTTTTTATAAAATTATCTCTAAAATTCTAGTGCATAGATTACAACATACCATGAATAGAATTATTAGCGATAATCAAAGTGCGTTTATAAAGGGTCGGCTCATTAGTGACAATGTATTGATTGCTCACGAATTTATCCACTTCTTGAAGAATAAGAGGTTTGGGGATGAATAACTAGCGTTGAACGTAGATATGAGCAAAGCTTACGACTGGGTTGAATGGAAATTCGTTTGGGCTATTATGGAGAAATTGGGTTTTTGTAAAAGGTGGGTGGAGTGGATGAAGGAATGTGTAACGACTGTTTCCTACTTTGTTGTTGTGGAAGGACAACCTCATGGTTATTTTAAGCCATGTAGGGGATTGCGACAAGGCGACCCACTTTTCCCCTATCTATTCTTATTCTGTGCAGAGGGACTCTCCCATCTGCTCCACAGAGGAGAACAGAGGAATGAGATTACTGTAATTCATTTGAACTACAGATGTCCTTACATTACCCATCTATTCTTTGTAAATGACTCAATTATATTCGGTAAGGCAATACCCCAAGTATGTGCTAACATAGCCAAGATTCTACAATCTTATAGTGAGGTGAGTGGACAAGGGGTTAACCTACAAAAGTCATCCTTATTTTTCAGCAAAAATACCAATCCTGAAGCTCGAGATAATTTATCTGATATTCTCAACATTCCCCATGTTGGGAACCAAGATAAATACTTAGGTCTGCCCTCAGTGATACAAAGATTGAAGAAAGCAACCTTCAATTATATTAAAGATCGGGTGGCGAAGAAATTACAACATTGGAAAAAATCCCTCTTATCAGCAAGCAGCAGAGAAACATTGATTAAAGCCATAGCCACTGTCATTCCGATATATACGTTGGGATGTTTCAAGCTGCTTGAGACTCTTATAGAGGAAATACAACGTATGATAATGATATTTTGGTAGGGACAAAAAGAGAATGAAAGAAGACAACACTGGATTAGTTGGGATATAATCTATAGACCTCATACTCAAGGGGGATTGAATTTCAAGGATTTGAAAGCCTTTAATCTAGCTATGCTAGGAAAATAAGGCTGGAGAATCATCTCTCAACCTCACTCTCTATTGAGCAAAGTTCTAAAAAGCAGATACTTTAAATACACTTTCTTTCTAAGGGTAGAGATAGACTATAATCCGTCATGGGGGTGGCGCAGTATTTTAGAAGGGCGGAAAATATTCGAAGAAGGCTGTCTATGGAAGATAGGACGAGGTGACAAAGTCAGGGTCTTTGAGGATAGATGGTTAAAATAAGTGAATCCTAGATCAATTCACAACAATACTACTCTCAACAACTAAATTCAATGGGTTTCACAGCTAATAGACCACAACAAACAATGGCAAAGAGATATTATAGAAGCAACATTTTAGCCAGACTTTGCACAGATTATTCTACAAACTCTAATAAGCGAAGGGGAGGATTTGCTAACTTGGCCAGCAGAGTGAAATGGACAGTACTCTGTTCAATCTAGTTACACCTATGCCTTTAGAATGCTCCACGATCCACCGGAACTGCTACAAGAAATTTGTCAGCAGAAACAAATATGGCGAGCTCTTTGGAGGATCCAATGCCCTCCCAAAGCAAAAAATTTCCTCTGGCGCGCTCTTCACAATGGTCTTCCATTGCGATGGAACTTGAACTGTTGATTCCCAACAGTTCTGCCATAATGCCATAGATGCCCAAATCCTTCTGAATCGGTGACCCACTGCTTGGCCTCTTGCCCTCAATCAAGACAGGTATGGTGTTTGGCAAGGATCCAACCATCAGAAATGGCAGGAGATGATAGCATATTCTGGAAATGGTGGGTGCATGTGAGCGGAAGGATGATGAGAGAAGATGGAGGAAACAGGAAAATAGCAAAGATGGCTTTCACCCTCTGACAAATTTGGAAAGTGCGTAACATGAGAATCTTCGAAGATAAGAGCTTCTCACCTCTTGAAGTTTTTTCTATAGTAGATAAGATGGAAGAAGAATTTTCTACAAGGACATTACATGGATGAAGTAATTATTGAATTTTAGTTTCGGTTGTTTTAAAATATGTTAAGTGGGAGTGCCTCATTCTGCTTTCTTTTATTGTGCTGTCCAAAGTTGGACCAACTCTATTTGTTGCTTAATCTTTCAATTAATAATATTATATTCTATCTTTGAAAAAAAATATAATATAAAATTTAATTATTTTATATTTTTTATGTTACCATTTAAAATATCATTTTAATATATTTTTTAATATTATAAAAATTTTGTTGCATAATAATTTGTCTTAATTAGTATTTATATATTTTATATTTATTTATTTAAAAATAAAAAATTATGTTGTCATTTAAAATATTGTATATTAAAAAAATATTTATTTATATACTAAGATATTCTATATTTATTGTAATAAATTAATACTCTTTTTTATATCAGTCTGTGATCATTTTTTTATTTAATAAAATATAATAATTTAACAATATTCAATGCGAACAAAGTTGTTGTGGTCATTTTATACAAACCCTAAAAGTAGACTCTTATTATAATATTAGTGTAATAAACCTTTATTTAGATTAATTTTCAATGAATAGTTGTAGTCATTTCACCCTTTTTTTTTTTTAATTTCATTTTATTATTCTGGAATTTGCCTCTTCAATTTGACCAATGAATAGAGTATAGTTATGTAATATATTACCTCTTCACGTATTCAATAGCATACAAGAAAATATTATAAATGAAATGGGGAAAGGATGATTGAGTTAAGCGGTAATACGAGGAAAGTAATATGTTAGTAAAGGTAGTTATTTTGTTTCTCATCATGATGGGATTTTCAGCAACTATTGAAGCTGGTCGCCATCACCAGCAGAAGCTTGATCCAGACATGATCACAACACAAATGTTCAACAATGGCGCTACAAGTTATTACTCTTCATCACAAAAAGAGACGACTCTTATTTGCATGTGTTCAGGTATTGATGTTTCATGCAATCAATCTTGCAAAAATTGTAGTTGCCAAGATTATGATGAGGATGATCTGAAGTTGTGCAAGTGTGATGATGTTCGTAAAGATTCTTGCCCCGATTCTTGCACAAATAATTGTTCTTGTTATCCCTATAATATTAACTAGGAAAATGATGATAATGTTACTTCTACTTTCGCTTTTTACATACATGATGTTTTAACATTGTATTTTTATATAAATTTAAATAAACTATTAAAATAGTATTTAAAGATAGAAATATGAGATAAAGAAGTTTTTTTTGTTAACTAAATCTAACTAAGTTAAATTTGTATATGTGCATTTATATTCTGATTCTTGTTCTGGTTCTCATTCTTCTTCTTCCTCCTCATTGATGGCGGGATTTCACAATTCACAAAACACCAGCAAGTACATTGGGTCGATCCTACGAGGAACAAAGGATTAAGCAATCAAATTCAATCAATAAATCTAGTCAGGCTAGCAAATTAGGGTTTTGAATGGATTTAAACATAAACAGCAAGTATCGGAACAAAAACAGAAGCAAACAGTGAGTTAAGAAGTGATGTATAATTGAGAAAATTAAGGTTTCAGAGATGTTAGTCAGCAGAATTAAGCTTTTCACTTTCTATTCCAATCATGCAATGATTCTTTCATGAAAAATCTTTAGTAATTAAACCACAATCCCTTGATGATTTAATTTCTCTTTAACCCAATTAAATGCTAATTCCTTAGTCATTTAATCAAGAAAAGAGTTGAATAACGTTTCTGATTTTTAAAACCATACAATTCATAAGAGTTTAGCCTGGGTTGATTCTTTGTCACTTACCAGTCCGGTTTCAAAACTTACAGATCATGAGAATCGGTTTTCAAGCTCAATTCAATTAATCAATTTTCTAAGAGATGAATTGTTTTCCAACACATTCAACCCTTTTTAGATGAAGTACGAAAACCATTCTTAAAGAGGAATTAATTGCATAAATTAAAATAGAAAAGCCATTGCATTAATTCATAAAACTAACAGAGCTCTTAACCTTAATTTAGGAGAAATAGAAACTCATGCTTGTTCTGAAATCCTCAAAATGAAAAATGTAAAATTCTTGGCTGCAAAGGAGTGCCTAACAAAGTGTCTGGCTCCTCCTTGAATACTAAACCTAACCTAAATTCAAATTCAAAATCAAACAGAATCAAAATTTCAAAGATAAAATCAAATCTTTTGTCCTAATTATTTTCCACCGAGAAGATCTCCTCCTTGATTATTTGTGATCTTTAATACCTGTTCGCATTTAATGAGCTTGTGAATGATCCTTCAAAGATTTACAATTTGAAAAGCAGAAGGTCTTGAATTAAGGTTCTAAAAGGTCTTCTTTGGGCCTTTAGCTTGCCTTGGCATTGTACGTGGAATTTTCATGTTGTGCCTGAAAACCAATTTGTGCGTACGCACATATGTGTGCGTGCACACACTCGCTAAAATCTTCATGTTGTGCGTACGCACGTAGGTGTGCGTACGCACGTAGGTGTGCGTACGCACGTAGGTGTGCGTACGCATACTTCCTGCGTTGTGCGTGAAAATTTCTACATACAACGTGAAACTTGAATTTGTGCGTATGCACAGACCTGCCCCTACGCATACCGGCTAAAGTCTCCTTCTTGTACATATGCACATATGTGTGCGTACGCACATCTCCCCTTTTGGCGTTGTACGCCAATTCTTCTACGTTCTACGTGAGGGTTTCTTTCTCCTGTGAGCTTTCTATTTTTAATAGAAAGCATTCTACTTCTAGGGAGCCTTCTGTTTCATCTTTTTCTTCTGTTTCTTCCTGTTTCCTTTAAAATTTCCTGTAATCAGTCAAATTCAATAAATGAAAGTAATATTCATTCTAACCTTAAATTTATTGATTAATTAACAGAAATTCTTAATAAATCACTAGAAAACAATAGGGAAAAACACTTAAGATGCGCACGCATCACTCATCCTCCAACAAAAAAAATGACGATGAGAAGGAAACGCGTAAAGAAGAAGAAACACGAAAAAGAAAAATGCATAATTTACGCGCACGTTGTGTGAGTAATTTTGTTGGATTTGTACTAACTTAGTTAGACTTGGTTGACAAAAACGCTTAAATGTGTAGCGGGACCAATTTGAAAATTCATATCCTTGACAAATAAATATCTCGAAAAGAAATAAATGACAAATAAATCACCAAAATATTTAAACAAATGAAAAAAATAACAAGATATTAAATATATATATATTTAGAGATTAGATTTTGATATATTTTTTGCAAGTATTTTTAGGAAAGTAAGACCTTTTATGAGTTAATACTTAAAATAGTCCCTAAAATTTGTCCCCGACTCAATTTAACCCTCTAATTTTTAATTGACCTAAATTGTACCCTGAAATTTTAAGACATGACTCAAGTTAGCTCCTCCATCTATTTTCGTCACTGAAGAGATGACATGGCACGATTAATGACGTCGTTTTGCTGTTTGCACTTAAAGGACGTCATTTACTCCTCCCCTTTTCTTCTTTCTTCTCCTCAATGTCTGAATCTCCCACTACCTCATTACTACCACCCTCAATCATACCTTTTCAACTTTACCACCCGCTCCTATTTCTCACCTTTTTGAGATATTGTTTAGAGTACCATTTTCGTAAAGATTCAGAGAAGAATTTCTTAAATATTTGACTATAAGAAAAATACAGAGTACCATCAATTTTACCATTGTCTTGAAGTTGACGGTATAAATGGCGCCAAAAATTATTTACCGACGGATTATTTTGTCTGATGCTAGTTATCGATAGACTTTCGTCAATTTTTTCAATGAATGTGTCGAGCCTGAGTTGCTGATAACCGTCTGATTATTCCGACAGCAAATTTGGCGCCATATCACGTGCTTTGGCACCAAATTACAGTCAAATTTATCTTCCGCTAAATTTGACGATAATATTTTTTGGCACAGTTAAGCCACAACTAGTAGTCAAATTAAAACACTTGTTAAGAAAATTAGGCGCAGAAATCAACAATATATTTTATTAAAAATAAATGGTCTCAATATAATAAAATATCACAAAAGTAGAATACAATAATCATCGTTGTCGTTGTCATCTTCCCCCTATTGAGACAGTGGAGTAGGTGCTGATGCCAGTGCCCCACCAATAGCGTTATCGCTGGTACCAACAGTGCCGCTACCTCCAGCCTGCATCTGCTCGTTGTACACCTGTATCTGCTCTCGTAATCTAGCTACTCCAACTTTTTTGTTAGGTCTAAGATGATAGCAATGGCTCCTCCCATACACGCAAAAAGGTCATTGTACCTCTACTCAAATTACTCCACTTGTTGGTGAAGCTCCTATGTTAATACTACATCAACCAAACTATTATTAGCTCATTCAAATACAAACTTAAAAGTTAAATACTAAAAAAATTATTCAAATATCAAATACCAATATTCAACATTATAAATAATTTTAAAATTTTTTAAAATATTTAAATACAAAAACATACTTTATCCTTTTTTTTCCTTCGTATATATAATATATTCAAGCCCTTTCAACGTAGCACAATGCAACAAAATAAATCAAAGAAAGAACGAGGTGTTCATGACAATAAGAAAAAGGCATTGGTTTAAAAAATTTACAAATTTAAGAAAAATTCAAGTACATTGTAGGTTTAAACAGGCAATTAACACTGTTAAAATTTGGTTAAAAAGATGTCTCAAATTTAAAACAATAACCGGAAAACTAATCTTGGGTTATTTTTCCGTGAAATTATAATTGAGTACTCAATCATTGGCTATAGGTAAATCAAAAGTTTGTTTGCAATTGACAAAAATTTAAATAGCAAGAATTTAAAGAAGAAAGAAATAACTAAATATCAAGAAAAATTAACCAAAGGACTATTAAGGAAATTAACTAAAAAAGAAAGGAAATTCAAATGCTAAAAAGATTTTGGTAAGGGTTGAGGGTTAAGGATCACTATCTTTGTTACTAACCACAACATAATAATTACAAAGAGAAAAGCTAATTCGTCAACCTCTACAAATTAAGAAAATTCAATTAGGCTTAATTAATTAACCCTAATCCACAAGTCATAACTAACTTACTAATTGAATTAGTAAAAAATTAGTGTTAGCAAAAATAAGATTAATTAATATGTTTAAATTATCAATCAACTTGGACACTAATGACTCAAGGTCACCCAATTTTTCAATCCTAAACTAAGAAAGAGATAATCTACTCTATAACTAAGTCAAGCATTTTATCAAATACTTGGAAGACATATAAACAAAACTTCATAAATTGCAAGAATAATGAAAAACTATAACTACCAAATGCAAGAAATTGATAATAACAACTGAAGTAAGTAAGAATAAAGTATAAAACATCAAATTCAATAAAGAAAATTGAGAATTCAACTATGGTTAATAAACTAAAATAGAAAACTAAAGGAAGTAACAAGAAATTCTAAAAAACTAGAGTAGCAAAACAAGAAATTACAAACAAAGAACTACAATTAAATAAACAAAAACTTAAAAACAAGAGATAAATTCATAAGAAACCCTTGAATTCTAGAAAAAAACTAGATTTCCTTCCTTAAAATTCAAGGTCCTAAACCCTCAATAAAAAAAAATAAGTGTGTATGTTGTAGTGTATTTCCTTTCTCCATGTTTTGGCTTCTAAATATTATCTCACACAGCTGTTGAGGCCATTGAGAAGCTCAAAATGTGAATGCACGTGTTTCATTAATTAAGACACGTGATTTGACTTCGCCACGTGAGAATCTCTCTTAAGCGAGCTGCCAGACAGCTTTCCTTTGAAATTATTTTTTGAATTCGCTTTTTTGCTCCATTCATTTTTATCCTTTGAGGTCGTTGATATATCTTAACCCTAAAACACTTAAAAAATTTTCATCATGGTATCGAATACCATAAAAAGAGATTAAAAATTAATAATTACGAGCACGAAAAGCATATTTTTCACATACAACTTCTTCAAAAACAAGATTCAAAAAATTCAATTAATTAAGCAAAAATTGTGTAAGTTCGTTGATAAACTGTATGCTTTCTAACAATTTAAAATGATAAAATGTAGTATATCAATCTCCTACACTTAAATATTAGCATATCCTCATGCAATAATATCCAAAAGATATAAGATTTTTATCCACTCAAATTGTATGTTAGATGGTGACTTAGCTAGGGAGATTCCCAAAGGATTTGCCAATGTGATTTCCACTCCCTTTGACTCTTCTATGATAACCTCTACCTCTTGATTTTCGACTTCTTCCCCATCATCTTCATTGCTCAAATTGTGTTATGCAAGTTGTGCACATCTCTCTTCAATATCACTTTCATAACCAACGGAAAAATATTTAAAAAGATCATCAAGGTCATTGGTTGGTGCAAAAGTATTCTTAATGATGGAATTCATCTCTTGCTCAATACTTCCTAACTTTTCAACCACTTCTTTCGTTCCTTTGATTCAATGTGCTCAACATCTTCTTATTATTGTAATTCATCCATCAACTTCTTTTCTTTCACTTGAAGTTCCAAACTTTCTCTCACTCCACTCTCTTCGGTTGACTATGTATCCACACATTCGTCCAATGATAGTACAAGAGAAGAGATGGTAAGTATGCTTGTAGCAATACAGTCTATCAATTTCTTGAGGTGATTCAGTTGCTCGTCTCATCCTTAAAAGATAGATTAAAGTTCTTTTTGTTCTTGGATCAACAATTGAAAAACTTCTTCTATGAAGGGTTGTGAGGGAAAAGAATGATGGTCATGTTGGAGGAAATCATGGTGTATGGGAGGTAGTATCTCAAGAGCATTATAAAAGTAAGGATGTTAGAATGGTTGTGGTTCAAAGGGTGATTGTTCATAAGGCTCTTAGGCTGCGTTTGTTTCTAAGAATAGGACAAGACAAGACATTGAGAACAAGACACAAAAGATAGAAATACAAAATTTTGTGTTCTTGTATTATGTTTGGTGATAAATTTGAACAAATTATGAAAATCTAATTTATGCTCATTTTTTTCATTCAAAAAATTTGAGACAAAAAATATAATTACGAAAAATTAAGAATAATAAAAAAATAAAAAATAAGTTTTGTTTTTTGTTAGTGTCTCTGTATACTTCCTGTCAGGATGGACACAAAATACACTAATTCATTATCTTTGGACACAATGTCTCTTCTGTCAAGCACGATTTGTATCTCTGTGTTTCTGTCTCAGTGTCCTATCTCTATAAACAAATGCAGCCTTAAAGGTGGTGATAATAAGGTAGATATGGATTTGGGTTGTCCCATAGAGGTAAAATGTGGTAGTGGGATGGAGTTTAAGAGTACTGTAGTTAAAGACAATGTTCAAAGTGAAAATCATATGAATATGGTGGTTGAGGTTCATAACCATAGCAAAGAACACTATAGTCATTGAGTTAATATGCACCATAGGATGGATTATGATCATAGTAGGGTGGATGAAGTTGATGTCATGAAGATTGTTCTTGAATATAAGCCTCCTCCATCAATTCATAATTCATTTCTTTGTGCAAATCGTCATTGAATTTTTCATGTTCAACAATATTTTCACAACCATACAACAAGAAAAAAAACAAATATGAGAATTCATTAAAAAAAGCAAATAAAAAGATATCGAGAAAAAAAGACAAATTTTTAACTACTAGCAAAGACAAGAAAATAAATAAAAAGCAAGCTTTTCACATTATTCACATGTTAACAATAGCCAATAACAAACACACATGGCAATTTTTCGACCAACGATACTAAAAACTTGATGAGCGCTAAATACTGGTTTAAAATAATCACAAATTTAAAAAATGCTCAAGTTCATTGTAGCTTTAAAACAGTAATTAACACTATCAAAGTTTAGGTAAAAAGATGTCACAAATTTAAAACAATAACTGAGAGTTTGATTTTTAGTCCTTCTCTTTTGAAATTACAATCAAGTGCCTAATCATTGGCTATGGATAAATTGGTGGTTTGTTCATAATTGACAGAAATTTAAATAGCAAGAATTTAAAGAAGTAAGTAATAATTAAATATCAAGAGAAATTAAACTAAGGATAATTAAGACAATTAACTAGAAAAAGAAAATAAATTCAAATGCTAAAAAGATCTTGACAAGGGTTAAAGATCATTATCCTTATTACTAACCATAACATGATAATTACAAAGAGTAAACCCAATTCGTCAATCTCTACAAATTGAAAAAAGTCAATTAGTCTTAATTAACCCTAATTCAAAATCCTAACTTACTTACTAGTTGAATTAGTATAATATTAGCGTTAGCAAAAACAAAATTAATTAATATCTTTAAATTATCAATCAACTTGAACATTAATGACTCAAGATCACCCAATTTTTCTATCCCAAGCCAAGAAAGAGATAATTTACTCTCTAATTAAGTCAAGTATCTTATCAAACACTTGAAAGGCATATAAATAAAACTTCATAAATTGCAAGAATAAAAAACTATAACTACCCAATATAAGAAATTGACAATAACAATTCAAGTAAGAATAAAGCATAAAAATCAAATTCATTAAAAAAAATTAAGAATTCAACTAGAGTTCATAAACTAAAATAGCAAATTAGAGGAAGTAACGAGAAATTCTAAGAAACTAGAGTAGCAAAACAAGAAATTACAAACTAAGAACTACAATTAAAGGGTAAAATATACTTTTTATCCCCAAAATTTGACAAAAGTTTCAAAAATACCCATAAGTTTTATTTTGTTTCAATTTTATCCCAAAAGTTTTCGATTTACATCAAATATACCTCTAAGGGCTAATTTTTTAAAAAATTTTAAGACCAATTCAACAACAATTTCATAAGAACAACCTTCAACACAAGCAAATCAAACATAATTTTCATGTATTATTATTAGATTGGTCTTAAATTTTTTAAAAATTTAGCCATCGAAGGTATATTTGATGCAAATAAAAAACTTTTGGGATAAAATTAAAATAAAATAAAACTTAGTGGTATTTTTGAAACTTTTACCAAACTTGAGGGACAAAATGTAACAACTCTAATTTTTGCACTAACGCGAGTTTTTCTTAAAATAATATTTTAAAAGTGATTAATTTTATTTAGACGAGCCGACTTCTAACCCCGAAGTAAAATAAATAATAAATAATTTTATTATGTTATTTATTTATTTTACTTGCTCTAATGATAATGGAACTTAGATAATAATATTAATATTATTATCAAGTCCGACTTTTGCCAATATATATAAGTAATTATCGATATTTTTTGATGAATTTAGAGTTGTTAAAACTTTATCAAATATCTTTTAATTTCTAAGTTACTAATGTTATTTATATTAGTAACTCATATATATTTAATCATATATATTATTATTATTATTATTATATTAGCATTGTTATCTTTATATTTATTATATGATCATTATTATATTAATATTTTTTTCTTTCTTTTTGGCCGAAAGCCATTATGAAAGCAAAAACAAAGGAAAAGAAATGAAAAAATATATATATAGCTTAGCGTGGATCACATTTTTATTGCATTAATCACAATCATTCATATATATATATATAGCAAAGAAGCAAGGTGCGGAGAAGCTATAAAACCTATTAGGTGTACTTTTATGTCAGCATTCTCACTTCTGATATCTCCAGGACTCTGCCACCGATAGGTGGCCGTTAAGTCTGAAGACTAACTTGTCTGTATCCATCTCTCTTACTCGAACTAGCCAATGCTATTATTAATCGGGGATGAGGATCCAGGATTTTAGTGTCACGGGTTTTGGAACCAGCAAACCCTAGAAGTCAAAATAAGGTTAGGTTGGTTCTAAAGCAGCTATGAGTACGTCGGAACCGCATGAGTTCACCGGGGTGGAGCTCATGAAAATGATCACCATCATCAAGTGCCGCTCTAGGATCTAAGGTTGGAAGGAGACCAACCATGATAGCTATTTATGTTATTGGTGCCTGAAAATGTGATGGATAAATGGGGCTTTGAAACTCGATTTGTCACAGTACTTACTTATGGTGTAACACCCTACCATACAGAGTCTTATGCTTAAGTCATAATTCAGAGATGGCAAGGTATTACGACCTCTAAAACAAAAATTTAGTACGTATAGTATTATGAATGATTGATTATAACTAGGAGCCTTTGAAGAAAAAGGGGTAAACAAAAACCGTAACTCGAAAACGCAACACTCCGAATGATAACGTAACGAGCAAAGGATAAGCTAGCGCAAGATCATATATATAAAGAGTGTCAAAAACGGGAATATCAAGACTCAAAACCCGGTTGCGAAGATAACCGGTCCGAGCATAGCAATATATACATATGATAAAATAAGAAAACCCCAAAGGAAACTCAAAGGGACACAAATACAGAAAACCTATTCTCCAAAAATCCCCTCTAGAAGGAGTCGTCACAGTTTGTATTATTTAATGGAGATAAAAGTATCTAAACAAGATATATAACCCAAAACAGAGTCCCGAGAACAAAGGATCTTCGCTAATCCAGAAGTCTCCAGCATGCCTCAACGAGAAGCCTCGCGTCCAGCATCTGAAAACCACAAAATCTACATGGGTGAGAACCAGAGGTCCCCAGCACGGTAACAGCTTCCACATATATAATACATAATAATAGAGGAAAGCCGAAGGCAATCCTAGAACTTCCTCCAGATAATATCAAAGCTTATAAACAAGCTAAACCGTAAGTGGCAACTGACTAAAGATTCTTCAGTCTAACTAATACTTCCCTTTCCAATTCCTTCAGACCTCCCAACCACCAGCAGGAGTATAATATAGCAAACACAGTTATATCAGACAAGAGATTTACAAATAGGAACAGATAAGGCATTTAGGCAATTAGCAAGTAATATGCAGTCAAATAGGCAATCTCAAACAATTCATGTAGTATGCTTATGATGCATGCCTGTCCCTAGTGGCTGATGATATCATCTATCGGTTATAGAGCCAACCCGACAAGTCCTGGTAGCTAGCCATTGGACTGTCCCTCTGTCGTGCATCCCCAACTCGAGTTATACTCATCATAAACTTGATCATAATCATGATCCATATCCATCACCCTCACTGGTGAATATTTATCCATCACCATCACTGGTGAATATTTATGGGGGCGAGCTCATCCGGGCCTTTCACAGTGCCCGGCCACACTTACGACATTGGGTTAACAGAGCTTCGAGTCTCAACCTGGAGCACATGGTGGCTAGCCATTGCTACTACCCAGGGAAACCCTCATCTCCAATGGTGGAAGTGCCAACATTCACAATTCATTCAACAGCATATATGCATTTATACTTAGCCATAAACATGGCTCCGCCGCCACACGGCATAATCCAGCTATCCGGCTCACGGTTAAATCCATAACCAGCCAATTCATTAACAATTACGGCCATTCGGCCCATGGCATAACAAGCACTTCCACCGCCATCCTCCACATCTCACATAATCATCTTTGATCCTCATGGATCATTCATTTTTCCCTTGCTTCACTCGCAAGTTACCACATTCACTAGCCCTTTTCCTCATGCTAGGCATATCATAATGATTTAAGACATAAGTGGTGAGATTGGAGGCTTAGAAGTATGAAGTTTGGCTTTTAAAACTCAAAAATCAACTTTGGGATGAAAACAGGGCCACGCGTACGCGCACTCCACGCGCACGCGTGGATGATGCTTTCTCGAAGAACGGCGCATACGCGCCAAGTGCGCCTACGCGCGAGGGGTCATTCTGCTAAAAATTTTCTAAGTTAAAAGCTGCAGAATTCACAGATTCAACCCCCAATCTTCCGACGGTCATAACTCTCTCATTTTAAATCATTTTTCACCCGTTCTTCGAACGGCATGGACATCCCGGATCCAATTTTATTTCTAAACAGAATTGGCACAAATCAAAGATCCGTAGTCCAAGTTATGTCCCGTCAAAGTATGCCCAAAAACCATATTTTCATTCAAAACCACAAAGTGCCATTTTCAAAACAAGCCACTTTCAACTCTTTTCAAAATCAATTAAAACATGCCAATTTCATCCCTTTTCTTTGAAATCAATCAAAGTGTACCAAATTCAACAACAAGCCATCCTCAACTCACGCATTGACATTTTACCAAAATTCTCAAAACTACCTCCAACCATTTTAACACTTCTCAATCAAAAGGCCAAAGGATAAACACAATATTATGTCATACATCCTTCTCATCCCAATTTCTAACAATATCAATTTTCAATCAACCATCATTATACATAATCATCATACTCACCAACAATATGGCACCACCCATCAGTTCAACCTCAATCATTCATCAAGCATATATCACAACATGCATTTTCTCACATATCACACAATCAAGGCATCAATATTCATAATCACACATATGATCACATCATATATCTCAACCATTCCACAACATCATCAATTCAATGCCTATCTTAGGGCCTCTAGCCTAAGTATTTCCTACCACATTACATATTAGATACGGGAAACCGAAACCATACCTTAGCCGATTTCCCAAGCTCAACCGGAGCACTTCCAAACCACTTTTCCTCAAGCTCTCAAGGTCTCAACACCTCCAAGAACAGATTTTATCACACAAAACCCTCTTCCAAGCTTTCCAAAATCACCAATCAAGCTCCAATATTCACATATACACAACCTAAGCCACAATCATCATACCCATACACAACATCTCAATGCCCAAACCTCATAGAACAACAAATTACACTAGGGTTGAGAATCTTACCACACCCAAGGTCCAAAGAGACAAGATTAACCTTCTCCTTCAAGAGAGTTGGGTCCTATAACATCAAAGAACCCAAAATCTCAATATTTTTACTCATGAAACTCGAAATCAAGGGCTGGAATTTCGAACAGTAAAACGTGGCTTACCTTAAGATTAATTGTATGGGTTTTATAGAGCTCTCCACGGTGAACGCGTGGCCGCAAACGGAGCGGCAATCGGAGCTCTAGATCAAAAGTTATGGTGGTTTGAAGATCAAGTGAGAGATAGAACTTGAGAGAGTGTTCTTCCCTCCATGGCCTCCATTTCAGCGTGTTTAGTGTCTCAAATGAGGAGAGAGAGTGCTGAAAACTAGGGTTTTGGTTTAGTTTAGTTGGGCCAAGGGCCCACTTTGGGTCCGGTTGGCCCGGTTTGGCCCGTTCGGTCCAATCTTGGTCCGATTTCTATAAAATTGGTACCGAAATTCTCGTCTCAATTTCCTCTATCATATTAAGCCATAAAAATAACATTTTTGGCTTTCTAGAATAAATTCTCATTTATGGGTTAATTAGCCGTTAATTAACCGGATCTTACATTCTACCCACCTAATTGGGAATTTTGCCCACAAAATTCAAATTCAAATTCAATTACCTGAGAATAAGTGCGGATAATCCGTTCGCATCTCCGACTCAAGTTCCCAAGTGTGTTCCTCAACACCGCCTCGACTCCAAGCCACTTTGACTAATGAAACCTCTTTTCCACGCAACCGTTTGATACTAGTATCATCAATTCTGACTGGAGCCACTGGAAGCGTCAAATATTCTCTTAACTGAACCGATTCGGGTTCTAACACATGGCTAGCATCAGAAGTGTACTTTCGAAGTTGCGACACGTGAAATACGTCGTGCAGGTTTGAAAGATGGGGTGGTAGAGCCACCCGATACGCCACCGGCCCAATCCTCTCCAAGATCTGAAATGGACCAATGTATCGAGGATTCAACTTCTTTGCTTTAATCGCTCTACCTACTCCTGTGGTCGGAGTAACTTTCAGGAAAACATGATCTCCTGCCTCAAATTCTAAGGGCTTCCGCCTTTGATCGGCGTAACTCTTTTGACGACTCTGCGCCGTAAGCATCCTATCTCGGATTTTCTTGACTTGTTCAGTGGTCTCAGCTATCATTTCCGGCCCCAACAAGCCTTTCTCTCCAGCTTCATACCAACATAGTGGAGATTGACATTTTCTCCCATACAAAGCCTCATACGGAGCCATTCCGATGCTCGCATGGTAACTATTATTGTATGCAAACTCTACTAACGGCATATACCGATCCCAACTCGCCGGTTGGTCCAAAACACAAGCTCTCAACATATCCTCTAGTGTTTGGATCGTCCTCTCGGATTGACCATCTGTTTGAGGATGGTACGCTGTACTCAAGCTTAATCGAGTTCCAAAAGCTTTCTGAAATGCACCCCAGAACCTCGAAGTGAAACGAGGATCTCTATCAAAGATTATAGTAGCAAGTACACCATGGAGTCTCACAATCTCCTTTATGTATAACCGAGCTAGATCCTCAAGGGTGTAAGTCATTCGAATGGGCAAAAAGTGAGCTGACTTAGTCAGTCGGTCCACAATCACCCAGATAGCATCAAAACCAGTCCTAGTCCTTGGCAATCCCGACACAAAGTCCATTGCAATACTTTCCCACTTCCATTGCGGAACCTCTAAGGGTTGCAACATCCCGGAAGGTCTTTGATGTTCAATCTTTACCTTTTGACAAGTTAAGCACTTTGAAACATATTCCGCCACATCATTCTTCATACCCGGCCACCAAAACATCGCCTTTAAATCATGGTACATCTTAGTACTCCCCGGGTGAATGGAGAATCCGCTTTTGTGTGCCTCCTTTAAGATATCTTGCCTCAAAGTGCCAACATCCGGCACAATGATCCTACCCTTGAATCTTCATAACCCATCTTTTTCTTCCGACACTCTCCACTGTTTTCCTTGCTCGATAACCGGTAACACCTTCCATAACGCTTCATCATTTTCATGAGCCTTTAGGAGTTCGGACTTAAAGTCACTCGAGATTTCTAATCGGCTCAAACACAAGGTTCCAGATACTTCTCGAGCACCAATTTTTAGACTCTCGAATCCCTTGAGCAACTTCTCCTCTTGAAGCATCATCCAAGACGCATATAACGACTTTCGACTTAATGCATCTGCCACTATATTCGCCTTTCCAGGATGGTAATTTAACTCAAAGTCATAGTCTTTCAACAATTCCATCCACCTCCTTTGCCTCATATTAAGCTCTTTCTGATCAAAGAGGTATTTCAAGCTCTTGTGATCGGAGAAGACTTGGAACTTAACCCCATAGAGATAATGCCTCCACACCTTCAAGGCAAACACAACCGCAGCGAGTTCCAAATCGTGCGTAGGATAACTAACTTCGTGAGGTCTCAACTGTCGTGAGGCATACGCCACCACATTATGATGCTGCATCAACACGCACCCTAGGCCCTTTAACGATGCATCACAGTACACCTCAAAAGGCTCGTTCGGCTCAGGTAACACTAACACAGGTGCAGTGGTCAACTTTTTCTTCAATGTCTGAAAGCTCTCCTCGCACTCAGGAGTCCAAACAAATGGAGTGTCTTTGCGAGTTAACTTTGTCAACGGCAAAGCTAATTGCGAAAAGCCTTTGATGAACCTTCGGTAATAGCCAGCTAAACCCAGAAAACTCCTTATCTCAGTTACTGTGGTTGGTTGCTTCCAATCCATCACAGCTTCTACCTTGGTTGGATCTACGGCTATTCCCTTCTTACTCACCACGTGACCCAAAAACTTCACCTCACTCTTCCAGAACTCACACTTAGACAGTTTTGCATAGAGTTTCTTCTCCTTTAAAATCTGCAACACGGTCCGCAAGTGTTCCGCATGCTCTTCTTCAGTCTTGGAGTAAATTAGTATATCGTCAATGAAGACAACCACGAATTTATCCAGAAACGGACGGAACACTCTATTCATGTAATCCATGAATACTGCAGGAGCGTTCGTCAACCCAAAGGACATTACAGTGTACTCGTAATGACCATAACGAGTCCTGAAAGCGGTCTTAGGGATATCCTCACCCCTCACCCTTATCTGGTGATAACCGGATCGCAAATCGATCTTGGAGAAAACCCCAGCTCCTTGTAACTGATCCATGAGATCATCAATTCTCGGCAATGGGTACTTATTCTTTATGGTGACCTTGTTCAGCTGCCTGTAATCCACACAGAGTCGCATACTTCCATCTTTCTTCTTTACCAGTAACACTGGAGCACCCCACGGGGAAACACTTGGTCGGATAAAGTTCTTACCCAACAATTTCTCTAACTGAGACTTTAGCTCGGCCATCTCTAATGGTGACATTCTATAAGGAGCACTTGAGATTGGTCCCGCCCCAGGCACCAATTCAATAGCAAACTCGACCTCTCGGTTAGGTGGAAATTCATCAATATCATCGGGAAACACTTCCGGAAAATCACACACTACCAGAATCTGATCCAACTTTTGATCATCACCCGAAACACCAGCGGTTAACAACAGGATACCCTGACATACGATTCCAGAACAGTTCACCATCATCGAATTCAAGTAATAATTATTCACCACGACCGGTCCTTCTGTATCTTCCGGCATAAAGTACACCGACTTTGTAGAACAATCAAGCAGGACATGATTCTCAGATAACCAGTCCAATCCCAAGATAAGATCAAGACCGATCATCGGTAGGCAGATTAAATTATGGACAAAATCACGCTGCTTGAACCTAAACGAAACTTTCGGGCATCCTAGCCTAGTTACCATGGCTTCATGGGTAGCATTATACACTTTTAAGTCATAACCTAAGGTTACGATCTTCAACCCTAACTCATGGGCTTTCTCAAATGCAATGAATGAATGCGATGCTCCCGAATCAAATAAAGCATTTAAAGTTTGACCAGCCATTTCACAGTTACCTCGAATGAGTGTCTCGGATCCCTCTGCACCCACAGCTGAGGTGGTGAACACCCGACCAGTCTGTTGTGCTTTCCCAGCACCTTGCTTTTGCTTCTCTGGACAACTTGCGGCTTTATGCCCCGCCTTTCCACAATTGTAGCACAAACCCCATCCGACCTTACACGGTACTCCCGGATGGTGACTCCCACACCTAGTACAAGCTTGATCATTCTGAGGTTGCTTCCCAAACCTTTTTCCTTGGGAGTAGTTGTTGTTGGGCCTCCTAAAAGAACCTTACCTCTTGAAAGACGGACCTCTAGGTGCAAAGCTCTTGCCTCGGTTCTGTGGAAACGATCCTTTGTGACTTCCTTTCTCAGCGGCTGCCCTCTTCACACACTCTTCAGCAACCCTACACTTGTTCACCAACTCGGAGAAAGTTCTAATCTCCATTGGTCCCACTGAACTGAAAATATCACTCCGGAGTCCTCCTTCGTACTAAACACACTTCCATTCCTCATATTCCACCGGAGTCCCTTGACACATACGAGAGAATCTGAACAGCTCCTCAAACTTGTCAGTATACTCAGATACAGACATAGTACCCTGCTTCAGCTGCAACAATTCAAGCTCCTTGGCCTTCCTAGCAGAAGTCGGAAAGTACTTCTTATAGAATTCCTCTTGGAAGATGTCCAGGTGATATAATCATCACCCTGCTGTAGGAGGCGTCGAATTCCTTGCCACCAATGCGATGCTTCGCCAATGAGCAAATAGGTAGCGAACTCCACACGCTGCCCTTCAGGTACCACCTGCGCTTGCAGTGCTCGTTCCATGGCTTGAAACCATGTATCGGATTCAGTCGGACTAGTGGTTCCCTTGAACTTAGGGGGATTAACCTTCAAAAAGTTTGCCAGTGTCATCGGGCCCTGAACTCTACCTCCGTCATTACCATGGTTGTTCATCTGTTGACCAAGAGCCTTAGCAGTGGCTTGCATAGCAGCAGCCATGTTCTCCAACGCAGTCATAAAGTTCACCGGGTTATTAGGGTTAGTCTCCGGCGCACGAGCATTCGTATGTCCTCTCCCACGGCCTCTACCGCGTCCACGAGGCACCATCTGGTTCCTATACACACCAAACAATCGATATTAAGTTGATCAGTCTCAATATCGGAAGTTTAGTGCTTCAAAGTCCCAAATGCATGCTCATGAACGTTTATGCCAACTATATCAAGTAGATATACTAACAGCACATAACACACATACAGAGAATGCACAGAAGCATAGTCAGTCCATTCCTCAGGCTCTACAGGAACGAACTGCTCTGATACCATCTGTAACAGCCCAGACCACCCGCTAGCATGATATTGTCCGCTTTGCCACACAAGGCCTCACGGTTTTGCCTTTGACGATAGGGATGATAGCCTAAGCCCCCCACACTCACTCGTCAAAACGCGTCATGTTGGGGAGAGGTATCCACACCCTTATAAGGCATGCTTCGTTCCCCTCTCCAATCGATGTGGGCCTTACAATCCACCCCCCTAAGGGAGTCTAGCGCCCTCGCTGGCACATCGATCCGGGTTCTGGCTCTGATACCATACTGTAACACCCTACCATACAGAGTCTTATGCTTAAGTCATAATTCAGAGATGGCAAGGTATTACGACCTCTAAAACAAAAATTTAGTACGTATAGTATTATGAATGATTGATTATAACTAGGAGCCTTTGAAGAAAAAGGGGTAAACAAAAACCGTAACTCGAAAACGCAACACTCCGAATGATAACGTAACGAGCAAAGGATAAGCTAGCGCAAGATCATATATATAAAGAGTGTCAAAAACAGGAATATCAAGACTCAAAACCCGGTTGCGAAGATAACCGGTCCGAGCATAGCAATATATACATATGATAAAATAAGAAAACCCCAAAGGAAACTCGAAGGGACACAAATACAGAAAACCTATTCTCCAAAAATCCCCTCTAGAAGGAGTCGTCACAGTTTGTATTATTTAATGGAGATAAAAGTATCTAAACAAGATATATAACCCAAAACAGAGTCCCGAGAACAAAGGATCTTCGCTAATCTAGAAGTCTCCAGCATGCCTCAACGAGAAGCCTCGCGTCCTGCATCTGAAAACCACAAAATCTGCATGGGTGAGAACCAGAGGTCCCCAACACAGTAACAGCTTCCACATATATAATACATAATAATAGAGGAAAGCCGAAGGCAATCCTAGAACTTCCTCCAGATAATATCAAAGCTTATAAACAAGCTAAACCGTAAGTGGCAATTGACTAAAGATTCTTCAGTCTAACTAATACTTCCCTTTCCAATTCCTTCAGACCTCCCAACCACCAGCAGGAGTATAATATAGCAAACACAGTTATATCAGACAAGAGATTTACAAATAGGAACAGATAAGGCATTTAGGCAATTAGCAAGTAATATGCAGTCAAATAGGCAATCTCAAACAATTCATGTAGTATGCTTATGATGCATGCCTGTCCCTAGTGGCTGATGATATCATCTGTCGGTTATAGAGCCAACCCGACAAGTCCTGGTAGCTAGCCATTGGACTGTCCCTCTGTCGTGCATCCCCAACTCGAGTTATACTCATCATAAACTTGATCATAATCATGATCCATATCCATCACCCTCACTGGTGAATATTTATCCATCACCATCACTGGTGAATATTTATGGGGGCGAGCTCATCCGGGCCTTTCACAGTGCCCGGCCACACTTACGACATTGGGTTAACAGAGCTTCGAGTCTCAACCTGGAGCACATGGTGGCTAGCCATTGCTACTACCCAGGGAAACCCTCATCTCCAATGGTGGAAGTGCCAACATTCACAATTCATTCAACAGCATATATGCATTTATACTTAGCCATAAACATGGCTCCGCCGCCACACGGCATAATCCAGCCATCCGGCTCACGGTTAAATCCATAACCAGCCAATTCATTAACAATTACGGCCATTCGGCCCATGGCATAACAAGCACTTCCACCGCCATCCTCCACATCTCACATAATCATCTTTGATCCTCATGGATCATTCATTTTTCCCTTGCTTCACTCGCAAGTTACCACATTCACTAGCCCTTTTCCTCATGCTAGGCATATCATAATGATTTAAGACATAAGTGGTGAGATTGGAGGCTTAGAAGTATGAAGTTTGGCTTTTAAAACTCAAAAATCAACTTTGGGATGAAAACAGGGCCACGCGTACGCGCACTCCACGCGCACGCGTGGATGATGCTTTCTCGAAGAACGGCGCATACGCGCCAAGTGCGCCTACGCGCGAGGGGTCATTCTGCTAAAAATTTTCTAAGTTAAAAGCTGCAGAATTCACAGATTCAACCCCCAATCTTCCGACGGTCATAACTCTCTCATTTTAAATCATTTTTCACCCGTTCTTCGAACGGCATGGACATCCCGGATCCAATTTTATTTCTAAACAGAATTGGCACAAATCAAAGATCCGTAGTCCAAGTTATGTCCCGTCAAAGTATGCCCAAAAACCATATTTTCATTCAAAACCACAAAGTGCCATTTTCAAAACAAGCCACTTTCAACTCTTTTCAAAATCAATTAAAACATGCCAATTTCATCCCTTTTCTTTGAAATCAATCAAAGTGTACCAAATTCAACAACAAGCCATCCTCAACTCACGCATTGACATTTTACCAAAATTCTCAAAACTACCTCCAACCATTTTAACACTTCTCAATCAAAAGGCCAAAGGATAAACACAATATTATGTCATACATCCTTCTCATCCCAATTTCTAACAATATCAATTTTCAATCAACCATCATTATACATAATCATCATACTCACCAACAATATGGCACCACCCATCAGTTCAACCTCAATCATTCATCAAGCATATATCACAACATGCATTTTCTCACATATCACACAATCAAGGCATCAATATTCATAATCACACATATGATCACATCATATATCTCAACCATTCCACAACATCATCAATTCAATGCCTATCTTAGGGCCTCTAGCCTAAGTATTTCCTACCACATTACATATTAGATACGGGAAACCGAAACCATACCTTAGCCGATTTCCCAAGCTCAACCGGAGCACTTCCAAACCACTTTTCCTCAAGCTCTCAAGGTCTCAACACCTCCAAGAACAGATTTTATCACACAAAACCCTCTTCCAAGCTTTCCAAAATCACCAATCAAGCTCCAATATTCACATATACACAACCTAAGCCACAATCATCATACCCATACACAACATCTCAATGCCCAAACCTCATAGAACAACAAATTACACTAGGGTTGAGAATCTTATCACACCCAAGGTCCAAAGAGACAAGATTAACCTTCTCCTTCAAGAGAGTTGGGTCCTATAACATCAAAGAACCCAAAATCTCAATATTTTTACTCATGAAACTCGAAATCAAGGGCTGAAATTTCGAACAGTAAAACGTGGCTTACCTTAAGATTAATTGTATGGGTTTTATAGAGCTCTCCACGGTGAACGCGTGGCCACAAACGGAGCGGTAATCGGAGCTCTAGATCAAAAGTTATGGTGGTTTGAAGATCAAGTGAGAGATAGAACTTGAGAGAGTGTTCTTCCCTCCATGGCCTCCATTTCAGCGTGTTTAGTGTCTCAAATGAGGAGAGAGAGTGCTGAAAACTAGGGTTTTGGTTTAGTTTAGTTGGGCCAAGGGCCCACTTTGGGTCCGGTTGGCCCGGTTTGGCCCGTTCGGTCCAATCTTGGTCCGATTTCTATAAAATTGGTACCGAAATTCTCGTCTCAATTTCCTCTATCATATTAAGCCATAAAAATAACATTTTTGGCTTTCTAGAATAAATTCTCATTTATGGGTTAATTAGCCGTTAATTAACCGGATCTTACATATGGGCTAACGGGTCACACTTTGGCCAAGTATCCTACAAAGAGAATGCTTGATCCATAGAGAAAGAGGGAGTACCAAGTCGTATTTTAATGCCCGAAAATTGGATAGAAAATTCCACTCTCCTCTGTCTCACTCAAGTGAATTGGTTTCGAGAGCATTCCACCAGTTTTTGGCGACTTTCATATATATATATATATATATATATATATATATATGTGTGTGTGTGTGTGTGTGTGTGTGTGTGTGTGTGTGTGTGTGTGTGTGTGCGCATATATATGAACGTGGCGCGAAGGCAATATACATATGTGTATATATATAAAAACCAAGGCATCTAATCCTTTTTATCACATTTAATCATCATCACCCAGCTTCTTTTGATTCCATTTTTCTTTCACTAATGGTGAGAGTGAGAGACCGAAGCTGCATGGAAAAAATCGTAACTCCCACCGAACTTTTAGTTTTAATTTATTGTGATCTGTAACTCCAATTAAAAATTTAATCCGGTTAAAATGTTTGTATCTTTCTTCTCTACACGTTGGAGTTATTTTTGTCTAGTAGAAATTAACAGTGACATAGCTCATCTTCTCCTCGAATTCGGCCAATTGGAGTTCTAGTAGACACAGACGATTTCTGACGTTTTCTCCTTCGACAACTCGGTCAGAAAATTTCTCCAGAGTTTCAAGTATTTTAATTTCATACGAAGGTAGAGTTTGATAAGTTTATAATAATTAAATGTAAATTTGATAAATGAATGTTGATTTGGTTGATTATTGTTTGAGTTTGAATGAGTTTATGTTGAATTTTTGTTGAATTATTGTTGTTTGCTTGAGATTTTGGTTTGGTTATGTATAAACGGCCAGTTGGAGTATTTTGGTGCTTTTTGGGATGGAATATCGTTGAGAATAAAGTATAAATTGGTGAGGTGTGATGGCCGAGAGATTAAATTAAAAGTTACAAAGATTAGAATACAAGTAATATTTTGAAAGAAAAAAGTTAAGGGTTTCGGTTTTGGTATAAGAGGAAGATTAGTATTTAAACTTTATTTTTGAAGGGTAACATTGTATTTGTATATAGAAATTGAGGTACAATTTATAATTATATAAGTGTTCGGGTATTTTAGGTAATAAATAAATACGGGGGTAAAAATGGGTATTTTATAAAAGTTTAGGGTTACTTTTATAAATATTGAAATAAGTGAGGTTTCAAATATAATTTTGTAAAAGTGTTGGGTTAAAAAAAAATATTTAAAAGTTTAAAGTTTAAAACATAGATAACAAGAGTTTAAGAATAAAAGCTTTACGAAGCTAAATTTTTAAGAACAAATATAAATATTGTTTATTTATTATTTAAAATATCTTATTTATATTATTGTTATTATTATTTTATTAAGAATATTATCTAGTAAAGATATTATTAATATTATTATAAGTCAACGAATAGCAAATAGAGTGATCTTAAAAGTTTTAGAGAACGCAGACTTAATTAAAGTATTTTATAATTCTTTTCTATAAGACACTTAGGGAAAAAGCGAGGGAATAATGAGAAGATAATTTATATTATGGAGTGATAGAAAAGAAAAAAGGAGAGAAAGAAAAAAACTAAGAAAATAAAAGAGAAAGATGAGAAAGAAAAGAAAAGAAAAAGAACGAAAAGAGAAGGATGTATTAAGTAAAAAGATCTCTGCCACAGGAGAGCAGAGAGCAGTGACTGAAATATTTTTAATGAACGTCTGCCACAGTAGAGCAGATAGAGAAGAAGGTATTAATTAAAGGGATCTCTACCGCAGTAGAGTAGAGAGCAAATATTGAAAAGAAATTGAGTGCTGTTAGAGCCTTAGTGCCAAGTGTCTAGTGGGGACGGCGATGCGTATCGCTCACTTGACACTATAAGGACGGTGATACGTAACGCTCACTGGAGACCGAAAGAAAGGTTTCTCCATGAGGACGGCAATGCGTAACGCTCATGGAGAGGACGTTGGCTGAGATAGGGACGGCGATGAATCGCTTATCTCAGAACCAGTGTCGAGAATCGGGCAACAAACCGACACATGAGCTCATGGCCTGTATAGAACTAGACATGCATCATACTTGTTTGCGCATATCTCTATGTTGTGAAATTCTATGAACGTGTCTGTGTGATTTTTAGTTAATTGACTTCTGAGTGAATTACTTGTCATATTTTGTTGAAGTTTGTCTGTGTTCTGTGGTGTGTTGCTATCGACTATGGATTAAAATAAAATGAACCTAATTATCCACCCCGACCCTACTAAGAACTTTCCAGTTCTTACTCCTTCCTTCTTCCCCTTCATATGTAAACAGGACCCACTACAGGATATGAAGGTGATAGAAATCTCATCTTTTGGCTGTAATGATTGATCAGGAACAGTAAGAGCTGGTAGTGTATTTTGGGTGGCGCCTTCAGCTTAGCATAGAAATTTTGGTTTAGTCTCTCACTTTTGGGTAGATCCACTGAGAGATAAGAAGTTATACAGACTGGCTAGGTTAGTTTAGATTCTAGATTAGGGGCTTCCTTTATGGGCCAGGGTCCGAAGCATTATATATCTGTATGTATATATATAGTAATAAGCGGTATAAGTTGGTACACTAACTTGACTTCCGTATGACTCTTGTTTATAATGTTTGTGATGTGCATTATTATACTTATCTTACTTGCTGCTTTACTCATTAGTTTTCTATAATTCTGTATGTGAATGTTTAAGCTTTTCGAGACCCGCCGTTTTCGTATCAAGATTTTCACGTAAAAAAGAGAAAGTTTCCAAGAAAAATTAATCTCGTGCTAACACGATTACAGGCTTAATAATAAGTAATAGTTAAGTCTAGGAAGGCAAGTTAGTAGCGCTCGGTTTTCAGTATGATCATGACGTATTGGGAATCGGGTCGTTACACAAAACGTATACTTTACCCACAATTAAATAAACTAAAACCTAATAATAAGAGATAAATTCATAAGAAACCCTTAAATTCTATAGAGAAGTTGGAGCTTCTGTCTCTAGAATTCAAGATCCTAAACCCTCAAAAAAAGAAAAATGAGTGTGTATGTTGTAGTGTATTTCCCTTCTCCAAGTTTTGGCTTCTAAATATCATTTCACACAGCTGCTGGGACCCTTGGAAAGTCCAAAACGTGAATACACGTGCTTCCTTAATCAAGGCACGCGATCCGACCTCAAGCATGCGAGTAAAGCTCGAGCACGCGAAAATCTCGCTCAGACGAGGAAATGGTGCTCGCGCAAGAATCTCGCTTCAACGAGAAAACGTCGCTCACGTGTGAATTTCGCTTAAGCGAGCTACTATGAAGCTTTCCTTCAGAATTACTTCCCGATTTCGCTTTTTTGCTTTATTCTTTTCGATTCTTTGAAGCCGTTGATGTACCTTAACCCTAAAACATTTAAAAAAATTTCATTACGACATCAAATGGCATAAAAAGAGATTAAAAAAATTAATAATTAGGAGCACAAAAAGCATATTTTTCACACAAAACTTTATCGAAAATAAAATTCAAAAAATTTAATTAATTAAATTAAAATTGTATAAATTTATTAATAAATTTCATACTTTTTAAATTTAAAATAATAAAATATAATTTTCAGAGAGAGAGAGAGAGAAGCATGGGTGAATTGCTATTTTTAAGAGCTTGATTAGACTTAATTGTTAAAACTTAAAAGTTGGTTGTGTGCTTCATGGTTGAAGCTAATAAAAAACTAGTGTTAGAAGGTATGGCTTTAACAGCTGGAAGCTGATGGGCCATTTGTCTATCAGCCCAAAATGGTGAGGCATTGTAAATGGACTTGGATCACTAAATAATAATGAGACTGTGGTGGAAATTTTTTTTTTTACTAATGGGAAGATTGTATATAACATAGTTAGGAAAAATGGTGACCGACCGGTTTAAAGAACCCGGACCCGGTAATAAATTTTTTTTTATTTGTAAAAATCTTCAATGGTGTCGTTTTCAGGTAAAACAACCCTCCCCAAATACAAAAAAACTAGCCTGCCGTCCCCACCCTGATGCCCTAATCTAGTGGTGATCAATCACTGCCAAACCAAACCCATCTTTGAAAGACACAAAGACTTAAGGGTATGATATTAAATTGGTTAAGTAGAAAATATTTGTGACTTCAATAATTGAGATATAAATCTATCAAATAATGAAAAATAATACATAAAAACTACTAAATTATACAATATTTTTCATTTCTTTGAGCACATATCTCATATATAAATATAGTTCCTTAAGATTTTGGAGGGAGGGGGTCGAAGCCATTATTTGTTCCCTCTAGGTCCGTTCCTGCCACCTTGGGTATTAATTTTTCCATGAGAACTCTGTTTAGTTTGTTTAATGGGATCAAATATTATTTTGGTCCTGAATGTTTGGGTCAAATCCTAATTTGGTCCCTAACGTTTCAAACACCATACTTCAATCCAAAAAAATTTTTAAATTTCTTATTTCAATCCCAAAAAATATTTAAGCGGGTTTAATATTGTCCCACCATTAAATTTGATACAAATAATTCGCATATAGAATAGCCAATAGCATTCGATTTCAGTATGTAAGTAATATCAATCCACCAACGGTTACTAACATAAAAGTTTTTCTTTTGATTTTGAAGCATTGATGATTGATTATTAGGATTTGGAATTTTGTACAAAAAAAAATTGAGAAAAAATGTTACAAAAAAGTTTTGGCTATATTTTTCTAACACATAGAAGAATATATGACTTAATTAGTAACGTTATTGACGTCCACATCACTCATTTTGTTAACTATTAGTGTTAAATTTAATGGTAAAACTACATTGAACCTGTTTAAATTTTTTTGGAATGAAAATAGTGTTTGAAACGTTAGAGACTAAATTAAGATTTGTCCCAAATATAGAGAACTAAAATACTACTTTATGAAGAAGGAGAGTGTGGTACGGTTCTTTACTTCTTTATGTTAGTAGATGTGTAATGCTTAGTTCCATTTGTTGTTTGCGGGTCGAGTTTCTCAGTCTAAACCATGAACCATAAAAATAAATAAAAAAGGATGTCAAATTTAACAATTATGGTTCCACAGTTTGTAGTCCCCTAAAATAATACTGGTCAAAAATTATACAAAAATGATGTACCGAAAATCATCCATTACCCTCAAATTAATACAAAAAAAATGATGCACCAAAAAGGTCTATTAGCCTTGCAACAAAGGAACCAGCCAAACCAAAACAAAAGGTCATGACCAAAAAAAAAAAAAAAACAAAACAAAAGGTAAGCCATCCAAGGAACCATCCACCAAGCTGCCAACAAAGGAAGCCTATGCCAAAGCGCAGCAGGCTGTAATCTTCATACAATCATATCTCAGTTAACGCAAAATTTAGTACACACCTTACGATACTCTTCATTATAAGCAGATGTTACATAAAAAATCTCATCCATCTATATTTTTAAATTAATATTTTGACGATGCAGATTTAATATACACCAATATACCGATAAAATACACTGGCACAAGTGAAAATTTTCTTTCTATTTACATATACTGTGTCATTTTGTACTTGTGTGTATATCTTGTACCTTGATATTATTCATGAGATCAAGTGTGTGTAATACCCTAGCTACCAAAATCCACGCTTCCGGCTGCGCGACTCTGATAGCTCAGACATTACGACAACACTTATACTATTTAATACTAAAATATGAGCCTGTTTAAAACTTTAAACCGCAATACCGCTCCCAAAAATACTTTCGTTCGATAACGTACAACCATAAATACCATACAACTTACAGAAACTCATAAAGAGTACATCCATACACACACACACACACACACACACACACACACACACACACATACACACACACACACATATATATATTACAAATATTAGCCAATACAATCCCTATCCCTCTTACAGAATATACCAAGGTAAAGGCGAGGGTACAATGAATAATAATCTAAAGCAATACAGAGCATTTCAAACAACAACTAAATAAATAAGCCCTTCGTGGCTTCTGCGCCCATATCCTGAAAGGGGAAAAATGTAGGGGGGTTGAGAACATCATCCTCGAAAGGGTTCTCAGTAGAGGGTTTTGGGAATTACTGTAATAGGATACGTGAAGATAAACTGTACCAGTGATTACTACCCGTCTTATGCCTCTTTTCAAAAACAACAGTTTACATTAAAAGTAAAGTCAGAAATCATTTCTAAAAGAGGAACCGTTCAATTCTCAAAAACTGAAAAAGCCTTTCAAAAAGGTTTAACCATGCTGAACTAAATTAGCATTTCACACTTTTTCAAATCAGAAACACAAAACCGAAACCAACCATCGGTCCATCTCAATTCAACCATGGCCCTAGGCCCAAACAATCCAACCAACAACCAATCACCACAATCCAACAGAGTCCCAGATGCAAACACAGATAGGAAGTTCAAGCACAAACAAACAGTTATTACAAGTAGAACAGTTAGCAATTAATCATATAGGCAAACCAAGTATAATATGCACACCCAACCAATGTCACATAAATGCATATGATGCATGCCTGTCCCTAGTGGCTGATGATATCATCTGTCGGTTATAGAGCCAACCCGACAAGTCCTGGTAGCTAACCATTGGACTGTCCCTATGTCGTGTCTCCCCAACTCGAGTTATACTCAATATAAGTTTGATCATAATCATGATCCATATCCATCACCCTCACTGGTGAATATTTATGGGGGTGAGCTCATCCGGGGCTTTCACAGTGCCCGGCCACCCTGACGACATAGGGTAAAAAGAGCTTCGAGTCTCAACCTGGAGCACGTGGTGGCTAGCCACTGCTTCCTCCCAGGAAAACTCTTATCTCCAATAGTGGAAGTGCAATATCACAACTTATCAATATCTCAGCATAAATGCTTTCATTTTCAATCATGGATCAACATCCATCTCAGCCATCCGGCTCACGGTTCAATCCAGAACCAGCCAATATTCATAATCATACACAGCCATTCCGGCTCACAACAAAACAGCACTTCCACATTCAAAATCATCAAATTCATGAAATCGGCATTTAAGCCATAAATCATTTTCTCAATTCATTTCACTTTGAAATCAAACTTCAACTCTTTTCAGCCTTGGCTTTAAAGATCTCATTTCTCAAATTACCTCAGGCTCATAAGCCACTTTTACTCAAGGAAAATTCCCTTTTTAAAACAAGCTACTCTCGGCTTCCTCTTTCCAAAACTTCCAAAACCATGGAAAGTTAAAGATTCCTTTTGAAACATTCGAAATCACCCATCCAACAAATGGGATTTTATAATAAAAGTTCCTTGGCAGAGTCTCAAGTCTTTAGGGGAGAATAACATAACTCATTTCGTCAAATTTATTTAAAATCATTAAAACCTTGGCTTTTCGATTTGAGTAGTAAAATAGGATCTAAGCCAAAACCGAGTCATGTAATCATTTACTTCTTTCAAAGCCATTTCCTTTACTTAGGCAAAACCAACTTCAACCCCCATGATAAATTCTAAAGCGTTTCAACTGTTCAAAATTGCCTTAGTCTTGCAAGAATTCAGAATTCAAAGAGTACTTAAAACCTTTCTCAAAACATTTCAAAATGAAACTTATCAATAGACATTCAGGTTCTTTCAAAGTCATTGAAACTCCTCTAATTGAAACCCTCAAGTCAAATTCAAAGGCATTGCCCTTGTCACATTTAAAACAGCTTTAAAAACATAAGTTTCATCTAAATAACTTTCTCCTTAAAGAGATACAATGCCCTTCTCAAGAAGCAAGACTAAATCATAATTTTCTCTTTAATAATTTATTTCAAAAGCATGAATCATCTTTTTCTTGATAACTCAAATAAAATAGTAGAAGTCTTTGACTCATCATGTTTTCAGACAACATTTAATAAAGATTCGGATTTTATAGAAATTTCGGCAGCACCTCCCCTAAAACTTGGACTTTGCCACCCGGTTCGGGTCCCAACTAAACCGTTTCATAATCCCTTTCAACAGTCCAAATTTCAAAATCAGTCCAAGGCAAGCCAAAATCCAACAGTCATCTCAATTCCATATTTCAAAAAAACCGTTTCAAAATCAAATCATTGTCAACCGAATAAACTCATTTCAAAAGCTTTAAAGAAACGGTTCAACAACAGTCATTTATCAAACCAGATCATTTAAAGCAAGCCAGGCTGAATTCAAGAGTGTATTCTATTTTTCACATTCTTAAGAAAATCCCTTCAACTCAAATCAATTTCCAATGGATTAAACTCGATCTCAAAGCTTTAAAAGAATCAACTTCAAAAGCATTTCGTTTCATAAAACCACACAACAATCCAGCCAACAAACGTTCACAATTAATCGAGACAAAATCAAACCATACATAAGGCCGATACAATCACCAAATACACATTTTCTCGCATCAGTATCCATATGTAATAATTCCAATAATAAACTATAGTTTTTGGAAAGCGCCCCTACCTCAAAACGCAATTCCATAACCCAAACGCCTCACAGAGTCCTTTCCGCCTCAACCCGAACTAACGGTAACCAAAACCTCAGCTCCAAGTCACGTTCACAATAACCATAGCAACACTAATCGCAACATACAATAATCAGGACTCGACCCCACGTTATCAAAACTCATATTCATTAACCGAACACAACAGAATACTAACGCGAGACTTTCCGAAACATAAATACCTACTGGGATGACAAAACGAGGCAGCTGCAGCTCCGAGCATGGAATGCAAGCACGAATCCACAACCCTATGATGGACAACACCACAATGCCTCAGCATAAGCTTATAGAGCAGCGACAAAAGGCCTTTCGACTCGGAAATTCTTACCAAAGCAGGGGACTCGGTGGCTGTTTTCGGCGACAAAGGCAGCTGCAGCAACATTCAGTAACTACAGCATTCCGAGAATTCAAAAAGGACCAAAGCCAAAAACAAAATCCTTACCGCAACCAAGAAGGAGTGCTGAGCCCAGTGACGGCATCTCCGGTGGTGTTTCTAGCGGCCACAAGACGGCTCCTAGCGACCAGAACAGTGGCACGGCTTCTCTCTCCTTCGGCAGCAACAACAATGGTATCTTCCGGCAACCACCGACCTCCATCATTAGCAACAGAAGCTCCAGCTAGGCACCGCGGAGCAACAGATCGGCAGCACCGTCGGCCAAGGTGTGGTGGTGGAGACGCCCTCAACCGCGGTGAAACGCGGCGGCTGTGGAAGCTTGGCGGCGGCTGGCTCTGTGGCGAGGATGACGGTGCGGTGATGGCGCGTCAGTGGTGATGCGACAAGCTGGTCGGCGACGAGGAGAACGGCGAAGGCCCCACGCTCGGCGACGGTGACAGGCGGTGATGGCTTCCCCGCGGTGGCTCCCTTTCGCGCATCTTCTCTCTCTCTGCGCGCGAGTTCGACGGTGGCGAGGCAGTGAGGCGCGACGGTCTCCTCCCTCCTCGGTCAGGCGACGGCGCGATGGTGGAGAAGCCCAGCGCGCAGCGCAGTCCCTTTCTTTCCCTCCTCTCCTTCTCCTCCACGGATCCGTTTCTCCCTTCCCTCTCTATTTCTTTCTTTCTTCCATTTTTGCAGCTGTTGCTGCTGGTTGAATTAGGGGAAGGCTGCGGCTGTGTGTGTGTTTAGGTTAGAGGGCAGCAGCTGCTGCTGCTGGTTTATGGAGGGGAAATGGGTACCGGGTCTGGGTTTCAGGGTTAGGGTTCCTCTTTCAAAAATTAGGGTTAGGGGCATTTTAGTAATTTCAAATAAAAATAGGGATATTATAGTAATTAGAAATAAATTCTAATCCATTAATAATAATGTATAAAAATACTATTTGCTCATCAATTTCATAAATTATTTTCAATAAAATGTCCCCACCAAATAATTAGAAATAATATACTTATTTTCTTCATTTTCCAAAATAGTAATATCAATATTCTAAAATATTAATTATTTAGTCCAAAATCATATAAAAATCCTTTTTATTTCACAACTACCAACTATATGATTTAAATATAGAAAATAATCCAATAATAGTAAAATTGGATAATAACCATAACTTATCTCAAATTCAATAAATCAAAACTTGCCTTAATTATCTTTAATAAAATAATTTCTAAAATTAATGCTATAAATAACTATATGATTTGAGATTTGATCATAAAAAGACTTTTCAAAGATTCTGGGTCTTACAGTGTGTATATTACATGCTTTTATTTACGTAAATAATATTATATATATGTGTGTGTGAAAATGAGATGTTAGGATAATTTGTAATATTATGGCCAATGTTTGTTGTGACTCGAGCATAACCCACTCATTAAATAGGGTGCTATACATTTTACCATTTTTATATGCATCATTTCTATACATAACTATTTCCTACATTTTTTATGGAAAAATAAATATTAATTAAGTTTGCACCACAACATGTTATGTATAACTGCTAACTATTATATATTGTCCCAGCTGGACCACTCATCAATTAATAAGAAGTGCACTAGAACATGCAAACTTTTATACAAAATAATTTTTTTTTCTATATTCTCATCTTAATCGGGTAAAGCTTGGTCATTGTTCAAGGAGTCAAAATATTTAAGTAACACCTCCATACGGTTTTGAGATTTTCGAAAAGAATTCTCATTTTAAAGAGCTAATATCCCAACTTGTTTGCTAGAATTTATCATCTATTTTAAGAGATTGATAAATTCTTGCAAAACATCTTTGATAATACCATTAATAAGATATTTGTTGGATGAGGATGACCCGACAGTGGATGGAAGAAAAATACTTTCTTCCTCATCTTTCTCAAGAACCAGTTTTTTGACAGCCTTTGTGGATTTTTCTTTAGTCTGTTTTACTACACCACTACCCTTGAGATAAGACAGTTTGTCTTTCATGGTTTCATCACTCAAATCAACAGCAAAATACTCAAAGATGCAAGTAAAAAATATTCCATATGGAAGTGAAACATTCTTATCACTATTAATGCAATCAAACATGTGGTGAATCATTAGATAAGCAAAAGAGATTTGAATTTTATTGAGGATGGCATACAGAATTAAGGAATAATAAAAGCTGACCCTTTGATAGGATCCACTTTGGGGCAGCAAGATATGTATGATAATACGGTGAAGCTGTGTACGGGAAGGACTTAGAGCTCTATGAGTGGGAGTAACACCATCCATGAGGGAGATGTTTTCACAAATGTTGACCAGAACATCTTGGTGAGAAACTCGAAAATGATTATCCCACTTTCCAAAGACATAGGCATTAACTCCTACATCTATGTAAGCAAGGGATTCACTGATGTTTTCATGATTTAAAAGTATTTGACAACCTTTAACATAAGAGTGAACACATACCTTACTATATTGCATGTTTGCATAAAATTTTTGGACCAAGTCAGGGTAAATAGGTTGTCGAATTTCAAACAGCCATCCCAATCTAAAGCTCGAAAATTTTCAACAAAGTTTACTCCTTTTCCAGCCAACGAATTCAAATCAGCAGCATAAGAGGAACATAGAGGTCATTTTGAGACAACATCTCTGTGAAATTCAAAGTCCATGCAAGAAAGAAATCTTAGAAGATCAAAATAAGAGTGAGAACGTTTTCCAAAATGGGCTTTGAATGCAACAGGGTCAGGGTAAATAAGTTCTTTGACAGAGTGAAGAAAAGGTCTTTTGTTACCTTTGGATGGTCGTGAGGAAGGGGCTAAACGTCCTAGAGGACGAGAAGTTGAACGAGGAGGAGGAGAAGATGGGGTTTCCTCTTCTGTCATGGGACTTTTGCCCTTTGTTGCTTTAGTCTTCGAAGAGCCAGCCTCATGCGTAGCTGATGAAGGTCTGTTGTAACACCCCAACTTTTGACACATCATGACCAATGTCAAACGTTCAGGTGTTACTCGTCGTAGGGACCTACTTGGTTCTAAACTCGAATTTTATAAACAAATGTTAGTACGAGCCTTGATCGGTTTAGCGTGACTAAACTATTACTCGTGAAACGTCACTTAGTTATTCCCAAGGTTAACACTTAAAGCTATATCATAAATAAATATACTATAACACAAAATATACATATATACATGATGAGCGGATAATTTATACGCTTTTTGGCATTATTTTTACATAGTTTTTAGTATGATTTAGTTAGTTTTTAGTATATTTTTATTAATTTTTTTATAAAAATCACATTTCTGGACTTTACTATGAGTTTTTGTGTTTTTCTGTGATTTCAGGTAATTTCTGGCTAAAATTGAGGGATTTGAGCAAAAATCTGATTCAGATGCTGAAGAAGGACTGCAGATGCTGTTGGATTCTGACCTCCCTGCACTCGAAGTGGGTTTTCTGGAGTTACAGGAGTCCAAATGGTGCACTCTCAATTGCGTTGGAAAGTAGACATCCAGGAATTTCCAGCAATATATAATAGTCCATACTTTTCCCGAGTTTAGATGACACAAACTGGCGTTCAATGCTAGCTTTCTGCCCTATTCTGGAGTCAAACGCCAGAAACAGGTTGCAAAGCAGAGTTAAATGCCAGAAACAGGTTACAAACTGGCGTTTAACTTCAAAAAGAGTCTCTACACGTGAAAGCTCAATGCTCAGCCCAAGCACACACCAAGTGGGCCCGAAAGTGGATTTCTGCATCATTTACTTATTTCTGTAACCCTAGTAACTAGTTTAGTTTAAATAGGACTTTTTACTATTGTATTTACATCTTTAGTTATATCTTTTGATCATTTTTAGATCTCTAGACCTCCATGGGAGGCTGGCCACTCAGCCATGTCTACCCTATTTTCACTTATGTATTTTCAACGGTGGAGTTTCTACACCCCATAGATTAAGGTGTGGAGCTCTGCTGTTCCTCATGAATTAATGCAAAGTACTATTATTTTTCTATTCAATTCAAGGTTATTCCTATTCTAAGATATTCATTCGCACCCAAGAACATGATGAATGTGATGATTATGTGACGCTCATCACCATTCTCACCTATGAACGTGTGCCTAACAACCACTTCCGTTCTACATGAAGATGAGATAGAATGAGTATCTCTTAGGTATCTAATACAGGGGACCGAGTCCGAGATATTAGAGTCTTCGTGGTATAAGCTAGAATTATTGGCGGCCATTCTTGAGATCCGGAAAGTCTAAACCTTGTCTGTGGTATTCCGAGTAGGATCTGGGAAGGGATGGCTGTGACGAGCTTCAAACTCGCGAGTGTTGGGCATAGTGATAGATGCAAAAGGATTACTGAATCCTATTCCAGTATGATCGAGAACCGACAGATGATTAGCCATGAAGTGACAGCGCATTTGGACCATTTTCACTGAGAGGACGGGATGTAGCCATTGAGAACGGTGATGCCCAACATACAGCTTGCCATGGAAAGGAGTATGAAGGATTGGATGAAAACAGTAAGAAAGCAGAGATTCAGAAGGAACTAAGCATCTCCATACGCTTATCTGAAATTCTCACCAATGAATTACATAAGTATCTCTATCTTTATTTTATATTTTATTTATATTTTAATTATCAATTCACCATAACCATTTGAATCCGCCTGACTGAGATTTACAAGGTGACCATAGCTTGCTTCAAGCCGACAATCTCCGTGGGATCGACCCTTACTCACGTAAGGTTTATTACTTGGACGACCCAGTACACTTGCTGGTTAGTTGTGTGAAGTTGTGACAAAGAATTAAGATTATGAATGTGCGTATAAAGTTTTCAGCGCCGTTACTGTTCCGAGGGTTACCTGAAACTGTAGGTCGATCTCGGACGAGATCTTCTGTACTGGTCGGAGATGACGTGTCCGGCTGGTGGGTGGCAGTCAGAGCTGTCGCGTCTGACTTGTGGGACTGGCTGCACTGCTGATCCTTCGTCACCGGAGGGTGGGGGTACCTGCAAGAGACTCCGATGCTTAAGTTAGCATGGGTATTAAGCAGGTTTTTAGTAGAATCAGAGTATGAGTTATACCTGGGTGCTCCAGTGTATTTATAGTAGTGTGGGCTGACCTTTCTGATAAGATAAGTTAGTTATCTTATCTTATCTTATCTTATTTTGAGTGAAGTCAGCTTATCTTCAAGGGAACCGCCTTTATCTCTATAGGCTTGGATTGCCTTTGGATTTGGGTCGTGTTCCTCTATTTGGGCCCTTTGTTGGGCTTTCCTGTCGATTTGGCCGACCTCTTTGAGAAGAGGTCGGATAGCCTGACCTGAAGAGGTCGGCCGCTTTGTCACTGAATATCTCGGGTCGGATAGCTCGACCCAGGGTGTGAACAGTGTCCCTGCTCGAGCTCGGACTTTCTTTTTGAGGTCGAGTCTTAGACTTCGATCCTTCTCTGGTGAAGCCGAACTCGAGCATTTGTCGACTTCTTTCTTTTTGTAGAATTTTTGAATGTGGAACGTTTTCCTCTGAAAGCGCGCGCTTTTATAGTAGCGTTCTGTTCTTGGGAACGTGCGAGGGTTTAATACCTTCATTAATTGGTTTTAATTGCCCCGTTCCCTTGGCTTTTATTTTGAATTTTGCAATTTAGAAACAGTTTCTCTTCTTCGTAACCTCCCTTACTTTTCTTTCTTTCTGTTTTTCGCCTAGAGTTCATAGTTTCTCCTTGCAACGCCTGCTTGCTACTGCTTTCTGTGGAAGAGGGGTGATTCTGGATTTCACCTTCTGTTTCCTACTTTTGGCAAGTTTTTCCGTTCGAGGGGTGGCTCTTTCGCCTGCCGCTTCTGCTCTTCAGCTTTCTTTTGAGGTTTTCTCCTGTTTTTCCAGGTTTGATTTCTCTTCCTTTCTCTTTTCCGTGTCACTTTTTCATGTCTGATTTTGAGAAAGTTTTGATTTTTCTTGGAGAAAGTTTGGATCTTTTGGCTTTTGTTGTGCCTGATTGTTGTTGTAATGTGTGTTCTGGGAGTTTCTTCACCTTTTTGCATGAACCTTTTCGTCTTTCTTGTTTCTTGATGCTTTTAGGGCTTTTGCATGTTATCACCGTTTCTGTTTGTACTTTTGATGATGGTTTTGTTTGATTCTAAAAGAAGGTTGTGCCTTTGACGATTTCCGCTTAGCGTGTTTGATGTTGGCGATGCTTTTTGCTGATAGACTGTAAAAAGATAGTGGCTTTGATGACTTTTTGTGTTTTGTCTTTCTCCTATGAAAATGTTTGTTATTTGAAATCTTCTTTTCTTGTTTGAGAGATGCCAGGACGTAAGCTGTAGATTTTTCCTGAAACCTTGCTTTGTTACTGCCTCCGAAGGATGCCCCAGGACTTTGGTTTGAGTCTTGGGGTTTTCCTTTTCTGTTTGCTCTTCTGTATCATATTAGTCGAGTTGTTTTGCCCCTCGTCCAAGATGTTTTTTAGTAATCCAATCTTCTTTTCTTATTGTAGGATTAGTTGGCCTCATGTCTTCTCGCAATAACATTGTAGAAATGTCTTCTAAAGTTTCCGAGGGGATGTCTGATTAGCTGGACTCCCTTGTCTTAATGTGTGTCTCTATGGTGGACGCTGATTTTTGTGTAGAGCTGAGGAAACGTCATAGGATTTGTGGTAGCAGTGCCTGGGAGAGGGATTATGAGCTTGTAGCGCCCGACTCTGACGAGAGAGTTTGTTTTCCTACTTCGGTCGAGGGGGAGCGTCCCTTCTTTTATGCCTATGAATATTTCTTCAGCCAGTTGGACATTACTTTTCCTTTTACTGCTTTCGAGACCGACTTGTTGTGGTCGTGTAACATTTCCCCATCCTAGCTTCATCCGAATTCCTGGGGTTTTATCAAGATCTTTCAGCTGCTTTGCCGAGAGCTAGGCGTAACACCTTCTCAGACTCTTTTCCTCTATCTTTTTGTTTCTGCCAAGCTTGGAGCTTCTTCCAAAAAGAAGGCTTCCTGGGTTTATTTTAGGTCTGCCCAGGGGCATAAAGTTTTCGCCATGTACGATGAATCTTTTAAGGATTTTAAGAATTATTTCTTTAGAGTCCGTGCTGTTGAGGGGATCCGCCCCTTTTTTCTTGATGAGAATGACGAGCCTGCTTTCCCTCTAGAGTGGCAAAAGGATGTGAGAGTGTCTCGTTATACATGGGAGATACTTGACGAGGTTGAGCGGGCTTTTGTTATTGTTCTTGAAGATTTATGGGGGGAACCACCCCATCTTGATACAAAAAGGTTTTTGAATGACCCGTCCCTGGTTCGAACTGTTTTGGGTACTGTCTGACTTGTTTCTGTACTTGTTTCTTAGTTTTGCTTCCTCTTTTTATGATTGTAACCCATTACTGTGGTTGATTCTGTTTTTTCAGAGATGTCAAAAAACAATGATTCCATGAAGGCCTTCAAAAAGGCAAGGAAGGCTGCTGGTGCTCAAAATATCTCGGCCAAGGCGATGGGAGAGGGATCTTCTCAAGTTCAGGTGAAGCCGCCCGTGCCGAGTTCTCCCGGGCCGAGGAAGGTGATTCCCACTCCTCGGGTTTGCCTGGCCGACCCTCCACAGTCTTCCACTGCTACTTCTGGTGCTCCTCTCAACAAGAAACAAAAAACAATTGAGCCTTTCAACCTTGATGCCCTTGATTTTGACGCGGTCGAGTTCGTAGATCAGTAGATCGGTCCCTACGGTGTCCTCCCTATGGATGATGTATCACTCCTTCGTCATTTGGATTTTATAACTCGGAGTAGTGTAAAAATGGCACATATGGGAGCTGCCCTGTACCGAACTGCTCAAAATCTTCCTCTTCATGCCACCAAAGCTTTTATGGAGGAGGCCAAACAGGAGTTCGATCGGATGAAGGGCTTGAAGGAGGAGGTTGAGGTGAAGGTGGCCAAACTGGAGAAGGATCTGAAGAATGAGAAGGCGAGTTCCCTTGCTCTGGTGGCTTCTGTGCGGTTGGCCGAGGACACGGCATTGAGGCATAAAGACAGCTACGTCACATCCTATCGGGAGGGAATGCATTTGAAGGAGGAGTTGAAGAACGCCCGAGCTGATTACTCTGAGCTCCAGGGTCATCTTGTTGGCAGTGTGAATGCTGCTTACGAGAACCTGAAGGAACAGGTTCAAATTATTGCTCCCGAGGCCGATCTTACTCTTTTTAGTCTGGAAAATGTTGTGAGGGATGGTAAGATTGTCCCTGATGACTAGGATGATGACGATGTCGAACCTCCCGCTGTGTCTTCTGCCAAAGTGTCAACTTCCACAGTTCCCCTAGTTGAGGTAGGTCAACGCGTTTCTGATCCGGATTGTCAGATCTTGAATCGGGATGATGGTACCGTGGATGCTGTGCCTATTTAGACTCGCCCTCCTTCTCCCCGTACTGATGCTGCCGAGAAGGCTCCCGATCTTAGCTGATTTTTCTTGGACGTTTGTGTAGATAGCCCGGCTTGTGGGCTTTTAAACTCTTTATTTTGTAGTTTGAATATTTTGCTGACTATTGATACTCCTTCTGGTTGCTTGTTTAGCAACTTTTTATTTTGAAAAAATAACAAGTATCTTTCACGCTTTTGGGCCTGACCCTGAAGCTTGTTAAAATATCGTATTTTATATCATGCTTGTTTGCACTTGTCTTGGCACCTTTCTGGATTTTGAGAATGCTGGAGCCTTGCTGCTCGGCCTCTTTGGATTGCTTTGTACTTATTGCTTGTAGCTTGGATCCTTTGAGGTCGTGGATGTGTGGATCCAACTTGTATTTTGGTTTTTTCGCTCTTACTTGTATTTATTTCTAGCAATCCCTAACCGATTTCTTTACGTTGGTCCTCTTTCCAGTTATTTTTGTAGTCCTCTTTTTTGGACCTTTGTCAGGTCTCTTTCAGGGACTACTTTTATAACTTGTTTGTGGGAGACCGACTTCTTTGCGTCGTCTTTTCCAAGTTATTTTTGTAATCCTCTTTCTTGGACCCTTGTCAGGTCTCTTTCAGGGATTACTTTTATAACTTGTTTATTGTAGGAGACCGACTTCGTCATGTCGATCTCTTCTAAGTTATTTTGTAATCCTCTTTCTTGGACCTTGTTCAGGTCTCTTTCAGGGATTACTTCTATAACTTTATGTTTTGGGCCGACTTTGTCATGTCGGGCCCTTCTAAGTTATTTTTGTAATACTCTTTCTTGGACCTTGTTCAGGTCTCTTTCAGGGATTACTTCTATAAATTTATGTTTTGGGCCGACTTTGTCATGTCGGGCCCTTCTAAGTTATTTTTGTAATCTTCTTTCTTGGACCTTGTTCAGGTCTCTTTCAGGGATTACTTCTATAGCTTTATGTTTTGGGCCGACTTTGTCATGTCGGGCCCATCTAAGTTAAAGTAATTCTCTTTAATAGGGTTGGCCAGACCTCTTTCCAGGGTTTACTTATAACTTGGGTTAACTTGGTCCGACTTCTTAACGTCGGCCAGTCTTTAAGTTATTATTTAGCAATCCATAAGACCTCGTCAGGTTCTTTTTCAGGATCACTTTCGCTAACTTCTTGCATTATTCTGCTTTCATCTTTGCCGATTTGTAGAAGGTGGTTTCTATCTTTATTTGGTCGACCTTTAGATGAATCGCGCTTTCATCTCTATTGGTCTTTATCGTGATCGTGCTGTGAATCTGTTTTTCACTTTCTGCCGATCTGTTACTTTATAATCGGATGATGAATGCTTTAGATTAATGCGTCTTGAGGATTTGTAGAATATCTAAAATATATTTTATTCAAAGGAAAAGTGCAAATATATACATGCGGGAGTTTTTCATCCCTGTAAGTCGGATAATTTGTAGGTCTTAGCTTGGTACCTCATTAAAAAACCTTTTCAGGAAAAAGAGTGTACCTTATACCAAGATCCTTTATCATTCCTAACTATAGTACCTTCTTAGGTTGCAGGCGTGCCACGATCTGGGAAGCTCTCGTTCATCGAGTTCGGACAGTCTGTAGTAGCCCTTCCCAAGTACTTCTATGACTCGGTAGGGTCCTTTCCAGTTTGCTGCCAGCTTTCCTTCTCCAGGTCGAGTTGTTCCGATATCATTTTGGATTAGAGTGAGGTCGTTTTTTGCGAAACCTCGCGGCACTACCTTTTGATTATATCTCGAAGCCATTCGACGTTTTAGTGCTTCTTCCCTGATCCGAGCTCTTTCCTAGACTTTCGGGAGTAGGTCGAGTTCTTCCCTTTACAGTTGGGAGTTGGCTTCTTCATTGTAGTGTACTACTCTAGGCGACCCTTCCTCAATTTCTACCGGGATCATTGCCTCCACTCCGTATGCTAGCCGGAAGGGTGATTCCTTTGTGGTGGAATGTGGCATTGTCCGATATGCCCATAGGACTTGTGGAAGTTCCTCAGCCCAAGTTGTAATCTCCGTTTTAACCCGGCCAATATGACTTTGTTGGCAGCTTCAGCTTGTCCATTGGCTTGGGGATGTTCGACGGAGGTAAACTGGTGCTTTATGTTCAAATCGGCTGCTAATTTTCTGAAGTCTGCATCTGTGAATTGGGTGCCATTGTCTGTGGTGATGGAGTATGGGACCCCGAACCTTGTGACAATGTTTCTATATAGGAATTTTTGACTTCTATGAGCAGTAGCATTAGCTAGGGGTTTTGCCTCGATCCACTTTGTAAAGAAGTCTACCCCTACTATGAGGAATTTAACTTGTCCCGATCCCTGAGGAAAGGGTCCGAGAAGGTCGAGTCCCCATTTCACAAATGGCCAAGGTGAGGTTAGGCTGATGAGCTCTTCTGGCAGGGCGATGTGAAAGTTGGCAAGTTTCTGGCATGGTGGGCATGTCCTTACAAACTCTGTAGCTTCCTTTTGTAGAGTTGGCCAATAAAATCCTGCCCGGAGTACTTTTTTGGTGAGAGCTTGTGCTCCGAGATGATTACCACAAATGCCACTGTGTACTTCCTCTAAAACTTCCCTTGTGTTGAAGGTCTGCACACATTTTAATAGTGGTATTGAAATCCCTCTTTTATATAGGGTGTTGTTTATGATAGTGTAGTACTGAGCCTCCCGTTTTAACCTCTTTGCCTCCTTTTTATATGTGGGGAGTGTTTCTTTTTTGAGGTAGTTAATTATGGGGGTCATCCATCCTTGATCCTGACCTGTTATGGGTAGGACTTTTTTCTCTTCCGAGATTGACGGGTTCTGTAGCATTTCCTGGATGAGGCTTCTATTTTTGCCCCCTGGTTTGGTGCTGGCTAGTTTTGAGAGTGCGTCAGCTCGGGCATTTTATTTGCGAGGTATGTGACAGATCTTATATTCCCCGAATTGTCCGAGCTGTTCCTTGGTTTTATCCAAATACTTTTTCATGGTGGGATCTTTGGCTTGGTAGCTCCCTGTTATTTGTGAGGTAACTACTTGTGAATCGCTGAAGATGTTGAGTCTTTGAGCTCCCACCTCCTTAGCCAGCTTCAAACCAGATAGTAACGCTTCATATTCTGCCCGGTTGTTTGAAGCCGGGAACCCAAATTTGAGGGAAAGCTCAACTTGTGTTCCTTGGTTACTTTCTATTATCACACCTGTGCCGCTTCCAGTCTTATTTAAGGAATCGTCCGCGTAGAGATTCCATTCTGTGGGGGTTTCCAGGGTATCTGTGAATTCTGCAATGAAGTCGGCTAAGTACTGTGATTTGATGGCTGTCCGAGCTTCATATTGGAGGTCGAACTCGGATAATTCGACTGCCCATTGTAAAATTCTACCTGCTAGATCTGTTTTCTGCAATATTCTTTTTATGTGCTGGTTGGTTCGAACCTTAATGGTGTGAGCCTGGAAGTACGGACGAAGTCGTCAAGATGTCAGTATGAGAGTATAGGCAAACTTTTCTATTTTTTGGTAGTTCAGCTCGGATCCCTGCAGCGCTTTACTAATGAAGTATACAGGTTATTGCCCTTCCTCGTCCTCTCGAACCAGTGCTGAGGCTACTGCCTGACTTCCTACCGCAAGGTATAATACGAGTGGCTCTCCCTCTCGTGGTCGAGTTAGGATAGGTGGTCGTCCCAGGAAACTTTTGAAATCCTGGAAGGCTTGCTCGCACTCTATTGTCCATTTGAACTTCTTTCCTTTCCTTAAAGTAGCATAGAAGGGGAGAGATCTTATCGCTGATCCCGCTAAGAATCTGGATAAGGCTGCCAATCTCCCGTTGAGTTGTTGTACCTCTCTGACACAAGTTGGGCTCTTCATGTTGAGTATAGCCTGGCATTTATCTGGATTTGCCTCAATTCCTCTTTGTGTGACCATAAAGCCTAAGAATTTGCCAGCTTCTACTGCAAAGGTGCATTTTGTCGGATTGAGTCACATGTCATGCTTCCTTATAGTGTCGAACACTTGGGCCAGGTCGGACAATAAGGTCTCTTCACTTTGTGTTTTTACTAACATATCATCCATGTAGACTTCCATGATTTTTCCGATATGATCGGAAAAGACTTTATTCATTAGCCGCTGATAAGTAGCTCCCGCATTCTTGAGACCAAAAGGCATCACAATGTAGCAGTAATTTGCTCTTGGTGTTAAAAACGAGGTCTTTTCTTGATCTGGTGGATACATGGGGATTTGATTGTATCCGGAATATGCATCCATAAACGAGAGGTATTTGTATCCGGATGAGGCATCCACCAGAGCATCGATACTTGGGAGTGGATAAGGATCTTTAGGGCAGGCTTTGTTGAGATCGGTGTAATCGGTGCACATTCGCCACTTTTCATTTGATTTTTTCACCAATACGCCGTTAGCTAGCCATAGTGGGTACTTGACTTCTCTTATGAATCCTGCCTCCAATAGTGCCTGTACCTGTTCTTCCACAGCTTGGGATCGTTCTGGCCCAAGTTTTCTTCGTCTCTGCTGTACCGGCCGAGATCCTGGATAGACCGCCAACTTATGACACATTAGCTTGGGGTCTATGCCAGGCATGTCTACAGCTTTCCATGCGAAGAGATCGACATTATCTCATAAGAACTGTACTATTAATTCTTTTGTGTCTCCTTTTAGGATTGTGCCAATATTAGTTGTTTTGTCCGAGGTGTCTCCGATCTGAATTTTCTCTACTTCACCTTCGGGCTGTGGACGGAGTTCTTCTCGTCTCTGAACTCCACCAAGCTCAATTGTATGGAACTCTTCTCTTCTGCCTCTGAGGTTTAGACTTTCGTTATAATAGCGGCGTGCCATCTTTTGATCTGCCTTTATCGTAGCTATCCCTTCTGTAGTTGGGAATTTCATGCATAGATGTGGAGTTGAGACTATTGCGCCGAGTTGATTTAGTGTCGTCCGACCTATTAAGGCATTGTAGGCTGAACTTACATCGACCACGATGTAGTCTATCTTGAGTGTTCTGGATTGGTTTCCTTTTCCGAAGGTTGTATGTAGTGATACGTATCCCAGCGGTTGTATTGGGGTATCTCCCAGTCTGAACAGGCTGTTCGGGTATGCTCTAAGCTCTTTTTCTTCTAAGCTGAGTTTTGTCAAAGGTAGTTTTGAATAAGATGTCGGCAGAGCTCCCTTGGTCTATTAGTGTGCGGTGGAGATTGGCGTTTGCCAGTATAATGGTGATGACCATGGGATCGTCGTGTCCTGGGATGATACCGGATGCGTCTTCTATGGTGAACGTGATTGTAGGGATGTCGGGTGCTTCCTCCTTCCCTTCGACATGATATACTTCTTTGAAATGTCTTTTGCGGGATGATTTGGAGATTCCTCCTCCTGCAAATCCTCCGTGTATCATATGGACATGTCTTTCTGGCGTACGAGGTGATCGTTCGGTTCGTCCGACCTCCTCGTCTCTCCGCCTTTTTCTTTGCTCCTCGTCTCGATTGGCCAGATACCAATCTAGTTTTCCTTCTCTCACTAACTTTTCTATTACGTTTTTTAGATCGAAGCATTCATTAGTGGAATACCCACGGACGCGATGGTATTCACAGTATTCGTTTCGGTTTCCTCCTCCTCTTTTGCCTTTGAGTGGTCGAGCTGGGGGTATTTTTTCTGTGTGGCAGAATTCTTTGTAAACATCCACCAGGGACACCCTAAGAGGGGTGTAATTATGGTATTTTTAATTTTTTCCCTTGTCGATCTTCCTTCTTTTTGGATTCTTTGTCTTTGTCTCGGTAGGCGAATCCGGATTTTGAGGTTTCTCCTAGTCGAGAATTTTCTTCCATGTTGATGTATTTTTCTGCTCGTTCCTGCACTTCATCTAGAGACGTGGGGTATTTCTTTGATATAGATTGGCTAAAAGGTCCCTCTCGTAGGCCATTGATGAGGCCCATGATGGCGGCCTCTGTTGGCAAGCTTTGTATATCTAGGCATGTCTTGTTGAATCTTTCCATGTAGTTGCGAATGTAGAACCTATGCACAATTACTCAAGAGGGGGGGTGAATTGAGTATTGCAACAACAATGAATCTTTTAGCGAAAGTTAAAGACAATGTACAAAAGTGTTATTGTACTAGTATTTTTCCAAGAGCTTAACTCAATTGCTAAGCATTTATAAGGAGCTTTTACTTTCCAATAGACACCAACTCAAATAAATTGATCAAGCTTTTCACCAATCGGACTTAAGCTATTCCTTAAGTACTTACGAAGCTACTTTTCGATCACAATTTATTTGCTCAAAGGTAAAAGAAAATAATATTGAAGAGATGAGTTTGGAGAGATGAAAACGCTATTTAGAGTGGTTCAGCACAATCCTTGTCCTACGTCCACTTTCTTTCTCAATCGCTATTGAGAAGTTCCACTATTGCCAAGCTTCAAGGTGCTCGCGCAAAACCTTTTACAATCCGAGTCCTTAGTTTCTAACACCTCACGGTATATGATCACCACTCGTATACTAACCCACTCCACTTAAAGATACCTTCTCTAAGATTTGCCTTGAGTACTTAGTATACTTCTTTGGTATCCTCACCGACTATAGTGTTTATAACTCTTGACTCAACCTTGGAGATCACACTCCAATTTACAAAGTGTACAAGAAAACAATTCTCAAAGAATTGTTGAGATGAAATGAGTACTCTCTAGAAGAGTGTATGATTACAAGTTTAGCACTATTGAATCAATTGATATTGCTCTCTCAAATTGTGTATTATAACACCTTAAAAATGTGTAGAATGAAAGAATATGAACAAGATAGTTTGCAAATACTCACGTATTTGAAATAAGGCTTCAATCCATCTATTTATAGACTCCCCAAACCTTAGAAACGTTGGGGAGTTAATGGGATGGAGCCTTTTTGTCAAAACTAGCCGTTTTTTATGTTTTTGAATCATTTGCATCGATGCATAACACTTTGCATCGATGCAAATGTGTCTTTGAAGCTGAAATTTGAATTTTCAGCTAGGTTGCATCGATGCAAACATCTTTGCATCGATGCAACAAGTCGTCGCATGCTTTGCATCGATGCAAGATGAGTGTGCATCGATGCAAACCTTAAAGAATGGCTTAAAATCACTTCAAAATACTTAGGATTGATCTCAAACTTGTTGGAGTCAATTCCTATGCTTTTGTACCTTTGAAAACAAGTTTTTAAACCATTTGGCTAGCATCGAATTGCAAGATGTGCATCAAAACATTTTGTGAGTGTGTGTTGAGAGATTTAGCAATTGGTTCTTAACAAGAAGTTACCTAAGTCCTAAGACACTATACTTGTCTTCAAATGTTGTGGACTTGAGTTTCTTGTTGTTGTTGTGTTGCTTTCAACTCTTCATTCCTCAACGTTGAATGTTGGTTGATCTTTCAACATGCTTGTTCATTCAAGTTGTTTGTTGGTTTGTCTTTCATGTCGTTTGTTGGTTTGTCATTCATCAAAACCTACGAAACTTCGCATACAAGCAACATGATTTACAGCGAAGACTTTCTCAATCTCCTTACTTGATCCCTAGTAGACTGGGGGCGTGCTTAGCCTTGTCTTTTTGGATGGAGAATCTGGCAAGGAATTTTTTTGCTAGGTCGTCAAAGCTTGAGATGGACTTTGGAGGTAGGTTGTCGAACCATCTAATTGCTGTCTTCGTGAGAGTTGTTGGAAAAGCTTTGCAGCGAACGGCGTCAAAGGCATCAGTGAGGTACATTCTGCTTCTGAAGTTGCTGAGGTGATGGTTGGGATCTATAGTGCCATCATACAAAGCCATATCTGGGAGTTTGAAGTCCTTAGGAATTTTAGTTTTCATGATTTCTCTAGTGAACGGATCTTGATCTTTGCGGGCCTTATCCTCAGGGGTGAACCGAGTAGTTTTGGTGTTGAGATCGGTTTCGAGTTTTAGAAGTTTATCTTCTAATTCTCGACGTCGCCTTACCTCTCTTTGTAGATCCTTTTCAACTTCTTGTTGGCGCTGGGTTTCTTTTTCCAGTTGCTTTAAACGATCTTGAAGCGCTTCAATCACTCCCGGATTTGATGAGTTTTTGTCCCCGTTAGATTTTGGGATATCTTTCAGTGTATTGCCCGCGTTTTTGTGCGGTATTCTATCTTCTAGATCTGAGTCGTGGTTGTTGTCATGGTCGTCCGCCATGGTGATGGGATGACTTCCAGGTTCCCCGGCAATAGCGCCAATATTCCGAGGGTTACCTGAAACTGTAAGTCGATCTCGGACGAGATCTTCTGTACTGGTCGGAGATGACGTGTCCGGCTGGTGGGTGGCGGCCGGAGCTGTCGCGTCCGACTTGTGGGACTGGCTGCACTACTGATCCTTCGTCACCAGAGGATGGGGGTACCTGCAAGAGACTCCGATGCTTAAGTTAGCATGGGTATTAAGCAGGTTTTTAGTAGAATCAGAGTATGAGTTATACCTGGGTGCTCCAGTGTATTTATAGTAGTGTGGGCTGACCTTTCTAATAAGATAAGTTAGTTATCTTATCTTATCTTATCTTATCTTGAGTGAAGTCAGCTTATCTTCAAGGGAACCGCCTTTATCTCTATAGGCTTGGATTGCCTTTGGATTTGGGTCGTGTTCCTCTATTTGGGCCCTTTGTTGGGCTTTCCTGTCGATTTGGCCAACCTCTTTGAGAAGAGGTCGGATAGCCTGACCTGAAGAGGTCGGTCGCTTTGTCAATGAACATCTCGGGTCGGATAGCTCGACCCAGGGTGTGAACAGTTACCAACTAATGAACGATCACAATTTCGTGCACCAAGTTTTTGGCGCCGTTGCCGGGGATTATTCGAGTTTGGACAACTGACGGTTCATCTTGTTGCTCAGATTAGGTAATTTTATTTTAATTTTAAGATTTTTATTTTTTATTTTTTATTATTTTTATTTTTAAAGAAAAAAAATATTTTCAAAAAAATAAATTATTCTATGTTCTTCAGAATTTTTAAGAATGAATTCTAGAGCTTTAGATGATGCTTTTATCATCACACGAGCCAGTTGATTCCCATCAATTTGGCTGTTGTATGTAATGTCCTGCTGAAGCTTGTTCTGCCCTGTCTAATCTTTTTAGACTGAAGCTTTAAACTAACATTGAATGATTCCTGGAATTCTTATTAAAAATTTTGAAATCCTTATTTTTCTTTTTCCAAATTAATTTTCGAAAAATACAAAAAAAAATATTTAATAAAATCATAAAACCAAAAATAATTTAAGGTTTCTTATTTGAGTCTAGTGTTAGTTTTTAAGTTTGGTGTCAATTGCATATTTTAATTTTTCCCTAAATTTTCGAAAAATACATGCATCATGTGTTCATCATAATCTTCAAGTTGTTCTTGATGATTTTTCTTGATTGATCTTTGCATTTTCTTGTTGTGCATCTTTTCTTGTTTTTCATATGCATTTTCAATTTGTTAGTGTCTAAAGTTTGAAAATTTTTAAGTTTGGTGTCTTGCATGTTTTTATTTTCCTAAAAATTTTCAAAAATATGTTCTTGATGTTCATCATGATCTTCAAAGTGTTCTTGGTGTTCATCTTGACATTCATAGTGTTCTTGCATGCATCATTTGTTTTGATCCAAAATTTTCATGCATTGAGTCTTTTTTATGTTTTTCTCTCTCATCATTAAAATTCAAAAATAAAAAAAATTATCTTTCCCTTTTTCTTCTCATCAAATTCGAAAATTTTGAGTTGACTTTTTCAAAAATTTTTAAAATCTAGTGTTTCTCATGAGTCCAATCAAATTTTCAATTTAAAAATCCTATCTTTTCAAAACTTTTTCAAAAATTAAATCTTTTTCATTTTTTTTTCATAATTTCGAAATTTTTAAAATTTATTTTCAAAATCTTTTTCTTATTTCTATTTCAAATTTTTGAAATTAATGCTACAATTAATGTGATTGATTCAAAAATTTTAAGTTTGTTACTTGCCTATTAAGAAAGGTTCAATCTTTAAAGTTTAAAATCATATCTTTTTGTTTCTTGTTAATCAAGTAATCAACTTTAATTTTCAAAATCAAATCTTTTTTATTTCCTTTTCAAATCTCTTTCAAAATAAATTTCAATCACATCTTTTTCAAAATCAATTTCAAATTCTTTTCTAACTTCTTTTCTAACCTCTTATCTTTTCAAATTGATTTTCAAATCTTTTTCAAATTAATCCTATCTTTTTGTTTGATTCTTATCTTTTTCAAAACTACCTAACTAATTTTCTATCTCTTATTTTCAAAAATCCCTCCCCTCTTTTTCAAAATTTCTTTTTAATTAACTATTTGTTTTAAATTTTAATTTGATTCAATTTTATTTTCCTTTCTTAATTTTTGAATTTTAACTAATAAATAAAATAAAAACAAAAATATTTTCCTTTTCTTTTTAATTATTTTCGAATTTTTTTCTTCTCCTTTTTCTATTCTTCTCTTCTTCTACTCACATAAAGGAATATCTATACTGTGACATAGAGGATTCCTATTCTTTTCTGTTCTCTTCTTTTTCATATGAGCAGGAACAAGGATAAGAACATTCTTGTTGAAGCTGATCCTGAACCTGAAAGGACTCTGAAGAGGAAGCTAAGGGAAGCTAAAGCACAACTCTCTGGAGAAAATCTGACAGAAATTTTCGAAAAAAAAGGAGATATGGCCGAAAATAATAACAATGCAAGGAAGATGCTTGGTGACTTTACTGCACCAAATTCCAACTTACATGGAAGAAACATCTCAATCCCTGCCATTGGAGCAAACAATTTTGAGCTAAAGCCTCAATTAGTTTCTCTGATGCAACAGAATTGCAAGTTTCATAGACTTCCATCAGAAGATCCTTTTCAGTTCTTAACTGAATTCTTGCAGATCTGTGATACTGTTAAGACCAATGGGGTTGATCCCGAGGTCTACAGGCTTATGCTTTTCCCGTTTGCTGTAAGAGACAGAGCTAGAATATGGTTGGACTCTCAACCTAAAAGATAGCCTGAACTCTTGGGATAAGCTGGTCACGGCTTTCTTAGCCAAGTTCTTTCCTCCTCAAAAGCTTAGCAAGCTTAGAGTGGATGTTCAAACCTTCAAACAGAAAGAAGGTGAATCCCTCTATGAAGCTTGGGAGAGATATAAGCAACTGACCAAAAAGTGTCCTTCTGACATGCTTTCAGAATGGACCATCCTGGATATATTCTATGATGGTCTGTCTGAATTATCTAAGATGTCATTGAACCATTCTGCAGGTGGATCCATTCACCTAAAGAAAATGCCTGCAGAAGCTCAGGAACTCATTGACATGGTTGCAAATAACCAGTTCATCTACACTTCTGAAAGGAATCCTGTGAGTAATGGGACGCCTCAGAAGAAGAGAGTTCTTGAAATTAATACTCTGAATGCCATATTGGCTCAGAACAAAATATTGACTCAGCAAGTCAATATGATTTCTCAGAGTCTGAATGGATTGCAAGCTGCATCCAACAGTACTAAAGAAGCATCTTCTGAAGAAGAAGCTTATGATCCTGAGAACCCTGCAACAGCAGAGGTGAATTACATGGGTGAAGCCTATGGAAACACCTATAATCCCTCATGGAGAAATCATCCAAATTTCTCATGGAAGGATCAACAAAAGCCTCAACAAGGCTTTAATAATGATGGAAGCAACAGGTTTAGCAATAGCAAGCCTTTTCCATCATCCACTTAGTAACAGACAGAGAATTCTGAGCAGAATCCATCTAGCTTAGCAAATATAGTCTCTAATCTATTTAAGGCCACTCTAAGTTTCATGAATGAAACAATGTTCTCCATTAGAAATTTGGAGGCACAAGTGGGCCAGCTGAGTAAAAGAGTCACTGAAACTCCTCCCAGTACTCTCCCAAGCAATACAGAAGAGAATCCAAAAAGAGAGTGCAAGGCCATTACCTTACTTGGTGTGGCCGAACCCAAAGAGGAGGAGGAGGACATGAATCCTAGTGAGGAAGAACTCCTGGGATGTCCAGTGACCAATAAGGAGTTTTTCTTTGAGGAACTAAAGGAATCTGAGGCTCATCTAGAGACCATAGAGATTCCATTGAACCTCCTTATGCCATTCATGAGCTCTGATGAATATTCTTCCTCTGAAGAGAATAAAGATATCACTGAAGAGCAAGTTGCTAAATATCTAGGAGCAATCATGAAGCTAAATGCCAAGTTATTTGGTAATGAGACTTGGGAAGATGAACCCTCATTGCTCCTCAATGAACTAAGTGATCTGGTTCAACTGAAATTACCTCAGAAGAAACAGGATCCTGGAAAGTTCTTCATACCTTGTACCATAGGCACCATGACCTTCGAGAAGGCTCTGTGTGACCTTGGGTCAGGGATAAACCTCATGCCACTCTCTGTAATAGAGAAACTGGGAATCTTTGAGGTACAGGCTGCCAAATTCTCATTAGAGATGGCAGACAAATCCATGAAAAAGGCTTATGGACAAGTAGAGGATGTGCTAGTAAAGGTCAAAGGCCTTTACATCCCTGCTGATTTCATAATCCTAGACACTTGGAAGGATGAGGATGAATCCATCATCCTTGGAAGACCCTTCCTAGTCACAGCAAAAGCTGTGATTGATGTGGACAGAGGAGAGTTGGTCCTTCAACTGAATGAGGACAACCTTGTATTTAACACTCAAGGATCTCCTTCTGTAACCATGGAGAAGAAGCATGAAAAGCTTCTCTCACTGCAGAGTCAACCAAAGCCCCCCACAGTCAAACTTTAAGTTTGGTGTTGGGAGGCCACAACCAAACTCTAAGTTTGGTGTTGAACCCCCACATTCAAACTCTAAGTTTGGTGTTGGAAGGTTCCAACAATGCTCTAAACATCTGTGAGGCTCCATGAGAGCTCACTGTCAAGCTATTGACATTAAAGAAGCGCTTGTTGGGAGGCAACCCAATGTTTTTTAATAATATCTATTTATTTTCCATTGCTATTTTATGTTTTTTTTAGGTTGATGATCATGTGAAGTCACAAAAACAACTAGAAAATCAAAAACAGAATGAAAAACAGCATTAAAAATAGCACACCTTGGACGAAGAACACTCTAGCATTAAACGCCAGAAACAAGCATCTGTCTGGCGTTTAACGCCAGAAACAAGCATCAGCCTGGCGTTAAACGCCAGAAACAGGCTACATTTGGGCGTTTAACGCCAAAAACAGGCAGCAGTCTGGCGTTAAACGCCAGTATTGCATACAAAGCGGGTTTTGCACGCCTAATTGAAGCAGGGATGCTAAGTCCTTGACCCCTCTGGATCTGTGGACCCCATAGGATCTCCACCTACCCTAACTCTCTCTCTCACACCTTTTTATAACACTCCTCCCCAAATACCCTCCACCAATCACCTCAATCACTCTTCCTCATCACCTCTTCACCACTCACATCCATCCTCTCTTCCCCAAAAACCCCACCTACCTACAAATTCAAATTCATTTCCCCCCCCAAACCCAACCCTAATGGTCGAACCTTATACACCCCCTACTCCTATATAAACCCCTCTTTTCTTTCTCATTTTCACACAACACAACCCTTTCTTCTTCCCCTTGGCTGAATACACACCTCTCTCCCTCTCCTCCATTCTTCTTCTTCTTCTCCTTCTTTCTTTCTTCTTTTGCACGGGGACGAGCATACATTTTAAGTTTGGTGTGGTAAAATCATTGCTTTTTATTTTTTCATAACCATTAATGGCACCTAAGGCCAGAGAAACCTCAAGAAAGAGGAAAGGGAAGGCAATTGCTTCCACCTCTGAGTCATGGGAGATGGAGAGATTCATCTCAAAGGTCCATCAAGACCACTTCTATGAAGTTGTGGCCAAGAAGAAAGTGATCCTTGAGGTTTCTTTCAAGCTCAAAAAGAATGAGTATCCGGAGATCCGACATGAGATCCGAAGAAGAGGTTGGGAAGTTCTCACCAACCCCATTCAACAAGTCGGGATCTTAATGGTTCAAGAGTTCTATGCAAACACATGGATCACTAGGAACCATGATCAAAGTGTGAACCCGAATCCAAAGAATTGGCTTACCATGGTTCGGGAGAAATACTTAGATTTCAGTCCGGAAAACGTAAGGTTGGCATTCAACTTGCCAATGATGCAAGAAAACGCACGCCCCTACACTAGAACGGTCAACTTTGATCAAAGGTTGGACCAAGTCCTCATGGACATATGTGTGGAAGGAGCTCAATGGAAAGTTGACTCAAGAGGACAAGCCCATCACTAAGAAAAGGATGGAGCAAACAAGAGAGCCCACTCATGGACCTCAACAAGAGCATGAGGAAGTTCCTCATCATGAAATCCCTGAGATGCCTCAGGGGATGCACTTCCCTCCACAGAACTATTGGGAGCAAATCAACACCTCCCTAGGAGAATTAAGCTCCAACATGGGACAACTAAGGATGGAGCACCAAGAGCACTCCATCATCCTCCATGAGATTAGAGAAGATCAAAGAGCTATGAGGGAGGAGCAACAAAGACAAGGAAGAGACATAGAGGAGCTCAAGAGCACCATTGGTTCTTCAAGAAGAGGAAGACGCCACCCTCACTAAGGTGGACCCGTTCCTTAATCTCCTTGTTCTTATTTTCCTGTTTTTCATTTACCATGCTTTATGTTTATGTTTGTGTCTTATTACATGATCATTAGTATTTAAGTGTCTATGTCTTAAAGCTATGAATGTCCTATGAATCCATCACCTTTCTTAAATGAAAAATATTTTAATTACAAAAGAACAAGAAGTACATGATTTCAAATTCATCCTTGAAATTAGTTTAATTATTTTGATGTGGTGACAATACTTTTTGTTTTCTGAATGAATGCTTGAACAGTGCATATGTCTTTTGAATTTGTTGTTTATGAATGTTAAATATGTTGGCTCTTGAAAGAATAATGAAAAGGAAAAATGTTATTGATAATCTGAAAAATCATAAAATTGATTCTTGAAGCAAGAAAAAGCAGTGAATACAAAAGCTTGTAGAAAAAAAAAAGAAAAGAAAAATGGCGAAAAAAAAGAAAGAAAAAGAAAAAGCAAGCAGAAAAAGCCAAAAGCTCTTTAAACCAAAAGGCAAGAGCAAAAAGCCAATAGCCCTTAAAACCAAAAGGCAAGGGTAAAAAGGATCCAAGGCTTTGGGCATCAGTGGATAGGAGGGCCCAAAGGAATAAAATCCTGGCCTAAGCGGCTAAACCAAGCTGTCCCTAACCATGTGCTTGTGGTGTGAAGGTGTCAAGTGAAAACTTGAGACTGAGCGGTTAAAGTCGAGGTCCAAAGCAAAAAGAAGAGTGTCATTAAGAACCCTGGACACCTCTAATTGGGGACTTTAGCAAAGCTGAGTCACAATCTGAAAAGGTTCACCCAGTTATGTGTCTGTGGCATTTATGTATCCGGTGGTAATACTGGAAAATAAAGTGCTTAGGGCCACGGCCAAGACTTATAAAGTAGATGTGTTCAAGAATCAACATACTGAACTAGGAGAATCCATAACACTATCTGAATTCTGAGTTCCTATAGATGCCAATCATTCTTAACTTCAAGGGATAAAGTGAGATGCCAAAACTGTTCAGAGGCAAAAAGCTACTAGTCCCGCTCATCTAATTGGAGCTAAGTTTCATTGATAGTTTGAAATTTATAGTATATTCTCTTCTTTTTATCCTATTTGATTTTCAGTTGCTTGGGGACAAGCAACAATTTAAGTTTGGTGTTGTGATGAGCGAATAATTTATACGCTTTTTGGCATTGTTTTTACATAGTTTTTAGTATGATTTAGTTAGTTTTTAGTATATTTTTATTAGTTTTTTTATAAAAATCACATTTCTGGACTTTACTATGAGTTTGTGTGTTTTTCTGTGATTTTAGGTAATTTCTGGTTGAAATTGAGGGACTTGAGCAAAAATCTGATTCAGAGGCTGAAGAAGGACTGCAGATGCTGTTGGATGACCTCCCTGCATTCGAAGTGGATTTTCTGGAGCTACAGGAGTTCAAATGGTGCAATCTCAATTGCGTTGGAAAGTAGACATCCAGGGCTTTCCAGAAATATATAATAGTCTATACTTTGCCTGAGTTTAGACAACACAAACTGGCGTTCAACACCAGCTCTCTGCCCTATTCTGGAGTCAAACGCCAGAAACAGGTGCTTGGGGAACAAGCAACTTTCAATATCATTGCAGAGTATCATACAAGTTTTTGGAAGGGTTAAGCATCATCACCCAATGAAATGAAAGAGGAATGCTAAGACCAACAATGATGATGATGAGGAGTAAAGCAAGTAAACTCCAAAAGGTTGTATTGTTAAGTGATTATTTTGCATCACTGCTATGATTGAAAGTGAGATTATACCCCTATCTATCTTTCTGTCTAATATAGTTTCTCTATAATTCAATAATTAAGATGCTTGATCATTCATAACCCTATACTCTCCAAACTTGTATGCACTCAATGTCTCAAAAAACCATCACATGATAGTTCTTTGAAAAGAAGGATTAAAGAATTAAACAGTTTTGAGGCAAGCAAAAGATTAGGAGAAGTGGTGGTTCTAGTTGTATGATTATACATTGAGGTTGCATGCTTGTGAAAACTTGCATGGGAGCTCATAGGCAGGACATAGAGTTCAAAGAAGTATTGTGGAGATTCTCAAACATTTATTGATCCAAGAAGCAGCAAACAAAAGAAAATGAAGATAATACAAAAACAAAAGAACAAGGCCCAAGGTTCTGAACATGGCCCAAGGATTCGAACCTGGGAACTCCAAGGAGAACAAGGGAGGAGCGCCACTTTTGGTGCAAATAAAATGAGCCAAGATGGCTCTCCCAAGGTTCGAACCAAGGAGCTTCATGAAAGGCAAGGAGCGAGTGCTCCACTCTTCCAAGAAAATTAGCATCCATTTGCTTCCACCAGGATTTGAACCTGGGAGATTGAAGTCCAAAGCAAGGCGCTACAAATGGGGAGCTCAGTTGGTTTTCCCAACTGAGCACTAATCTTCCCCCATCCTCCACACTTTGGCGCAACAAGAAGCACACCAAGGAGCTTGTCACGCGCACCTTGACACGGCCAGGAGCTAGGATGCACGCTTGACACACCCAAGGCAAGACATAGAGCTCAGTTCAAAATTCCAACTGAGCTCTAGTGTAACGCAACACAGACAAGGCTGGACGTGCACCAAATTGGGCAACACAAAAGCACATTGGGCGCTCAGTTTGGTATTTGAACTGAGCCATCCCCTGGGAGGTGCATCTTGGGCCAAAAATCCATTAAAAATCCAAATTAATTCATTTCTTCACCAAATTTTAGAGCCCACCCAAATTCTTAGATCTAAATTAGGAAGTGTATAAATAAGTGTTAGTTTGATTTAGAGAAGGACTTTTTACCTTTTGTTTCTTGGAGAATTTTCATTTTTGTAATTTTGAGCTTTTTACTTTGAATTTGGATCTTAGAGAATTGGGAAGGAGAATTGATCTCTCTTCTTTCTTGTTCTTGCTTGAGCACTCTTTACTTCTTGTCTTGGATCTTGGGTGGAGAATTGAAGAAATTCTGTTTCAATCTCACCTTGAGATCTCTTGTTTAATCTTTCTGCATAATTCAAATTCTGTTTACTGCCTTCACTTTCTTTTCTTCTGCAATTTACTTTTCCATTTTCATTTTGCAATTGTTCTTGTTGGATCAAGGAAGGATTTGAGATCTAGACTTGTTTTCTAGTCTCTTCCACTCCTGAGATCTTCAACATTCTTTTAATTGCTGCAATTAAGCATCAGTCATTTTCAGTTTTTAATTCTTCAAGCATTTTTATTTTTCTGTTTGAGATCTACTTCAATTCAATTCACTATTTACTCTTCTGTTTGTTGCAATTTACTTCTGTTTGTTTAGATTCTGTATTCTCAACTCCCAATCCCTTTTATAATTCAAGCAATTTACATTTCTTGCACTTTAAGATTCAGTTATTTACATTTCTTGCAATCTAAGTTTCTGCAATTTAATTTACTTGTTCTTTAAGATTCAGCACTTTTATTTTCTGTTCTCTTTAATTTACTGCAATTCTTCCCTCTCCCTTTATAATTCATGCAATTTAGTTTTTGCCAATTACAAACCACTCAAACCAATACTTGATTTGCTTGACTAAACCAACCACTAAACTAAAATTGGTCAATCCTTCAATTCCTGTGGGATCGACCTCACTCATGTGAGTTATTATTACTTGATGCGACCCGGTACACTTGCCGGTGAGTTTTGTGTTGGATCATTTTTCACACATCAGTAATTTGGTCATAGTTTAAACTTGTACTATCTCTTTTAAAAAGGATGCTGCCATTGTTTTTAAGAAAGTGCAGAAAAAAATAGCAGGGGCAGTAAATTTGTTAAATTCACTAAAAATCTAATTTTCATCCATCGCCTTTCAAAATTTATGACCTTAAACAAGACTCTTCAAAAATTTCCCAACAAATCAAGCTCCAGATCATTACCATACCACATGAAAAAAGTTATGAGGTTAGAAACACAGCCTTGCCTTTTAGAATTCTGTTTTCAAAATCCAGCTAGCAACTCACACTTTTTACAACATATCTAATTGGTTAAAAAGAGTTCTGACACAAAATTTAAATTGAAGATTTTGGACACACAGGTAGCGTTTGTTTTGAGGTACTGAGACAGAGATTGGGAGACTGAGACTCAGTATCATGTTTGTTGGTTCAGAGACTGGTACTAAAATTTCTGTCTCTGTCCCCAAAATTTCAGTATTTCAGTACCTGCAAAAAGTGGGGACACAGGAGACTAAAATTTTTACAGATGGATACTGAAACTTTAATAACATTTTATACCTAAAATACCTTCATTTCAATTAATTAATTCCAATTTTACCCTTTGTACAAATTAAATTAGAATTTCATTCTTGTTTCAATTTCTGTCTCCCACTTTGCACCAAACAGAATACTGAGATTTATTTCAATCTCTGTCTCTTAGTCTCTGTCTCTCAGTCTCAGTCTTTCCGTCTCTGTCTCTCCACCAAACGCTACCACAAGGATTGGAATTGCCGTTGGTTCCAGCTCAAACACTCATAAAAAATGTAAATTAAGTGGGTTGAAGTTGGTGCTTCTGCGGTATAGAAACAGAATTTTCTGCAGAAACCATCAATCTTTAAAATTTCATTTCTCCCAAACCACTCATCAATAAATTTTGAAATTTTTATGAGACTCTCATAACACATTAAAGTTTCATGAAAAAATAATTTCATTCAAAATTATGACCGGGACTGCTCCCAGAAACTGATTTATTTCATTGTCATTTATGCAGAAATTCCGCCTTGGAATTTTTCAACAAGCTTACATACCATAACCCACATTTAAACTTATAACCCTTCCAAAATCACATTATTAACCTTTCTTCAATTATTTAGAGTTTCTTTCACAGCCAACATAACCCAACAACCAAATTCAACAATTTTCACAATTTCAAGTACTTAATCATAATCAAACTTTCACTTTACTGCACTATGTCATACATAACAATTCATATACACTAATAATTACTCAAACACATAATAAAACTATGTTCATCATCAATCAAGTATAAGATAATTCAATAATCAGCAGACACATCCACAAGAATAACAATCTAACTATTCTATCCCTTACTTGGTGGTGTCGAAAATCGAAGGGCTTTGTTCTTAAGCTCACTTGCTCGGCTACAACACCTCCTTAAGCTAGGTGGTTCGGTGGTTCAAAGAGGTTAGGGAAATGCCCTTGAGCTAGTGAAGAGTTCTAAAACAGCAAGGATTGATAGAGGAAGGTGGGGACTATATTGCTTCAAGCTCCTATGGAAGTCGAAAGGGTTGGAGAAGGTTGCATGCCCACCGTGCTCTCTGTTGGGGTTGCTCTTGGTCTTCTCCCTTTCCCCCTTCTTTGAATAAGATTATTTATTTTATGAGCAATTGAATAAAGAAAACGATGAGATAGGTGTAAGCTTATATATATGTTTTGTGGCTCATGTAGGAGGATAGGGTAACACCTGTACTCAGCACTAATGACTAAGCATGTACTAGCTATTAACCAAGTGGTGTAACTAGGGTTTGAGAGTGATGTCTGTGGGGATTAAAGAAAGGAGAAGGTAGGTTTATTTTCTTTTCATTCTTAGTCATGGTTAAACATTAATAGGTTTAAGTGAACTAATGGTTTGGGATTAATTTAAGGTTTTATGGAAGGATAGTTAAAGCCTTAAATTGACATTAACATATAGCAAGGGCATTTTGGTTTGACAATAAAAATTATGATCATGTACTAATTTATTGACGATGTATCTAGGGTTGTTTTTTTACTAATTCATCACCTAATGAATTTAGTAAATTAACAAGATGTGGCTAATTTGAAAGAAAAATTAACTATAGCGGTAATTATTTAATTACCAAGATTCGTCACTCGGGAGCACAAAAAAAAGTTTTAGTGCTACGTGTTTTAATTTTAATTCATTATTTATGCTATATATATATATATATATATATATATATATATATATATATGCGCATTAGCGAACGTTATAAAGAATGAAGAATCACAGACTTAGTGGGCCAGGGTGATTACATCTGTGGTTTGTGATTTTGGTTCTTGATATTGATTCTGGAGGTTGAGAGGAGTGCGAAGAGGAGGAGTATGAGTGTATATGGATGTGAGTATGAGATTGAGGCCTGGCAGGAGGAGGGTTACGAGGAGGACAAATGGTTCCTGTGCCTTTGCAAGTTGCAACTTTCTCTCTCATCATGAAAGAAAATAAAAAGAAGGGTAGAAGAAAGAGAGTGTGATGCAGTGAAGTAATGAAGAATATAGGAAGTTATCAAATAAAAAACTACTTTAAATACTCAAAGTTTCTTTGAAAACCGCAATAAGAAATGAATAAATCTTTTATTCAAAGGATTTTGAAATTTAAAAATAATACAGACAGATTTGAAAAGACACATCAAAAAGATTTTGAAAAGTAACTAACTGATTTGACTTAAAAGATAACAAAATAAAATACTCCCTTTTTTTTATGTTGATGATCAACACAAATAAGAGGCTCACTTCATAAAACAACATATCTTTCTCTAGGGCCCAATGGTGGTGTTAAGGAAACATACAAGGGCACCTTATATTTGGTTCATGTTCAGATTCATAGTAATTCTTAACTTATTATCTGAATTTCATGGAACCTAGAGGGAGTCATCATCCACCCAGTTTTGTCTCCCTACAACCTGAGAGACAAAAACAACCAGAAAACCATTTTAAGCATTTTCAAATTAAAGAAACAGCATCAACCATTCTTAGAGCAGTTCTCAGTTTATAGAATCTATCCTCACACAGAGGTTTAGTGAAGATATTAGCTAATTGATCCTCCAAATTTACAAATTGAATATCAATTGTTCCCTTTTGCACATGTTCTCTTATAGAATGAAACCTGACTTTCGATGTACTTAGTTCTTGAGTATAAAACTAGATTTTTAGAAATATTTATGACACTCAATTTGTCACAAAATAAAAGGATATTATTGTTTTACAATTCGTAATCGGCAAGTTGAGTTTTGAGCCAAATTAACTGAGGACAACAAGAGGAGGCTGAGATATATTCGGCCTCATCTGTTGACAAAGCAACAATAGCTTACTTTTTGCTCGACCAAACGTCCAAGGATTGTCCAAAAAAGCAACAAATCCCAGAAGTGCTTCTTCTATCCACACGATTACTCGTAAAATCTGCGTTACAATACCCAACTACATAGAATTCATCAGTTAGGATACCATAGACCAAGATCAGATGTGCCTTTGATGTATCTAATAATTCATTTTACAGCTGAAAGATGTGATTATTTAGGGTGAGATTGAAACCTAGAACATACACCCATGCTTTTAATAATGTCCGATCTAGAGGATGTTAGATACATGAGAGATCCGATCATTCCTCTATACCGTGTTTCATCAACATCTTTCCCATTTTCATCCTTGTTAAGTTTGGTATTTAGATGCATTGGAGTACTCATTGGTTTGGAGTTTTCTAAACCGAATTTCTTCACTAACTCCTTGGCATATTTACCTTGGTGTATAAAAATTCTATTAGGAGTTTGTTTGATTTGGAGTCCAAGGAAGAAAGCGTCATACTCATATCAAACTCACTAGTCATTAATTTTCCAAATTCTTCACACAAGGTTACATTTGCCAATCAAAACACAATGTTATCCACATAAACTTGGACAAGTATGAAATAATCATTAGATTCTTTAATGAAAAGAGTAGTATCCATAGTGTCCCTTTGAAAGCCATTTTGTAACAAGAAAGAACTAAGCATCTCATACCAAGCTCTTGGAGCTTGTCTCAAGTCATAAAGAGTTTTTGAAAGTTTAAAAACATGGTTTAGAAACTCTTTATTTTCAAAACTGAGGGGTTGAGCTACGTATACTTCTCTATCAATAAAGCTATTTAAAAAAGCACACTTAACATTCATTTGAAAGAGTTTAAATCCTTTATGGGCAACATAGGTAAGCAATAATCTAATTGCCTCTATTCTAGCCACCGGAGCCAATGACTCATCAAAGTCAATGCCCTCTTCTTGATCATACTCTTGGGCTACTAATCTAGCTTTATTTCTAGCCACACTACCATCATCACCTAATTTGTTTCTAAAGATCTATTTGGTGTCGGTTACCTTCTTACCATTTGAGTAAGGCACTAGAGTCCAAATGTAAATCTCGAGTAATTAGTAAATAATTAACTAATAAATTAATTATTATTTAAAAAAATTAGAAAATTAAATTTTATAGTTTCAAGAAATAGAAATAATTAAAATATAAATTTTAACACTAATTTTAAAGATTTTGGCCCAAAATTAGGCCAACAGATTAAACCGATCGAACCAGGCCAAGAGGGCCCATGCCCATTCACATAACCCATATATATAGCATGCGAACAACCTTCTCCTCCCCCAAAAATTCATGAAACACGCTGAACTTATGGAAGAGGTGGGAAGCAAACCTAAACCCTTGTCCAATTTTAAATCTACGTAACTTTCAATCTGGAGCTCCGATTGACGAGCCGTTAGCGGCCATGCGTTCATCTCAGAATTCTCTATAAAACCCACATATCAATTTGGTAAGTGAATCACATTTTCTTACCCAATTCTTTCCTTTTCAGTTCGTGATTTTTGATTTTGGTAATTGAGAGATTTTGTGATTTTGATAGTTTAGGGGTATTCTAGTAGTGGATAATCACCAGATTTTGTTCATTTGACTCGTGGGTAACGGTAAGGAAACCTAGCCCTTATGAATAGGTGATTTAGTGAGCTCAGTGTTGACTATTGTGATATTATATGAATTAGATAGTGTATCTTGTTGAATTGGAGTTAAATTGGTGGATATTAGAAGCTTGGAATTGAATCCTGGGAGCTGAAAATTCAATTGGTGAGGAGTTGGAGTTTTGGAGCTTGAGGAATTATGGATAATTGACGTGTTCTGAGCATTAGGGAGGAATCGGCCAATGTATGTGATGTACCACTATTTCGTGGTACATCTTGTGCTTAATTGAGTGAATTTTATTCATTATTCTCACACTTATTCATAGAATTCACATGTTTTATATTTTTCTTCCTAATTTTGTGCTATGATTGAAAACATGCTTTTTTGTCCTTAAATTTGCTAATTTTAATCCTCTCTTATTACCATTCGATGCCGTGATATATTTGTTAAGTGCTTTCAGGGTTTATAGCGCAGGAATGGCTTAGAGGATGGAAAGGAAGCATGCAAAAGTGGAAGGAATACAAGAAATTGAAGGAACTGCTAAGCTGTCAAGTCTGACCTCTTCGTACTAAATTGATCATAACTTGAGCTACAGAGGTTCAAATGAGGCGGTTCCAGTTGCGTTGAAAAGCTAGCATCCGGGGCTTCAAAATGATATGCAATTTACCATAGTTGCCATGCAGTTAGGTGATGCGCACGTGTGAATCACGCGTACACGTGACCTTGCGAAAGTTCAACGACGCGTACGCGTGGGCGATGCGTACGCGTGACAGAGCCACGTGCTAGACGTATCAAAAATCGCTGGGGGTGATTTCTGGGTTGTTTTTGGTCCAGTTTCAAGCCCAAAAAACACATATTAGAGGCTGCAGAGTGGGGGAATTACATGGATGGATTGATACAACTTTCATTCACACAATTTTAGGTTTTAGATGTAGTTTTCTAGAGAGAGAGGCTCTCTCCTCTCTCTAGATTTTAGGATTCTTAGGTTTAGCTATTTTCAATTTTAGATTTCTATTTTATTTCTATTTAGTTTCTTTTCTACTTCAATTGTTCTAGCATTCTAGTTTATTTATTTCTCTTGTTGATTTGTTTATTTCCCCAATTTAGTTTATGAATTCTCATGTTAGATTTGATTTTCTATTTAATGCAATTTAAGGTATTTCATATTTATGATAGCTTTCTTCAATTTATGTTATTGATACTTGCAAATGGTTGTTTTGGATTTTATCATCTTTTATTAGTTTCTATGTTTTTATGTTATGCCTCCCAAGTGTTTGAGAAAATGCTTGGTTGGATTTTAGTGTAGATTTCTCTCCTCTTGGCCTTGGTTGAGTAATTGGAGACTCTTGAGTTATCAAACTCCTTTGTTGATTGATAATTGAAAGTTGCTAGTTGATTTGGATCCCTCTAAAGCTAGTCTTTCCTTAGGAGTTGACTAGGACTTGAGGAATCAAATTGATTTATCCACTTGACTTTCCTTCATAGTTAGAGGTTAACTAATAGGAGCAATGGACAATTCTCATCACAATTGATTAGGATAGCTAGGATAGGACTTCTAGTTCTCATACCTTGCCAAGAGCTTTTCTAGTTATTAGTTTAATTCTTGCAATTTACTTTTCTTGTTCCTTATTCAAAACCCCAAAAAGATACTTTTTCACAACCAATAATAAACTACACTTCACTGCAATTCCTTGAGAGACAACCCAAGATTTAAATACTTCGGTTATTATTTTTAGGGGTTTGTTACTTGTGACAACCAAATTTTTGTATGAAAGGATTCATTATTGGTTTAGAAACTATACTAGCAACGAGAATTTATTGTGAATTCTAAACCGTCAAAAAATCCGTTCATCAAAATGGCGCTGTTGCTGGGGAGTTGCAAATGTGTGCCTTATTATTGGTTATTGTGAATATTGTGAATAATTTTTCTTGTTCGTTTCTTTGTTAGTTGTTTCTACTTTTAGGAGTTTATTCTCATTATTTTCTTATTAGTTTTTTGTTTTTACTTTCCTTTGTTACTATGAATTCTCACCCTTTGGCTACGAGTTTAGTTCAAATTATGTTGTAGGGAATGGAAGCTATAATGAGAACATGCATCAAGATTGGAACAACCAAAGATGGGAGGAGCCACAAGGATTTGATCAACCCTTTCGGCAACAACCTCCTCCAATGTGCCATGGGCAATGACCATTCTACGATGCATCCCAAGACAATGGTTATGGTGGACCCTTTCGTGACAATCAACCTCCACCAAATTACTATGGTCAAGAGCCATTCCAGGGTGCGTATCAAGACAATGGATATGGTAGACCCCCTTGTAGTTACCAACAAGGTCCACCATATGCCTATGAACCCCCTCCTCAACATAGCTTTGAACCACCATACTCACAAGCCCCCTACTACCAAACACTCTCATATGATCCTAACATTTATCCATCATACCAACCACCATATGAACCATACGAACCATACATAGAACCACCCCAACTCCAAAATAATTACTCTCATGAACCACCACCTCCATATTCACCATCTCCATGCCCTTACCAAGAAGAACCACCTTCCTACTATGACCCTTTCTCCAAAATAATGAACCCTCCTATCCACCCCAACCTCCACTGGATGGCAACACCCTTAGTGTTATTCGCCAAGGGCAAATAAAGCTTCAAACCAAACTTACCTCTACTCTCACTAGTCTCAACTCTACTCTCCAAACTCTTATATCCCGTGTGGATGCATCAATCCAAGAGCAACATGATTTCAATTATGCTATTGACACAGAACAAGAGAGAAGGGATCAGCTTAGGGACTTAATGGATCGGGTTCACGCACCCATACTTCAAAGGAAGCACGAGGAGGCCCAAAATATGGAAGTAAAGACCCTTGAAGATGAAGGAGTAGCTGAAGAATTGGTGAGGAGAGACATCAAGGAGGAGTTCGATTTTGTATTAGATCAAGTGGAGAAAGCAAAAATCATAGAAGAAGAGGAAGTGGTTGAAGACTTAGAAGATACGGAGCCTCCACGGGAAACTCAAGTCATAGAGCCTCCTTCCAAGACGTTTGAAATTGATGTTGAGGAGGGTGTACAACCTCCAAGGCATATCATGGTTAAAGACTTTGAAGGGGATGATCAAGAGATGGATTCAATCATTGATAAATTTTTATCTACAATTGAACCCTCTCCCACTAGACTTGACATGGAGATTAAAGAAGAAGGGGCACAACCTCCCATGCCCTTAGTAAGCGATGCAGAAAAGATTGAATTGGAAGAAAGCTACCAAGAGGAAGAGGTTGAAATTGAAGAAGCTTGCAAAGAGGTGGAAGTTGTTAAGGAAGAGCACAAGGGAATGGAGCTTGAAATCACCTTGCCGAAGTTGTTGGAGACCTTTCCCCCAAAGCCATTACCATCCAATACAACATTCAAGTGGGTGAAATTCATATCCCTTAGCTTTCTCATTCCACTTGAATTTGGTTTGCTTGAGACGGATGGACAACTCAGAGCTCTTTGTGGTTTTAAGAGTAAAAGGGAGATGGTTAGTGGTTGGCATCACAATCCTAGGTTCGTTATGGTTGGATGTTCAAGGTCTAAGTGTAATGGTTGGTATAAGTCTCAATTGAATAGGTCTAGGAGGTTGTTTGGATGTCTCAGTGAGAATTCCGATTGCTCACCACCCAAGTGGGAAAATGATGATCAACAAGAAGACGGGTGCAAAAACAAGGTTTAGGACTCTGGAATTCATTCTAGCAATCAACACTCTTGGGGCCTTGTCACTTGCTTCAACTTGCTTGAAGGCTTTATACGCCTAGTTTAGGATCCTGGAGGCTATTGGAATTGCAAGCATTGGTGGGGATTCCTGGAAGAGTTCAAGCATAAGCCGCCCTGACAAGGAGCTCACCAAATGTCCAACTTAAGGACTTTAACTAAAAGTGCTAGGTGGAAGACAACCCACCATGGTATGATCTTTCCTGTTTATTAGTTCTATTTTATTAATATCAGTATCCATTTCCAGTTCTGCATGGTTACCTTTATTTTGCTTTAAAAAAAAAAGAAGATGTACGACGCGTAAGCATCAATGACGCGCACGCGTCATATGGGGGTACGCACAACCATTAAAATTAAACAGAGAGTTATGCTGGAACGACGCAGGAGGGGTGCCTTACGCACAAGCAACCCCACGTGTATGCGTACCTTACGCGTCCGCGTCAACTGCGATTTTTACCATCCACGCATAAGCGTTAACGACGCGTACGCGTGGACACCCAAATCGGCATAAAAGGTGCAATTGAACAGAGAGTTGGGCTGCCTTGGTGCTAGAATCGCGCGAGTGGTCATGCGTACGCGTGACCGACGCTCACGCGTCAGTGTGCATGTTTGGCCACCCACGCGTACGCGTGGGCGACGCTTACGCGTCGCATGGCCGACTCAGTTTTCACGCTTACGCGTAATGCATGCGTGCGCATCAAGCCCTGTTTTTCATTTCTTGCTTCTTTCTTCTCTCCTTTCTTCTTCTTCTTTCTTCCTCCTTTCTTACTTTCTTCATCTTCATTTCTTTAAATTCTCATCCATATTCTCTTTCAATTTCTTTTACTTACTGCATTTGCATACTTTTCTTCCTTGCATTTTAATTTTGTTCATGTTTTTATTTTCTTTTTTAAGTCTATTATTTTTTCATTGGTGTTAAATGTCCTTATTCAACTGTTGCATCTTTTCTTGCATTACTCTGGTGCTTCATGACTTGTTTTATTCTGATTGGGTAATATTATTTAAGTCAATACTAATCTTTTATGATGCTTGTACTCCTTTTGCATTGACATGAATTTATATTGTCTTTCATTACCCACTATCTCTTCTCCATTGTTGCAATTTTTGCACTATTGATATGCCATATGCTTCTACTGTTTTCTCACTTGCATGTTGTAGCAACCATGTAATTGAGACCCTCATTATTTGGCATTGACCTAACCATACTTTATTTGTTTTCCATCTTTATTTATGGGTTGCTTTTCTTCCTTTTCCTCTTCTTTCAGGATGGCCACCGAGAAGGAAAAAGAAAAGCTTCTCAATGGGGCAACAGACAAGTCCATCTGCACAATCTTTGGAGAAAAGCATCAGTGTAGCAACCCGTCCACTTGCACATCTCAGCATGCACCGAAGACAGTGCAATCTTTAAGTGTGGGGAGGTCGATACCGACTTTCGTGGGTTAGTTATTTTCTTCTCAACACCAATGTTTTATTTTCCTTGTTAGTTGTGCATTTGCATGTTTGATTGCATGTTTGCTTGATTTTGTGCATATTTTACCACTACTTGGTTAAAATAATGAGTTTCTTTTCAAGACCCTTTTTATAGCATTTCACTAATTTAAATTAAAACTTTTTTGTTAAACTTGTTGGAAGATTGTAATTTGGAACATGATTTTTGAGCTAAGAACACACAACCTGTGAGATTTTGAACTTGATTATATGGTTACATTATTTAACCATGATATTTATTCTTGTGTGTTTTCTTCTCTACAATTGCAATCTTTACTTTGTTCCATTCTATATGTCCATTATTTAGTATATTCATGCATATATGTGATTGAGGTCATCATTTGTTATTAGCTCACTTATCCCAAATAGCCTACCATTTCATTTGCCTTTGTTTACCACTTTGAGCCTTTTAACCCCTTTTTGTTCTTTATATTACCACATCACTAGCCTTAAGTAGAAAAATAATTAATTATCTTATTTGAATCTTTGGTTAGCTTAAGATAGAGATTGTGTGCCAACTAAGTGTGGGGACACGTGGGAACTTTGGTTGATGAAAATGTGTTGTGTTTTCACTGACAAATATTGGGAATTTGGGTGCTTACTCATGTGAAATCAGAAAAAACATATGCATTGATATATTATGTTTTCATTCAAAAAAAAAGAAGAAAAGAAAAGAAATAAATGAATAGGGGATAAAATCACCCCAATGCTAAATTCAATAAAAGATCAATACATATGTAGTGGAATTAAAAATAAAAATTTGATACATGAGTATGTGAAATATAAAAAAAAAGTAAAATTTTGGGTAGCTAGGCATAATTTTAAAATTATATAGAGTGTGTGTGTGTGTTAGGTGAGAATTTAGGTTAGTCAAAGATTCAAATTATACCTCACTTGGCCTATACATATATCCTCACCCTTACCTTAGCCCCATTACAACCTTGAAAAGCCCTCATGATATTTGCATTTGTACACTAAATATTTGTTGATTGGTTAGATGAAGAATAAAGTTTTAGAAAGCATGACTAGAGGAGAGTAGAGTGGATTAACCCTAGACACTTGAGCGATTAGATTGCATATACACTTCCAGCGAGGGTTCAATGCTTGATTCTGTGTTTCCGGCTTTCATGAGCTATCTTCTTCTTGCAAGTCTATTTGTACTTCATTTTTATAATTTGAATTAGTGAAATCCAATTCATATTTGTTCTTAAAAGATCTATTTACTTTTAACCAATTAGGTAGAAGCATTTTGCATTTAGTTGTATTCATATAGATAGATTGCATATCATACATTCTACTTTCACTATTATAGTTTCTCTTGAGCTTAGCATGAGGACATGCTAATGTTTAAGTGTGGGGAGATTTGATGCACCACTATTTCGTGGTACATCTTGTGCTTAATTGAGTGGATTTTATCCATTATTCTCACACTTATTCATAGAATTCGCATGTTTTACATTTTCCTTCCTAATTTTGTGCTATGATTGAAAACATGCTTCTCTGGCCTTAAATTTGCTAATTTTAATCCTCTCTTATTACCATTCGATGCCGTAATATGTTTGTTAAGTGCTTTCAGGGTTTATAGGGCAGGAATGGCTTAGAGGATGGAAAGGAAGCATGCAAAAGTGGAAAGAATACAAGAAATTGAAGGAACTGCTAAGCTGTCAAGCCTGACCTCTTTGTACTAAATCAATCATAACTTGAGCTACAGAAGTCCAAATGAGACGGTTCTAGTTGTGTTGGAAAGCTAACATCCGGGGCTTCAAAATGACATGCAATTTGCCATAATTGCCATGCAGTTAGGCGACGCGCATGCGTGAATCACGCGTACGCGTGACCTTGCGAAAGTTCAGTGACGCGTACGCGTGGGCGATGCGTACGCGTGACAGAGCCACGTGCTGGACGTATCAGAAATTGCCCAAATCGCTGGGGGCAATTTCTGGGCTATTTTTGGCCTAGTTTCAAGCCCGAAAAACACAGATTAGAGGCTGCAGAGTGGGGGAATCACATGGATGGATTGATACAACTTTTATTCACACAATTTTAGGTTTTAGATGTAGTTTTCTAGAGAGAGAGGTTCTCTCCTCTCTCTAGGCTTTAGGATTCTTAGGTTTAGCTATTTTCAATTTCATATTTCTACTTTATTTCTATTTAGTTTCTCTTCTACTTCAATTGTTCTAGCATTCTAGTTTATTTATTTCTCTTGTTGATTTGTTTATTTCCCCAATTTAGTTTATGAATTCTCATGTTAGATTTGATTTTCTATTTAATGCAATTTGAGGTATTTCATATTTATGATTGCTTTCTTCAATTTATGTTATTGATTCTTGCAAATGGTTGTTTTGGATTTTATCATCTTTTATTAGTTTCTATATTTTTATGTTATGCCTCCCAAGTGTTTGAGAAAATGTTTGGTTGGATTTTAGCGTAGATTTCTCTCCTCTTGGCCTTGGTTGAGTAATTGGAGACTCTTGAGTTATCAAACTCCTTTGTTGATTGATAATTGAAAGTTGCTAGTTGATTTGGATCCCTCTAAAGCTAGTCTTTCCTTAGGAGTTGACTAGGACTTGAGGAATCAAATTGATTTATCCACTTGACTTTCCTTCATAGTTAGAGGTTAACTAAGTGGGAGCAATGGACAATTCTCATCACAATTGATAAGGATAGCTAGGATAGGACTTCTAGTTCTCATACCTTGCCAAGAGCTTTTCTAGTTATTAGTTTAATTCTTACAATTTACTTTTCTTGTTCCTTATTCAAAACCCCAAAAAGATACTTTTCCACAACCAATAATAAACTACACTTCCCTGCAATTCCTTGAGAGATAACCTGAGGTTTAAATACTTCGGTTATTATTTTTAGGGGTTTGTTACTTGTGATAACCAAATTTTTGTATGAAAAGATTCATTGTTGGTTTAGAAACTATATTAGCAACGAGAATTTATTGTGAATTCTAAACCGTCAAAAAATCTGTTCATCAGTATGGTTTCGGTTTCTCGTAACTAAAATATAATGTGTCGTGAAAACTTAGGCTAGTTGACTGTAGGTTAGGTTGAACCAGCATGACTTGTTAAAGTTTAGTAAATTAGTAAAACTGTAGAGTTGAATATGTGAATGTGTTGCTGAATTATTGAGTAATGATGAGGTTTAAGTTTAATTGTAAATGATGATGATGCTATATTGATGATTTATGAGTATTATTGCTTTGGTTATGATTATGTGGGTTAGAGTTGATGAAATTGAGTGTTGAACTGTTGTAGAATAAAGGAAATGGTTATGAAATTGTTTTGAGTGTATTTAACGTTGTTTTGGGTTGTGAAACTTGGTTTGAAAATGAGAATTTGAAAAATAAAAGTTTTGAACTCTTTTGGTAAAAGCAGATTTTTAATGAACTTCGGCGGTCCATAACCTGAGCCTCGGATATTAAATTTGAGTGAATTTTAATTCAAATTAAAGATAGTTTTAAATCTTTAAGATGGTATAAACTTTGTGAAAAACAAAATTTCGTAGAGGAAGTTATGGACGTCGGAAGTTATGTGTAAAAATTGAATTTTCAAAGTTGTAGGAAAAACTAGAAACTCTGTTTAAGGTCTACTAGTTAGGTTTTGGGTTACGGAGTAAGGGTTAGTGAGTGGGAAAAGATAGAATTGGTATCGAAGGAGTTGAGGAAGGGGATGCTTGATTTGATGAAGATGATAAGAGTAATGAGGATTTGTAATTTAATGAGATATATGTGACCGGGTAGTAGGCAGTGGTGATGTCCACTTGCTCCGGATATGAGATAGGAAAGAAGAGTTATGAAGAAATGAATTTAATTATGGAGTAATAAATGAATGTATGTTTGAAATACCTGGGCAGTAGCAAGGATGGTGGTTCGTCCAGCTTATTCTAGGTCAATGTTTGAGATACCCATGTAGTAGCAAGGATGGTGGTTGGTTCGTCCCGCTTTCTCCAGGTCAGTGATTGCGACGCCTGGGCAGTAACAAGGATTGTGGTTCGTCCCACTTGCTCTAGGTTGAGCTTTTAAACACCCGCCTGGGTAGTAGCCACAGTAGTGGTTATTCCACTGGCTCTGGGTTAAACGGGTAGTAGTAAGGGGTTGTAGCTCAAATCCACTTGCTCCACATGGGTGTTTCAGTCCATGGTTAGCTACCAGGACGTGTTGGGTAAGCTATATAACCGATAGATGATATCATCAGCCATAGAGTAGGCATTCATCATATGCATTTGTCTGTTTTGTTTGAGTTTGCATTTTTTGGGATTGCCTAATTGATAATCTATGCTTACCTGCTATAATTGCTACTTGTCGTATCTGTATTCTACTTGTGTTTACTTTGTCTGTTTTGTTTGTTTGTGTAGTTCTACTGGTATTTGGGAGGATTATGGAGGAAGGGGGAATAGTCGAGAGTTTTAGTTAGAGTTTAGTTAAATTGAAGAACCTTAGAGAACCACCCTATTTATGGTTTCTGTTTAAAATCTTTAAGTTTTATAATTTGTTGTCCAAAGTTCTAGGATCGCCTTTGCCTTTTCCGAGACCTTATATGTTAGTTATGTGGGAACTGTTACCATGTTGAGAACCTCTAGTTCTCACTCCATACATATGTTATGGTTTTCAGATGCAAGTTGAGAGGCACCTCATTGGAGCATTCTGGGAGCTTTTTGATAAACCCCAATTTTGTGGTTTATATTGTGCTTAATTTGGAGGATTTTATCACCTTTTACCACATTTATTCAATGAAATAGCATGGTTTTGCAATTCTCCCTTGATTTGTACTTAAATGTGAAAACATGCTTTTTAGGCCTTAAAATAGCTAAATTCAATTCACTTTAATTCCATTCGATGCCTTGATGTATTTTTTGAGTGATTTCAGGTTCATAAGGCAAGTATTGGATGGAAGAAGTGAGGAGAAAAGCATGCAAGTGGGAGAACTCATGAAGAAATGAAGGAACCGTAAAGCTGTCAAACCTAACCTCTTCGCACTCAAACGACCATAACTTGAGCTACAGAGGTCCAAATGAGGCGGTTCTAGTTATGTTGGAAAGCTAACATCCGGGACTTCGAAATTATATAAAATTTGCCATATGTTGCTTTACTTTAAGGGGCGCGCACGCGCCATGTACGCGTGTGCGCCGATTGAGCACGTGGTCCACTAAAGTGAAATCGCCCCCAGCGATTTCTGAAGCACTTTGGGCCCAACCCAACTCATTTCTAATGCTATTTCATGCAGAATTCAAGCTTGGGCAAAGGGGGGAGCAATTGTTTGAAGTTTTAGCATCATGTAGTTTAGTTTCTAGAGAGAGAAGCTCCCTCTTCTCTCTAGAATTAGGATTAGAATTTCTTAGATCTAGGTTTAATTCATGCTTTGATCTACTTTTCTTTACAATTCTTGTTCTTCTATATCTGCTCTTTCTAGTTTTGCATTTAATTCATGTAATTCTCTACTTTTATGTTGATGCATTTTTGTTCTTCTATTTTCAATTTAATGCAATTTATGATTCATGTTCCTTTGTTGTTCATTTGATTTGTCGTTGTTTAATTTCTTGCAATTGAGTAGTGTAGATTTACTTTCCTTGCACTTTTTACTATGCTTTCCTTTATGCCTTCCAAGTGTTTGATAAAATGCTTGGTTGGATTTTAGTATAGATTTTGTTCCTCTTGGCTATGGTAGAGTAATTAGTGACGCTTGAGTTATCTAATTCCCTTGTTGATTGATAATTAGAAGTTGCTAATTGATTTGGATACCACTAACGCTAGTCTTTCCCTTGGGAGTTGGCTAGGACTTGTGGAATCAAGTTGATTCATCCACTTGACTTTCCTCCATGGTTAGAGGTTAACTAAGTGGTAGCAATGGATAATTCTCATCACAATTGAGGAGGATAATAAGGATGGGACTTCTAGTTCTCATACCTTGCCAAGAGCTTTGTTAGTTGTTAGTTTATTTTCATTGTCATTTACTTTTCATGCCTCTTATCAAAAATCCCAAAACATACTTCATAGCCAATAAGCATACACTTCGTTGTAATTCCTCGTGAGACGATCCGGAGTCCAAAATACTTCGGTTATTTTTTATTTGGGGTTTGTTCTTTGTGACAACACCGAAAATTTAATTTGATGCGAGAGTTGTTTGTTGGTTTGGAGCTATACTTACAACGTAAATATTTTGTGAAATTCCTAACCCACAATAATTTTTGCTATCACTTTTGTCAGCGAAGGATCCTAGTCCTTTGGGTTTATGTAAATTGTATTATGGGCCTTTTGGGAATCTTATATATATATGTATGTATATGTGTATATTTGCTTTGGCCGGTTCTAGCTCCGCAAGCCGAGTCAGAAGCCTTGCTATATGTATCTTTGGAATTCTTCTCTCATATTTATCGCTTACACGAGTGACGCGATTTTCTGTTTAACGCTTTGCTTAACTCTTCTTCACAGGCTTCTAGTTAAAATTTCTTTCAGCTATTATTATTATTAGTATATATATATATATATATTACTTTTAGAGGTCGTAATACCTTGCCACCTCACCTTTATGACTTAAGCATAAGACTCTGTGTGGTAGGGTGTTACACCAAACCTCTTTCTTTTTTGAATTGGACTAACTTTTCTTCCATTGCCTTAACTTACGATGGATCTTCAAGTGCTTCTTTCACATTTTGGGGCTCCATTTGAGATAAAAGAGCAAAATTGTTGAGTTTGGCTTTCTTTTTACTTGAGGATCTAGTGGTTACTCCATGGGATGGATCTTTAATGATGAATTCATGAGGATAGTTCCTCAAGAACTTCCATTCTTTAGATTTTTGTGGAGAAATTTCAGTTTGGCCTTGATTTGGTTCTGCAAGGTTCACAATTCTAGAATCTCTAGCTTCAGTGGGAGACAAAACAGAATTGTCTCTTGAATTTTGATCTGTAGAGATAGAGCCAACATTTTTCACAGTTGAAACAGATGTATCATTTTCTTGATCTTTTTGTGAGCTTAATTCAACTTCAGTTCCTACATCATCTTCTACAACACCACTTGCAAGAGTGTTAGTATCACAAAATAAAAGATGTATAGACTCCTCTATAGTTCTATATTCTTTGAGATAAACTCAATATGCTTTACTAGTGGTTGAGTAACCAAAAAAGATGTCGTCATAAGATTTTGGATCAATTTTTTCAAGATTATATTTAGTGTTTAATACAAAATATTTGCATCTAAAAACATGAAAGTACTTGAGATTTGGTGGTACCTCTTTCCAAAGCTCATATGAAGTTTTCTTTAACCCTTTTTCTAATGATGGTCCTATTTATGATATAGCAAGCTGTGTTTACAGCTTCTACCCAAAGGAATTTAAGAACTTCATTTACACATAGCATAACCCTAGCCAGTTTTTGGAGACTTCTATTTTTTTCTTTTAACAATCCTATTTTATTGGAGGTTTTAGGACACGAAAAATTATGAAAAATTTCAAATTCATCACAAAAAGTTTCAAAATCTTGATTTTCAAACTCTTTTCTATTATCACTTATGCAAATAATTTTCAAATCCTTTTCATTTTGGATCTTTTTGCAAAGAGTTGAAAAAGCAATGAAAGCATCATTTTTATGAGTTAAGAAAGAACCCATCTATATCTAGTATAGTCATCAACCACTACTAAACCATAATGTTTGTCACCTAAGTTTTGAGTTCTAGTAGGACCAAAAAGATCAATGTGTAGTATTTCCAATGGCCTTTTAGTTGAGATGTCATCCTTGGGCTTAAAAGAAGTTTAGTTTGTTTGCCCAATTGACAAGCATCACAAGTGATGTCTTTGTCAAATTTTATGTTAGGAAAACCTCTAACCAAATTTTTCTTTACAAGTTTAGAAATTTGAAACATGTTTGCATATCCTAATTTCTTATGCCATAGCCATTTTTCGGAGTCCATAGAAGTGAAACACGCTACATTTTGTTCTTTTAGTTCTCTAAAGTAAGTCCATAAACATTGTTACACCTTTTAGCTTCAAACAAAATTTTACCGGATTTCTCACACACAACTAAGCATTCCAATTTCATAAAGATAATCAAATATCCTAAGTCACATAATTGACTAATGCTCAGAAGATTGTGTTTCAATCTGTCAACTAAAAATACATCATTAATGAAAGAAGAGAAACCCTTACCAACTTTACCTATGGCCACAATTTTTCCTTTACTATTATCACCGAAAGTTATAAAGCCTCCATCGTATTTATCAAGCTTGATGAAGAACGTAGACTTTTCAATCATATTCCTAGAGCATCCACTATCCAAGTACCACATGTCATCCTTATTTTTGGATGCTAGGCAAAACTGTACAAAGCTCTTAAGTGACCTTAGGTATCCAAATCTTTTTGGATCCTTTAATGTTAAACCATCTTTGCGGACTCAGTACATTGTATTTGCCAACTATTTTGAAAACTTTATCACTAATCTTTCTTTCAAAAATGAAACATGGAATAGGAAAATGACCATTTTTATTGCATATGTGACAGAATTTATTAGTTGCTGATTTTTAAAGGTGATTTGGGTTTTAAAATCTTGTGTCTTTAGAAGTGGATGCCACATTTTAAAATTGTGAACTTTTAAAATAAATTTTAATTTTTCACAATAATCCAAACCAGCTTTTTCATAAAGAGGTCTTTGACTAGCTAACAATTTATCCAAATTTTCAGAACTTTGAGCAAATTTTGCTAGATCTTGTTTTAAACCTTTAACCTATTTATGTAACCGTTCATTCTCTTCAAAACAATTCAAGTATGCAATAACAAAGTGCTATTTTTCACAACCTTTAAGTTTAGCCTTAAGCCTCTTGAGATCAATAGTGGTTTCGGCTTCCCTTAGTTTTTCTTTTGAGGAAAGCATTTTCAGCCTTTAGGATGTCATTTTCATTTTCAATTTCATGACATTGGTTCAGAAAAGTTCTTAATTTTTCAGTGAGATGATCAATCATGAGATGAAGGTCTTTACTAGAAAGCTCAATAAAAATTACCTCATCAGGTTGGCTGTGGTCAGCCATAAAGCAGGCTTGAGAGCTGTTGTCTGAATCTTCATCTTCATCGGAATCATTCTCCAGATCTTCCCAAGAGGCCATAAGCCCCTTCTTCTTATCTTTTTGGGACTTGTCTTGTTTCTTCAATTTTGGACAATCATATTTGTAGTGTTTCAGTTCTTTACAGTTGTGGCAAATGACCTTGCTTAGGTCCTTCTTTGGTCCTCTTGAGTTGCTTCCCTTGCTTCTTCCTCTTAGTTTTATCATTCTCCTGAGTTTTCTGGCAAAAAGCACAAATTTGTCATCTGATAAATTATCATTGAATTCATCACCCATTGACTCAGTACATGATTTGAGAGCCACTCTTTTTTTTTGCATCATTTTTTAAGTGAGTGATCTCATAAGCAAGTAATTTTCCTCTCAGTTCATCGCAAGTCATTTGACTAAGGTTACCACTCTCAGATATGACTATAACCTTAGTTTCCCACTCTATCGTTAGACTCCTTAGGACCTTTCTCACTAGCACTTGTTCAAAGTGTGTAATCCCCATAGCATCTAAGCCGTTGATGATGATAGAGAACCTTTCAAACATATCATCAACGGACTCTCCTTCTTTCATAGAGAATACTTTTATTTTTTACACAACATGTCAATTCTGGTTTGTTTGACTTGAGTAGTGCCTTCATGTGTGACTTGGAGCTTATCCCATATCTCCTTTGTTGTTTTGCATCTTGAAACTTTTCGGTATTCCTCGAAGCTGATTGCATAGTTTAGCATATTGATAGCTTTGGCATTGAGTTTCACCTTCTTCTTGTCATCTTCATTTCATTCAGGTTCGGTCTTGGGAGTGACAATCCCATCAGCACCAATCTTTATAGGGAGTTGTGGACCGTTCATTATTATCTTCCATAGATTATAGTCCACCGATTGAACAAAGATCTTCATTCTTTATTTCCAATCATTGTAGTTTTTACCATTGAAGAATGGAGGTCTGTTGTTTGATTGTCCTTCTATCAGAGTATATGCCACCGTGTTGGAACCGTTGTTGTTTGCCATTAGGATCTTTCCTCCAAGCTGCAAAGCTTGATCTCTGTGAGACCAAGCTCTAATACCAATTGATGGTAATCAGTGGCTAAGAGAAAGGGGTTGAATCTTGGCCTCTTTTTTAACTTTACTTGTAACTTTTCTTTTAGCTAAGATAATACAAGAGATACTTTGATTTTGTCTCCTGACACGGTAAGAGCCAGAACAGAGTTGCTTGAAAGAATAGTAACAGTGAAACGTTGCTGAGTAGAGAAATCAGGAGATACTTTATTTTTGTCTCCTATGTAGTAGAACCAGTAATAGAGAAGAGAGTAGAGAGTGACACACAGATGTATCCTGGTTCGGCTATTCAGTGTAATATAGGCTACATCCAGTCTCCATCACAACAATGATAGAATTTCACTATCTTTTGAACAGATTACAATCACCAATTCTCCCTAAGATATACCCCAATCCTATCTGGGACAAGTTCAGATCCTAACCCAACTTGGACTTGACTAGGACTCACCCTAACTTTCAACTGTAAAGTGCTAACCCAACTTGTAAGAAAATTCCCTTAGGATCATGACACAAAACAGAAATACTAACAAAGGATTTCTGAAATAACTTAGGCTTTTTCTCCAAGCTTAGCTCTCTTCCTTTTTTCACTCATTGACATTTTCTTACAAACCTCACCATGTTTGCCTTTTTTTCAATGAAACTCAAATAGACTAAACTGAGAAAAAAAACTACAAAGTGAAAATCATTAAGGAGAAGAACAAAAATAACTCAGGGAGCTATGAATACTGAAACTAGTGCTCTTCCTTTCTTTTTTTAATCCTTGGCCTTTCACCCCTGTTATAGAGGAGTGAAGATTTTAGGGCTTGAACCTTCTTCAGCACTTGGTTTGTCTTCTTCTCCAACGATCAGAATCCACAGTGGCGTGGTCAAAGGAGAGAGAGCGGACTAAGGCATTGATATGCAACCCGTACCTTTCTCTTTCAATCTTTTTCTTCAAGCTTCTTGAATCTGGGCCATTGATCTTTGCTTTGGACCCAAGTTTATTTCTTGACTGTTGATTAACCACTTAACACTTTTGACTTCACTATTTTCATAGTTTCTTGAATGGTGCTTGAAACATAGAGAATTTTTTTACGATTTTTTGTTGAAGCACAAATGAAAAAATCACCTTTTTGTGATCCTCTGTTCATTGAGATCTTCTCTCTTGTTGTAGCCCGTTTTTCTTTTTCTTCTTGCTTGAGAATGGAAAAAAGCTTTTCGTTTTTCTCTTTGTCCTAGCTCCAGAGGTTTCCTTTTTCTTTCTTCTTGGTATAGAGAGTGATGTGATAGGAAAGAAAAGGAAGAGAAAAAAGAGAGAATTTGGTTCAGTGGGTGAAAAAAAATGTTTTAAATGAATTTCAATTTATTTAACCGATTAGTGACTTGGTTGAAGTGAGATGGATTTGGGTGTTACCACTGAATTGGACTTGGATCTTTATTTGAGCTAGATTTGATTTCCTTCATTTGACTAGAGACTTGATTGTTTTTGATGGAAGGAATTGTTATGGTAGCAGAGTTATTTCCTTGGACCATTGTGTGTGCTTTTGGGTTTGGGTAATAACTTCTTGGGCTAGCTTTAATTAAATTAATTTTTTGTACACTAAACCAAATATATCACACAAATAATTAATTCAATAATGTTTAGTCATTATCTTAATCATAATTAAATTCACCAAATTCTAACAGATACTTTTGCAGAAACATATATTACACATAGTATTCTCTCTATATTCAACCATAGTTAGTTGTAAAATAATTGAATCGGACATTGAATCAGTGAAGTTATAAATTAAAAAATTTAGAGATTCAATCGGAATTAAATTAAATATAATAAAATAAAATAATATTTTTTCTAAAAAAAATCATTAACTTTTTAAATTGATTTTTTAGTAAAAACCAGACTAGTTCAATGAATTTACCAATTTTTGAATTGATTCACTATCAACTAATTTTTACGTTAAACTAGATCAACGGTGACCACATAATTGATTCCTAGATAACCCAACTAAATTAGCCCACGATTTGGTTCTCAGAACCATGCTAAAAACAAAAAGTTCCAAAATGACAAATTAAATGCAATAAATTTGTTATAGATCAATATTGGAGCTTTAAAAGAATTAGGAAGCGAGGTATACATGTGTACTAGAATATATAATATCTAAACCTCATCTCCATTCCAATTATTCTTCACCTTAGGACCAGTTGGCCCTTCTTCTCCTAACACTTCACTTGGCAAACTCTTCACAACCTTGTCTAAAAGAGATCTCAACCTCCCAGGCAATGCTTTAGCCACTTTCTTCAACTCATCATCAATGTCATAATCAACTTTTGGACCCCATTCTCTAAAATAGTTAAGCCATGGAGGTTCCACAACTTGAGAACCCAAATACTCAGCAGAAACCAAGTCATGTAACCCCAAATCCATGACAATGTTACTTGAATCAGTATCATTCCTCACACCAATATTACTTGTTCCTTGCAAAACAAGGCCAGCGTGTGGGTAAGATGCGTGTCCATGCAAAGAAGAATAAACCACAGGCTTGTTATTATTGTTCCCACTTTGGAACTCAAGTTGTGAGGCTTCAACCCATTGACCATGACTATGTTGTGAGAAATACATTTGCCATAATTCTCCATTGAAATTGCTTACCCTTAATGTAACATGCTCCCAATCACCAACATGTTCACCTATTTTCCCCAAGTTAATGTTAAAGAAATCCACTTTTGCCCTTGCAGGCCCATTGAATGGGTAGAACACCCACATTGCAATGTCACTAAAAGTTCCACCAAGCATTGGTTTCACATGTATGTAGCTTCTTGCACTTTCCAAATTTCCCTTCTTCACCCTATCTTTGTTGGCTGCGTCGGCCGGAAGGTCAAGCCAGAACGCACCATCATTGTTCGGATCCTGAGGTAGGTTGGTTCCATTCTGCGCTATTGCCACCGGATTCGACTCGTTCCCTCTTGTGAATAGCAATGCTCCATTTGAGAAAAACCAATTGACTGAAGAAGGAAGGAATTCTTCATGAGGATGCAAGTACATAATTGGAGAATAAGCCTTAACTATAGCCTCAATTTGTTGCACATTAGGCATTGATGATGCAATGCTTTTGGTGTTTTTAAGGCATGAAATTGTTAGAGGGCCAGTGGCATTAACATATTGTGCAACAAATGTTCCTACTTGAACGCTAGGAGATTGAGTTCCTCTATTGCTTGGCCTTGCCTCAAAGAAATTTATGCCATTGGGACCATTCCAGATCACTGAATTCTTCTCACATTGGTCGGTAAGGTCTATCCTCACACACATCACTTTGTTAAGGGCAGGTTTGTCCGCTGAAGTTGTCACAACATGCCCAACAGCTTTGTACCTATTATGTACAAATACAAACATGAGTCTTCAAATACAATACAATATAATATAATATGATACATAATTACCACAATCTAATGGGAAAAATATGTAATTTTTTATTTGCTAATATTTTTCTTCACTTTATTATAATTTGCTCCATTTCTTTTATGCCAAAATTTGATCTTCGATATCAATATTTAACAAATTAAATTACAAAATTATTATATGTACAAAAAAAATTAGTCATTAAATCAATAATACGTATTAGATATAAATATATCTGTTATTTAACTTATTTTTAATATGTATTTTATATGGATTGCTGATTTGATGACTGAATATTTGTATATATCTAGCATGATTGGTTAAATTAAGAATATGAATCAAAATAATATTTTATATTTTACAAAGACTCAAAAGCGAAAAATGGACCAAAGCCAAAAAACATATATTTATTACAGGTCCAAAATTTTATTTAAGAAAGAAAAAAAAAGCACAAATTTAGAAAGTTTAAAGTAAGAATATGTAATGCAAATATATAAAATAGCTTAGTACCTACCCATCAGGAGCTGCTGGTGTCCAAACATAGACATTGCTGTCTTGTTTGATGCCAAGATTTTCACTGGTCCATATAAGTGAGTAATCAATCGGTTTCTTTAATGTTCCATTAATGGTGTTTGGTGGGGACAAATCTTTTGCCACAAGGACCCATCCAAACAAGGCCTTATTGTTTGGTTGGCTGTAACTACCCAACATGGAGAAGCCTTGTGGAATTCCTGACGGCTCAAAAATTGTGGCACCTTGGTTGTCTGGTCCACCTTCCTGGGATGCCCATATTTTGTTGAATGTTGTTATTTGAGACACTTCCAACCCACCAAGATCAATGCTTCCTTTTGAGAAACCATTACCTGCATGTGACACAATAATTCAACAATAGCATGTGACATATGATAAAATACAAATACAATGCAAGTGCGAATATTGAATAAAATATAAGTGTCCCAATTTCAAGAGAAGTTTTTGACAAATTACATAAGTTTAAGGTAGTAGTGTATAAGGTAGATTATATATAGAGGGGGTAATAATTGCAGAAGTTCTTGCATGTTTTAAGAACATGTTTAATTCGTGTTTCAAGAGTGCTTACAACCATGCATTTCTTTAATTTTAACTGCTTAAAAGTTATATTGAAAATAAAGAATTCATGGTTATGAATTTCTTTTTCCAAAAACTTATTAAATGTAAAAAAAATGTACATGCACACTAAAAATTAGTCATCATGTATTTGTATATGAATATATATCTTGTTTAATTTATTTTTAATATATATTTTATATTATAATATGTATTCTATATGAATAGCTAATTTGATAACTTATTTTTAATATACACTTAGTATAGTTCATTAAATATAGTCTAACATTATGTGAAAAAATCTCAAGAGTAAAATAAGAACACAAAATTCAATGGATACGTAATTTTACTTCGAAAAAAAAAACTCGCGCTAAAAATACCTTTCACTCCTAAATCAAACATATTTCAATAGGATAGACAAAAATGATTATTAATATAAGATGAATATATACCTGGTGGCCAAACAGGTACTGCTGCTGGAAGGTTGAATTTCTTTTGAATGGGAACAGGAGGAGGAGGAGGAGGAAAGTGCTTTTTCTTGAAGGGATTTCCTGCATTAGAAGTACATTTTATGAGAAAATTTCCCATTCTTTGAGTCTTAGAAAGAAGATTGAGTGTGTCTATATGTAAATAGGAGAATATGTCTATTATATATGATAGCAGCCTAGTTTACTACAAGTATATTCCTCTAAAGAACAGTATATATATAGTTTGGTTATGTTGGAATAAACTTGCAATTAAATATTGATCAACTTTACTCATACACCAAGTTACTATATAAAAAAAGGACTTGCTTGTCTTGTTTACCTTAATTCCCTATAGATGAAGGGAGATGTTAATTTGCATATACTGTTAGTGATTTATTTTGGACCGTAAAGGGTTGCTGCTACTGCTAAGTAACCATCAAATTTTATATCCAAGAATTAGCAAATACTAATTATAGTTGTACAAATGAGTTAAACTAAAGATTAATTTGATTTTCAATCCAGAATTACGCCCAGCGAGTTGCTTTTTTCGATTAATTTGAATCACATCCCAATCTCTCTTTTCTATTTTCAAATCAAGTTCAACCTTCAATGAAAAATTGAAGCAGAACACAACCAAAACTCCATCTACGACTTCAACCTTTGGGCTTCAGGCGGTGAAGCAGAGCTTCCCACACCCTGATCAAACTCCTCTAAAGTGAGAAAGTTAATAAAGTGATAAAGTGAAAGGTTTACTCTTAAATTAAGATAGCATGACATACATACAAGAGTAATGCTAGGGGCCAGCAACTTTTGTGATTGGTAGCCATCAAATAGCCATCAATGATGATTTAATGGTGTGAGATTGGTGTGAGATTTCATCCAATGACTCATCTTTCTCTGCTGGTTACATGCTGGCCAAAATTCAACAAAACTGCTGGTCTCTTAGACTTTTCCTACATATAATAGGAGTTATAAATTCAATGGTGATTAACCTTTTACTTTAGGAAAAGTAGAAGTAACTAACAACATTTTTGAACAATGTAAATTAATAGGATTAAAAGAGTAAATTAATCTTAAATTTAATTAATAGCATTAAATTAGAATATAGTATATTTTTATTTGATTGGTGGTTGTTTATATTATTCAAGATAGTCATTGTTTACATATCACTCCTCTTTACTTTATTATTTTACTAATCTTCTCACTTTTTGAGGATCTAAAATCGAGAACCCGACACGACAAATTACGACAAAGTGTTCTCGGCAGACACCACGCAAGGACAAAGCACCGGCGGGTAAAGAATCCAGTGAGTTTCGGGATCCAGCAAGGATTCGAGGAAGATAGGCTTCTTCCTTCTTCATCCTTCTAACACTCACTCTAACAGGTTAATTTTCAGATTTTGTTTCGTTTTTCACATTTCTCTGTGTTAGATTTGGAAAATCTCTGGAAAAATAGTATTTGAGATTTTCAACATGGTCCGAGAAACTAGTATTTGAATTTTTGAAATGAATTTTGGATGCCATAGAGCTTAGAAACAGTATCTATTCAGAAAATGAATGGCTGATTAAAACAAGTAAGATGTTGATGTTAGAATTAATGAACTCTGGAATTTACAAATATGTTTTTTTTTTCTTTTTATGTTATTAAAATGAAGTATTTGAGATGTTGTGAATTGATAATTTAGGCTAACTTTTGTTGCTTTTTTTTTCCCTTTTAAGTTTTTTCAACGTGATAGGTTTTCGTTGTCTCATAAATGTATTCATCTTTGTAACTAGACGGTCTTGTGATGCATTGCAACGGATTGAAGTTGACGAAAGAGCTATTTATTCACTTTAAGAACCACTCTTTTTTATGATATATTATATTAGAGTTTAATTTTAATACGTAAAATGTTTTGCATAGTCTAATCACATTAGTATTTTTGAATGATCATTTATATAATTAATGTAAAATATAATTATTTTTATTTTGTAATTGAGTGTAAATGTAAAATTATTTTATATTAATAGTAGATCAAAATTAAATGTATTGTATTATTACTTATTTACTTTCAAAAGCTTGGATGAATGATGATGATCCCGTGGAGTCAAAGCAAACAAGAGCTTGTTTGTGTAGTATAAGTCTATAAGATAGTCTTAACCTTAAGTCTCATCTGTTAGGCATATCAGGAAACAAGACTTATCTTTAGATGTTATGTACTGTGCTTGATTTTAATTTTTTCCACTATTTTCTTAAGCCCATGTAGCTAGAGATGTGTCTAAGCTAACACTTGATGATGTATGTAGTTATAATTGGACAGCGAAACCAACCGAATAAGTTTCTTTGGGGCTAGATAAGGCATTTGGTCCTTTGGGGCTTGGATTAAGTTTCTTAGATTTTTTTTTTTTCAGTTGCGTAAAGTATCTATCAACTAGATTGATTAAGGATAAATCTGTCAAAAATTTAAATTTTATTTAAAAGTTTGTTACTGATTATATCAATTAATGTATATACAAAATAAAATTTAAATATTTGATACTTAATAAAAAAAAAGTGAAACAGTTAAAGTAATCATTGGACTAATCCAAATTAATTGATTAAGTAAGTCACCAAAAAAAAAATTAATTGATTAAGTTACTTAGATATCTAACCAACCAACTTGGGTTGGTCGAGTGGTCAGCTCACTCGTCCGCTTAAGCAAGTGTCGGGAGTTCGAACCCCGCCTTGTGCATGCAGCAACTCATTGGCCAGCGACAGACCCTTAAATGGAGCTCAGATTCGCGACGGATTAGTCTTCAACCTGTCGGGTTGGGGGATACCGTTTGGGTAAACCAAAAAAAAAACTTAGATATCTAACCAAATTTGTTTCAATAATTTCAAAACATGGGGCCACAAATAATGTGCCTGTTTGCATAATAATCAAGCAAGGAATATGCTAATCATATAGCCACGTATGCCAATCCAATTTAATGTTGAATGCAATGCCCAGTTGCTACATAATCAATCATAGAATAGGATGACAATTTATTTCACAATTAGAAAAATTTATTCACACAAAAAATGTTTAGTTTGTACATTTTTGTACATAATTTATACTCTTCATATTTTGTCACTTTTAGAAGACTTTCAAAATTTTTTTCGAAAAAAATGAAGAAAATCAGAAATTTTGAAAAGAAAATATGTTAAAATATCTTTATTTGATGTGTTTTATTTAATATTATGCTGTCAAACTACTGTTTGAAGTATGGGATTAGAACTATTCCTATTTTTACATGTATGTTTTATTTAATATCATTTTAAGATATTTTTAAATTTTAATATAGTTACATTGAAAAAAATTTTAAATATTAAACCAAATATATTATTTAATTTCATGGCATTTCAGAAAATGTTGCGCAACATTTTCTTTTCAATAAACTTCGTAGAAACTGAAAGTGCGCATTTACTTTTTAACCCAAGGAGATGAGTTCAATTTTTTCTTTTTATGTCAAGCTATAAATGTATGATAGATAAGATACTACATATATCATCATCAGTTCGTTATTAGTTAAATATCTTTTTAGATATATCACATAAAAAATTTCAACAATCTTAGTTATTATTTGGCGTTATGCCCTTGTATAATAAATTCTTCTGCCTTGGTTTGTAATAGCATGGGTTATTTTGAAAATTTACATATACTTTTAATTCTGAAACAAATGAAAATAAAAAGTAATTTTAATCACATCTGCAAATTTTGATTTCTTCAACATGAATCAATTATGAAAAATAATTTTTGTTTTTAAATGAATTATATGTTATCTATAAAAGTATTTCTAATAATTAACACTCAACTTCAAATATGTTTTTGATTTTCTTAATAATTATATATATAATTCCTGAAATTGAAAGCTAATAAAGGAGTTTTTATTTTTTATTTTTTCAACCAAAAGAAAAAGGGAGGAGTCATTTTTACCCAAAAAAGAGAATCATATGGCAACTTAAATAAAGCAATAAACATCCAGACAAGTTGCATATAATAAAGTACTATACCAAAAAAAAATTTAATAAATTAACTTAATTAATTATTTTTCCCTATGAACATAGAAAGTAGCTAATAACAATCTGACATCGAGCAATTATACTATTTGGCAGCGATACATTTGTAAAGGTAGCACGTGCTGCCTGGTTTAAAGTTGAAATTCTTTTAGCTGTGTCGACACATTAGCTTTTCAGCATTATTATTATTATTATTATTATTATTATTATTATTATTGGTTTATTCGGCTGAACTTAAAAGAACCTAAGTTCGTCTGATCTTAAATATCTATAAATTGGACTTTGTATGAAAAGACTTGTTTATTATATATTTTATAAGATGATTGAAGATGTGTAAAAATCAGTTTTTGTCACTAAAAATAGTCTAAAATTTTTTTATTTGATATTTACAAATGATTCGTTACTTTTCTATCAGACTACAAAGAATCAGATCTAAATGATCATGCATTCTCTTAACATTTTTTATAAGGTATTTAGCATCAAAGTAAATCTTAAAAAATTTAAAGTTTTTTGTTCTAAAAATGTCACTGTATATTCGTGAGAAGTACAAATTCTTGATTTGGTTCAATCTTCATAACGCTATTTCCTACGGTAGAGTTTCGTTTGGATCGTGGTTTAGTTTTATCGAGCACTTGTCATCAGTATCAGAATGGTTCTAAATCCATTCTTCATTGTCTTTGGGAGTGCCCTAGTGCTAAGGAGGTCTGGAACCTTTTAGGCCTGTATTCAAATAACTCCGATTTACGTGATTGGCTATACAGAGGTGCAAGGAATTGAGATGTTTTTCTTTTCTTTTCAACCATCTAGTGGATTTGGAGAAGCAGAAATTATGACTTATTTAATACAGATGACTCTTGGAGTGCTAGTAAAGTGGTGAGTTTGATTCGTAGTTCAGTAAGGGAGTTTCTGCTATGCATCAGTCTTTGTCTCCTCCTTCGCTTTGTTTGCATTGGGTTCCACCTCCAGTTCATTCTGTTAAATTGAATTGTGATGCTAGTTGTTTTGCCCCTTTTAGCTATGCTGGTTTTGGTTGTATCATTCGCAATTCTGATGGATGTTGGTTGAAAGGTTACACTGGGAAAGTCGAAGTGTGCAGTATTCTTTTTGCTGAATTGTATGCAATTTGGAGAGGTTTACTTCTAGTTTGGAATAGTGGATTTCGTGAGGTTATTTGTGAAACAGACTATTTAAAAGCTCTTTTCTTGGTAAACCAAAGAATGCTTGGTAAGGATATTCCAGAATGGGATTTGGCAAAGCATATACAAGAGATTATGAATTGGAATTAGAGAGTCTTTATTCTTTTAATTCAGAGGAATACAAATAGTGTTGCAGATCGTATGGTTGAAGCAGCTGCTTTTGGCGCGGACATTCATTCGAATTGGAGTCATCCATGGAGGGAGCTTCAACATCTTATAAATTTAGATATGAACCTAACCAATTCATTTGGTTTTGTACTTTTGTCTCTATTTTTTTTTTTTTCTGTTTAATCATAAAAAAACATATATAAATTGGATTAGGGTGGATAAAACATAGACACTTTTTCTGATTTATTATGTCTATTTTAGATATCATGTTGAGTATTATGTTTATATCAGTGTTCGTGCATCTTAGATTATTAAAGTAAATAATTATTTTTATATCTAAAAATTTTAGTATTTACAAAATAATAATAAAAAGAAAAGATATTTAGATTGCATTTGAAATAAAGAATGAAACTGAAACATTGAGACTAAATATACTAAAATGAGATATGTCTAAATTTTTGTTTAATTTAAGATATATAGAGATTAAGAGATAAATTTAAAATTTTAAAAAGTTAAATGAAGATATGTTTTTTTTTTAAAAAATATTATTAAAATTTTAGTATTCGTCTTTAAAAATTTTAATTTTTAGTGTCTCATACCTTCTAGAGATATTGAAAGGACTGAAATTTTATATTACAAAATTAAAATTTTAATTGTTATCTTTGATCATTAAACACAATATTAAATTCTAGTTCTCCAGTGTCAGTTCTAATCTCTTCAAATAAATACTACCTTATATAGTCTTTCAAAAATAATAAAAGTTTGACAAATTCACCCACTAATTAATTTTTATAATTTTTTGAATGCCAAATTTGGAGAAATGCTAAAATGATGATTTATCTAAATTATAAAATTAGATGAGTTTTTTTAAAAAACTAACAACAACAGAAGACACGGCCCAAATGATATACTAGAAACAATAGGATAAGACACCACCAAAAAAAAAATTAATAAGATATATAAGTATAATATAAGATGGATAGTGGGCCTACCCGCTCTTTACTAAAAAAGTAAATAATTAAATAAACAAACAAACAAACAAAAGAAAAGAAACGAAAGAACATTAGCATAAAGTATTAGCACTTTTTTTCTTAATTATATTCAATTTAAATCCCTTTAACATTAAAACATTTAAAGAAAAGTACTGTAAAATGTCCTCGATATGAAAAGAAATTCTATAATGTTATACACAAATTAAGAAATAAGAAACAAGAAGGAAAAAAAAAAGAAATAAATTGCATTCCAAAGAAATTCTCTCCTAAATAAGTGAATATTCCAACTGTAATCCAATAGCTTTATTAATATACATAAATATTCATACAATTTATTGTTGATTATGTTTGCATTTTTGTTTTTTATTTTCTAAATTAAAAGGGAGAAGCCTAAGAAAAGTAGGCTAAATTTTTACCCCTTAGGTTGGGATTCGAATCTTAATAACTTCTTTAAGGGTGAACTCTTCCTCCCACATCCTTTTAGCAAAAAAAAAAAAAAAAAAAAAACGTGTTTTTATTTTATTATTTTGTTAAGATGAGTAATTACTCTTAATGGTTACTGAAAAACAAGCAAAAGAGTAAGCACTAACCAGTGCTAAAAATCTTAATATCTTATGTTGATGTTGATATCCATTATTGCCTGCGCCTTCACAATCACCATTTTCCTAACCACCATTACCAAAGTAACATACATGCCAGCTATTCATCACTACTCATAGAAACAAATACTCTTTTTTTATGCAGAGATCTAAATACTAAATTAAACATGGAAACAGCAGCAACAACAACAATAATGGCAAACTCCAAGATAAGGAAGAAGCAAAATATAGAAGATAAATAGATAAAATAAAAATGATAATGTTTGAGAATTGGGAATTGAGAAACATACCTGGAAAATGGAACCTTTGAGTAATCTTAGGTACCTCCATTGCTCGAGTTATTGTTGTTAATGTTGTCCAAAGAAAAAACAGCATGAAAACAACACCACCACTCTCATATTTGACACCACTCATTGGATAGTTTGGTCCTTCCCACATAACTCCAGATCTCAATGAAAGATACAAAGAAAGTCACCTTCTTGTGAACCTCTCCTCCTTTGAAAAGTATCCTTTCCTTTTGCAATGTGGCTGGTAGCACTTCACCCTCAAAATAACAATAATAATATAGAGACAAATTAATTTGGTTCAGGTTGGTACCCCAATAATGCTTTCAAACAGTTGCAATATAAAGAATTGGGTTTGGAATGGATTCACTTTCTGCCTTTTGGAATTGGACCCTTAATTTATATTTTGTTGTTTGACTCGTGGCTAATGGTTATGTGTCACCCTTTTTATATATAAAAAAAAATTAAGAAGGGTAATGGAAAAAAGTTCAGTATTATTGTTATTTGATTATTTAATTAATTAATTTTTCCCTCCTGTTTGATCCTTTTTTTTACTTTTTGCTCTTCTATGTTCAATTTCTTAACGATATAATGTAGTGGTAAAAATGTTAGCTTTTATGGTGAGTCTTTCTTTCTTTCTGTTTCCCACCGTCCCACTATGCTGTCTTTATTGATGAAGAATACGTATTGGAGTGACATTGGTATATTGGTTAGGGATGGTACAAAAGAGTGGCACAATAAATGTAGCTTAGGATAAAAGGAAAATAAGAATACTATATTTATTATTTTTGTGTATATTTTTTTATATATTTGATTTTTAAATTAAAAATCATTGATAAAAGTTAAGATAAAAAATTACAATAAAAAATATACACAAAAATAGTATAAAGTATAAACATAATTATCAAGTGAGAAATTTATAAATTTCAGCAGAATTATCAAGTGCTAATTTGGCAGTTAGAAATGCACGACCTTGAATTAATTGCTAACAAGTAACAACTGACCAAATATTCCTGCCGAGTTGCTTGCTCACTGTTGAGACCTGAGACCTATCCGAGAATTGAAGACGAAAAATGATTTTACTCAATTGAGTACGATTGTTTAATTTGTAAACTAACTAAAAGTGATTCTATTGATGACCAATTCAATCCAATTACTCGGAAATAAGAAAAGAATGCGAAGCATGTAAGTAAAGATACAAAGCTTATATCTCTGATCTGTATGAAAATCAAATTTTATTAATGAAACTCTTGAATTATGATTACTTATTATAAAGATTTATTCTGTAACATTTTGCAAAAATTAACATACATTAATAAAAATATTTTCTTACACTAATAAAAAATATAATTTAATAACTCATTAATTTGTATATATTTTAAATTTATACTAGTGTGAAAGAAGTGTAGATTATGTTATTTTTTTTCCTGTAATATGGTGCATATAGAGATATAGAAATAACATTGTCTTTATTATGAGTGCAAATATCAAGTCTAAGATGAATTAAAAGATATAAGATGATCTATGATAATTTATTGTTTAATGCTTGATTTTATGTTTTCTTTTATTATTATTGTCCTGTTTTTGCTGCTATTTTTTGGAACTATGCCCACTCTTTTTGGAGTTGGGTGGAGAGGTAATTATCTAAAAATTTTTTTACTAGTGTAGAGATCTATATATTTGATACACAAAAAAATTATATTCAATTTTTATAAAAAAAATTTAAGTTTTTCTTTTTTTGGTCATACAACACACTAACACACACTAATTTAGCAATTCTACTAGGATTCAATCCTCGTGTGGCTTTATTTGAGGCAAACATTTTTGCTATTACATCACGTATATTTAACTTTTACTAGTGTAGTGGAATTTGAACCACCCGAAAAGGCTCAAAGCGTGTAATGGCCAACGGACTCACAGCACGCGACAGTCCGAAGCCCAACTGGTCTCTGAAATCTCCAACTTGTCTAATTCGAACAGAGAAAATAATTTCAATCCCCAAATCAAGTGTTTTCCAATCCACCACCATCACGTCAGTGTAAATGAGGAGCTCAAAGCCCTTCTAACAATGTATTCACAACCCTAAACTTGACCTACTTCAATGCTCTTATTTTGATTTCAACGTCAAGAGTGTCATTGTAAATATCATTTCCGTCTATTTTTGTTTTGCTTCAATCGCTAGAATCGCTGATCTTGATTATCCTTATACCTATCTAGATTAATCTCAAACACAATCCTATATATTCAATTTTTTATGTATACATTGATTCTAAATATATCTCTATCACATCTCTTAATTAATTCTTTCTATAAATAAAATTTTTATTTTAATATATTTTTATTTTTTCAGTTATATCTTATGATTAACTATATTCTCCCGGACAAATGCTTAGAAAAAGTTGTTTGAAGATTTTGTATCTAAATGTTGTGAGTTCTATAAGTATCTTAAGTTAAATTTTGATGATTAATAAACATAAATATAATATAATAATTTTATTAATTATTTAATTGTTATCTAATCCTTCTTCATTTGTGTGACTGATTACTAAATTTTTTTTTTTAAGTATAAAATCTGAACTTAAGATTTGAGAAATCTTAAACTCAAAGATAAATAATCTTAAAAATTGAGTTCGTGTAAATAAACTACCTCAAAAATATAATGTAATTGTTTCATTTGCCAAAAATTTAAAGGCGTGAAATGTGCTTACCTTAGAATTTCAATTGAGCAAAATAAAACGTGCATTTTTACTCCATTATTTAAAAGTGAGTGTTATCAGCAAGTCAAACTTTTTTTGGAGTAACTTTTTTTCCAACCGTATAAAAAAAAATCTACAGATAGATACAAGTAAAAATTACTTGTATGATTTTTATTCTTAAAATGAGAATGAAAAAAAAGTTTTTAACGGAATTTTATTTTTTTTTCTTATTAAATTTATAAGATCTCAAACGGTCAAATCCTAGAAGAACAAGAAGAGCGCATGCAAGAAAATAAAATGCTGCAAAATTTCTCTAACTTTTTCAACTTTCTTATTTCTTCCATAACACTTTTATCATGGAAGAGATTTCAACGATTCTAATCTTGATAGTTTCGTTTCATGTCGTAGTCTAAATATTATATTATATCTCTAAGAATAGTTCTCTCATAGAAATATCATTTAAGCTACTAAGTTTATGAATTTCTTAACATCCAACTATGAGTTTTTAAACTCTACAGATTATTTTAATAACTGATCTAGTAGTGATGATCTCTAATTCTACTAAAGTTTGAGAAAATAATATCTATAGTTCTTAGGTTGAGTTGTGGTCCAAGGACTAAAATATTTGTTCCAATCTTTAGTCCAAACACAATAGGCAATGTCAATCTTTCCGTCCTAGTCACAGTCCCAAGAAATAAACGCAACCTTAGCTCATTAGTTGTTGATAACTTTCTGCAACGTTCCAAATCCTAACTTTCAACTTGAAACTAATATAATTCTTGTGTTTCTCCATCCTAAAACATAGTCTATGTCTATATCACCCCACTCTAAAATAGAGCCACTTCAAATTTTAGTTTAGCCTGAATTTGATGTCAATGTTGTTTGTAATGATACCTATTAGTTAACTGCTAACAGAAGTATTTTTGCTTCTACTTTGTGTTTTTCTATAGTAATTTAGGATTCACTTATTAACAAGTTGAGAAAGATTGTGTTTAAAATTGATCAAACTAGGAAAAAATCTAATAATTACTAGAGGCATGGCCGACATTCTAAAACCAAAGATAATGATTTTCTTATTGCATGAATTAGTAGATCTTACTCAGCATGAGCCAACATCATCTGCTCAAGCTCTTGCTTTATCTCATTGAAAAGCTGCTATGGATAAAATATATGCAGCTTTGATAGAATGTAAAACATAGAAGTTAGTGGATGCATCATCAAGAGTCGAATTAATTGGCTGCAAGTAAGTTTTTAGGATCAAAAGGCAACCTAGTCTCTGGATTTTTAGAAATCAAATAATAAATTATTTATAATTTATTATATTTATTTAAGATTATATTTTTAGATATTTTTATATATAAATCAAGTAATTTTTTATTTATAATCTAAAGTCTTAATAATTAAAAGATAATGAAAATTTTATGTGCTTTATTTTGAATATTTGGATTTTGAACCTTATTTTATGGATAAAGAAAAATTAACTTGATTTTTTTCAATTTTTACTGAATTAGTATTTATTTAAAAATAATTTATAAATTAATAATTAAATAGTATTTCAAGGATAATTATTTTATATTTAATTTGGTTTTAAATTATTACTTTACCCTTTTATTTTTATTAATATTTTACTATACCAAAGTTCCCAAAACTAACATACGCTAATTTACATTAGCCATAGCCCTTTTCTACTAACCAAACCCTAACCTAAGTGATATACTCTCTCACTCCTCTCTTTTTCCTTTAGCAGCCGCCAGGCCCCCTTTCCCCAAACCCACACACAAACACACATGTAACACCCCCTTTTTTCATAGAATTCATTTTCGAAAGTTCTGTGATGAGAATTCGATAAATGTACGAGAATCACCTGATCATATATTATAATACAAATTTAGATTAGATAAGTGAAAAAAATAGATATATAGTGAGTGATAAAAGCGTGTCCTAAGTCAAAAATCGTGCTAATAACGATGAATTTCAACGTTAAGTTAAAATTCATCTCTGAGTACTTTACTACTAGCTATTCTTAACAATTTTAGCTTAGTCGAATATTCTAAATTTGATTTGGAGCCGATATGCTCTCTGATACCAATTTCTCTGTTGCCAGTTGTTTAAACCGATAGGTTTAAAAACAGTAATCTTGCGGTTTGATAATTAAATTGTACTATTCTTTCTTTGGCAATTCGACCATAACATCAATGAATTATCTTCAACCACAAATCATGAAGCCACTAGAAAGATTATCTAGAATAAAAAAAAAGAACCAAAATATCTAGCCGATCTTAAACCGAACTGATTTTCTCTCTTTTAACCGAAACAGTTTTTTTCTATCTAGTAAACCATGATTAACCCACTTCACCATGATTAAAATCACACTCTCTTCCTTATCTCACTACTGGCTGAACCTTATCCATGATTTAACTAAAGAGTGATGACTTATTAGTTATATAATTAATGAAGAAACCATGCAATCAAATATGTGTTCTGGTGCGCGAAATTGAACTCACACAACTTCACTGGCAAGTACACCGGCTCGTCCAAGTAATACTTCAGGTGAGTGAGGGTCCATCCCACGAGGATTGTTGGATTGAGCAAGCTGTGGTTATCCTGCAAATCTTAGTCAGGCGAATAGAAAGGTAGTTGTTATTGTTGAGTGCACATAAACAAGAAAATAAAGAAAATAGTAAAGAATTAATGGAGAAACAATAATGAGAACTCAGTTAAGGTTCCAGAGATGCTTTATCTTTCTGGATTAATACATCTCATAGACTACTTTAACAATGTATGATTCATTCTATGGCAAAGCTGTAAGTGATTGACTCATGTCCTCTCATCAAGTTAATCTCTCCTAATTCATACCAAACGCAGTTGTCAGTGGTCATTCAATATGAACGGAGGTGAAGCGCAGGCAATTCATTCTCCTTTGTTGATCCTACTCAAAACGCTATAGACAAGGTCAGATCTTCCGGATCGAAGAATGAAGCTCTATGATTCTAGCCTTAGCGCCACAAGAACCTCATCACCCATAACTAACCGGATTATATGTCATATATCCTCGATTAGCCCATAACTTTAACCCTAAACCCTTAACTACAAACCCTAAACCCTAATCCCTCACCCCTGAACTCTAACCCTATACTTTGCAACACTGACAAACCCTTATTAAAAAACACTAATGATTACTTTTTTTGTGTCAGGACTAAAGACTACTTTATTCTTTCCTTCATGCAACATTTTTTTCCTCATTCCTTCATGCAACTTCCATTACAACTTTTCTTTTTTTTTCTTAATCCATAACAACTTTCTTAACATAGCCCAACTTCCTTTTTGGCCCTACCTCTGCTAGTACAGCCAACTTTCTTCATATCCAACTCAAATCTCAAATCCAAAATCTAATTTTCACACCCCAATCAAAATAATAAAAGTTACGGTGCAAAATCCCTCAAGCAAAAATGTAAGGTCTACACCACTCCATTTAAAACCCTGCAGCCCACTACAAACACACTCAATTAACATTATAATTACTTCAATTGGCTCAACTAATGAACATCAACTGTCACCCTCATTCTCCATCATTGGGGGGCCCGCACTTGCTCCTTCCTGCTCCTGCTGAGCCATGGCCGATACACCCATGAATGACACGTGCATTTCACAGGTAATGAAACATCTTTCCCTCAGCACCTTAGAATTTTCCCTTTAATAAACATTAAGTCTCAGATTCTAAAAATAATTAATACGAAAATAAACATAAAATTTGTTAGTACTGTTAAATTAGTATCTCAATTTAACACAATAAAAATAACAATCCATGGATTATATCCAAGGAGTAATTTCAAAGTTTTGATATCTTTCTTCATCTGACAAATCTGGAGCTACATTCTGATTAGTTTCATTCTAATTTGTATTTTTCATAGAATTATTATAGCTTCATCATCATCTCGATCATCTCCAAATTCAATTGATCTAGCATTTTAATAATGTTTCACAAATCATAATCAATAATAAGGCAAAATATTTTGGCTAAGCATTACAAAATCAACCCTAACAAAAACATACCCAAATCATCTAAAGTTGATTGAAGATACATATTTGCAAGATCATTCCGTAAAACATCAACTTCTTCAGGAGTTAAAAATGGTGGTGAATCTTCCATTATCCATTTCAAATGATCCTTAAATGCGTCAAGACAAATTGGATCATAACTTTACTTTCTCATTCGGTTCTTATATTATCAATTAACTTGATTATTCATATTATGACTCAAAATTTAAAATAATGCCTTCAAGAAAGAATAATAAAAAGTACCTTTGTTGTAGCCTTAAGTTGTAATGAACATAAACAAGATCATTAAGTTTTTGATGCTCTAACCGATTATTTTTCTTTGAGTGAATATGTTCAAAAATGCTCCAGTTGTGCTCACAACCTGAAGAACTACAAGTTTGACTCAAAACACGAATCGCTAACTTTTGCAAGTTGGTGCTCCACATCCATAAGATTCCTACCATTGATCCTAACATAAAAAGGAAATAATATATCACAATCATAAAAATCAAATCATAAACATATCATAATCATAAAAGACTAATTTTAATAAGCAATTTACCAGGCATCACTGTGCTTCGCTCACATATTACAGACTGTCTTCCAAATTCTTGTTCAGCATTCTTAAAGATTCTCATCTCACTTGTCAATTTAGAATTCAAATCTGCATCACTGTAAGCATATCTCTCAATGAAATCTAGTAGGCCAAAATTTGTTTACTTATGCTTTTTAAATTCTACAGCATTAAATCGAAAAGCTGGATTTAACCAATAACCAGCAATATGAAGGTTTTTTCGAAGTTGTGAATCCCAACGTGTATCTAAAATTTTCAAATAAGGATCAACAACCCTCTTTCTTTTTGAAACCTCTTCACCATCTCTTCCCGATCCTTATAAATAGCTTGATAAAGAAAACCCATTGCATCTCTATCTTCACTATCCACAATATGCAATACACGAACAAGTGACTCAATTAGCTTAACAATATCAGCGCATTGATTCCAAAATGTAAAATCTAAGACTTGATCCACAAACTTTTTAGCTTTAGTTTCTTTAGAGTAAGCTGAGCTTGTCCATTCTCTAGATGTCACCATAGCTCTTAATGCATCCTTTTGAGCTAAAATACTTTGCAAAGCAATAAAATTATTGCCAAACCGAGTTGGAGCTAGATAAAGTATTTCTCGTTCGCCTGTGAACTTTCTCATCAAGTTCAAAGGATGTCAATGATTATAGATATACTTCGTAATCATTGAAGCTTATGACACAGTTTCACTCACTTCCTCTAACTTTCTAATATCTTGAAATATCAAGTTAACACAATGTGCTGCACAAGGAGACCAATACAATCTAGGAAACTCCGATTCGAATAACCTTTTAGCAACAATGTAATTTACAGCATTATCCGTCACTACATGTACAACATTCTCAGGACCAACAAATAATACAACATCCCTAAGCAACTTAAACAAATCATCAATAGTTTTCGAGACATGAGAAGCATCAACTGCCTTTAGAAAAATAGTTCCTTTAGGGAAATAAACTAAGAAATCAATTAAAGTACGCCTACAACGATCAGTCCATCCATCGGCCATGATAGTACATCCAGTTTGTTTCCAAATCTCACGATAATATTCAATCATTTTCTTTACATCTTCAACCGATTTACTCAACAAATATCCACGAACTCTTCCATAATTTGGCCCTTTATACCATGCACCCATGTTTGCAATAGCATCGATCATTGGCTGATAATAAGCTGAATTAACCGCACTAAATGGCACAGAGGCATCCATCATCTATTTTGTAATAGCAATATCACACTTCTCCATAATTTCTTTTGCTTTGGAGAACACTTTTAATAGTTGGTTGAGCTCCAAGTGTTGTTGTCGATGGAAAAAAAGATTGTAATCCCTTGAGTTGTTTTCCTTTTCTAGAACTAGGTGCTGGAAGCCTTGATTTTTGTTGTTGTCACATCTCATTACGTTCAATCTCATCAAATTCTCTTTCAACTTCATCATAAGTATTATAACTTTCTGCATATTCTTCTTGAGTTTTTCTTTTCTTGGTTCGAAGATTTTCAATGTTTTGATTGAATTGGTGTCTTACTACAGTTGGCATCTTTCGACATGTCTCAATATCTCCACCTTTTCCAGCCAAATGATGCTTAACCCGGTTAATTTCTCCACCCCTAATAAGCTTCTCGCAATAAATACATAACAGAATAGTTTTTTCTTTATCCATAACTTGTTTATAATGACCCCATGCAAGATTAGTTTTTTTCTCTATTGCTATTTATTTTGGGTTCCAATTGTTGCATCAGAAGTTGATCATTGTTCTTGAAAAGTTGGTGCTTCTGATGGTGTATTTAATGAAGCCATCCTAAATTCCTAATAACCAGGACTAAAAGACTAATCTATCTACCAGAATAATATACAACAATAATCTACTAAGAATAATATACAATAGCAACCAAATATAACAACAATATATTACATATAACAAGAATACATTACACTATAATCAACAATATATTACACCAACAACATAAAACAAAAATTGAACAATTTGACAGAAATCAACAAGTTATAAACTTATAATCAACTAAATATAGTCAACATAGATAATCAACATCATTAATCAATTAATTCTAACTGAAGTACTAAATAATTAAAAATTTGAAATACTGAATAACTTAAAAAAAATACGTACCTTATGGCTGATGCACCACCGACAGAGAAAAGAGAGACCGAAAAAAAAGCACGGCGCTGACGACGACGACAGGGACGATTAGACGACCGGACCGGCAAAAAGAAGACGACGACGGACACACAGCAGCACAGGACAGAAGGCGATGAGCTGAGCTACACAGGGGCCACCAAGACGACGACTCCGCATAGCAGTAGCCAACGACATCACACCGTTCGGTGGAGGTGGCACTGGCTGTGGTCGGGACCGTTGGGTGGTGCGAGAATGCCTGAACCTGAATAGGTCTCTCTCAGTCTCAGCCGTTTAGAGTTTGGAATTTTGGGTGTGGCCGTGTGGGAATTGGAAAGTGGGAATCGAGTTAGGGTTTCAAGCTTTCAGCCTTTCAATTTTTTTTTTAAATAATGGAAACAACATCGTTTCACTTGAAGAAAAAAAATAGTCCAAACTGATCCGGATTTTTTCAAACCCGCCGGTTTGCCGATTTTTGTCAAACCCAGCCAGTTCAAACCGGGTCTTGCCAGTTCTCTTCCTTGTCTGGTTAGTTAGCTCATCCGGACCGAATTTGTTACCGGTTCACTGGATTTCCAATCCGACTGGACGAGTTGGTCCAGTTCTCGAGATGGAATTCCATAGTTGTAAGAACCGGACCAAATTGGCCAGTTCGAATGAAAAATCGATGAACTGATGATATGGCTGATTCGGTTGAAAGTTTGGACTGAAGACGAAATTAAACCATCCAAAATCGGCCGATCTTACGGTGCTCCTAAATATTGGATCCAATATTCAAAAATACATGTAGAGAAGTTCAAATTCATGTCCCATTGCTAGGTTCCAACAAGACATTCCACCAAGCTATTGTGTTCCTTTACTACTTCATGTGCTAATTATTATATATATTATATACATACACAAATGGATTATTTTATATTTATTTAATTTAATTTTAATTTTATACTCATTTTTTTTAATTTATAATTCTTTAGAATTTATAGAATTATTAAAATAAGTATTTAAATATTTTAATATTTACATTTGTATATTAAAATATTAGTAAAAATATTTATTTTAAATTTTTTAGAATATTGAGTTAAGTAATAGGTCTTCGAGATTTCGGCTTTAAGACTAATTAGTTGGGATATATAAGTATCACTATTGAATTTCACATAATAAATTAATAAAGTGACATAATATGTCTACTATTTACTATCGTGAAAGACCAAATTAATACGCTATTTTTTTAAAAAAAACTAATTAATCTGAAGTAAAAAATTCTAAAGATCTAATAATCACTTTACTCATTTTTTTATTATTTTATATTTTTTATTTACGTAAAACTAGTTCTATATTTTAGAATTTAAAGACCAAATTGTTATTTTATATTTTTTACTAATTAATCACTCATTAGATTTTGATAACTATGGCCTATGGGTTTACCTTTTTTCTTTTTTTTTTTAATTTAAAAAGAAAAGAAAATGCAAGAGAAGACAGGCAGGAATCCAGATCTTACAAATTTCCCAATAATTTCCAAGACAGCTTTTGCCCTAATCACATCACTCTTGGGCCACTGTTGCCGGCCTTCAAAACTGTGCTCCTCCGCTCCCCTCGCCGGCGCTGCTACCGTCCTCCTTTTGACGTTTCTCTTGAGCTCAGAGCCGGCGGCTACAAACACTAATTGTCAGAAAAGCCATCGTTTGGAGCTGAACCTTCTCGAATCTTTCCTTGTTTCAGTGTTAGAGAAAGCAGAAAATCGAACTCGCTTGCTGCCTTGCTGGTGCAGTGCACACAGTCCTGTAGATAGCTGCATCAGATTCCATTCCACAGGTAAATATCAACATTAGCTTTAGAACTTTCTCGAGATTTTAATTTTCACTGCGCTTCAATTCCATTCTCTAAACATGAACTGTGTAAGTTTGCAGTTACAATTATAATTATCATTTGTTAGGTGTTGTGAAAAATAATAACTTGTTAGGTGTTGAAGAAGTTGCGGTTGAGATGTTTGTGACTTGAACTTGAGTTCAGCTTGGTGGGACCTTTGTGTCTTCTTCACTGATTTTATGGTTATTGATCCGTTACACCTAGGTTTTCTTCTGATTAGCAACTGGTATCATTGGTTTTTGATTATTTTGTACTATTGACTTTGATCAAGTGATTGTTGGAAATTGGAATCATGAATTCATGATTTTGTCTTCGTATAAATTAATAGTTTGAATACTATCCATGGATTATTTTTCTCTTGATTGTTTCTTGGGCGATAAAGAAAAAATAACTTGGAAAAATGATTTTTGTGTTCACTACTTAAAGCTGTGATTTATTGCAGGAAGGGGAAACATGTCGGGAGGCGGTGCTGGTTTATATGAAAACTTTAATATGAGGTCCGGCGGTGCTGATCTAGCAAGTGCTATAGTCCCTTTGTTGAAGCTGCTATGTCTTACTGTTATAGGACTATTTCTTGCAAACCCTAGAATGCAATTCATCCCCAGAGCCACATTTAGACTCCTTAGTAAACTTGTTTTTGCTCTGTTCTTGCCCTGCCTTATATTCACCGAGCTCGGGGGAAGCATTACTCTTCAGAACTTTCTGGAATGGTGGTTTATACCTGTAAATGTGCTTGTTAGTACTGCTTTGGGTTGCTTACTCGGGTTCTTGGTGGTTGTCATATGTCGCCCTCCGCCGGAGTTAACCAGATTTACTATTATAATGACAGGGTTTGGGAACACCGGGAATCTTCCCCTTGCCTTGGTTGGATCCGTTTGCCATAGTAAGGATAACCCATTTGGATCTCACTGCAACTCAAGAGGGGTATCTTATGTGTCCTTTTCACAATGGGTTGCTGTGATTCTTGTATACACCTTTGTCTATCACATGATGGAGCCTCCTATGCAGTATTATGAGATTGTCGAGGAAGGGAATGAGATTGAGGAACAGAGACTTAACGATATCAGTAGGCCGCTTCTTGTTGAAGCTGAGTGGCCTGGAATTGAGGATAAAGAGACTGAACATTCTAAGACACCTTTTATTGCCAGGGTTTTCAAGAGCATCTCAGGAATATCCTCATCTACTGTACCAGATCTCGAGATTACAGCGGAAAGCAGTGGTGGGAACAGTCCTAGGTCTATTAGGTGTTTGGCGGAACCTAGAGTTGTTAGAAGAATTCGAATTGTTGCTGAACAAACACCAATTCAGCACATACTTCAACCCCCAACAATTGCATCTCTATTGGCTATCTTCATTGGAATGATACCTCAACTGAAAGCTTTGTTCTTCGGATTTGATGCACCATTGTTATTCATTACAGACAGCTTAGAGATTTTAGGTGGGGCAATGGTACCTTCTGTGATGCTCGTATTGGGGGGCATGCTTGCTGAAGGTCCAAATGAGTCAAAACTTGGACTTAGAACTACGATTGGTATAATTGTGGCAAGACTCCTGGTTCTTCCTCTTCTGGGAATTGGGATTGTGACATTGTCAGATAAGCTAAATTTCTTGGGTGAGCCTGATGCCATGTTCAGATTTGTGCTTTTGTTACAGTATACTACACCAAGTGCTATTTTACTGGGAGCGATTGCCAGCTTGCGGGGCTATGCAGTTAGTGAAGCTTCAGCGCTTCTCTTCTGGCAACACATATTTGCCCTATTCTCCCTTTCCTTGTACATTGTAATCTATTTCAAAATAATTTCATACATCTAAGTTGCTGTATGATTTACTACCCTGGGGTTATGGGTGGTATGATGTTGATAGATAAAATATTCTCTTCATGTCATTTGTATATTGCATTTGGTTTGGCACCGATGATGCAAGAAAATAATGTTAAAATATTGAATTGGGTTTTAGGATTTCATTAGCTCATTTTGTTCGTCTTCATAAATTTTGTTTGGTGGAATCAATAGGAGTAGCTTTTAGCGTTTTCGAGTATAATTTGCAAAGCGTTCAATTAGCATCTTAATTCACCGGATGATGTTTTAAGTTTCGTGTTGACCGCTAAGCTAATGTAACTACTTTGTTAAGCTTAGACGTTTACATTTTCTTTTAACGAAAAAACTATATTATTGTCGCAGTTCTTTGAGAAGTCTTGCTATGTTTTGCTGGGAAACTTATGTTAATAAACCGATCCTGGGATATTTATACGACCATGCCGAATACAGTTGATAATGTTATGAAAACTCAAAGCTTCTAGTTGAAAGAAGTTAGTGGCCCAATAGGGTTGGCAATAGTTGATTGACAATGTTATGAAGACTCAAAGCTTCTAGTTGAAAGAAGTTAGTGGCCCAATAGGGTTGGCAATAGTTGATGAGCGAAAATTAGAGTTCATGGATACCGGCAAGTGTTCCGGATCGTTCAAGTAATACCACGGTGAGTGGATATCGTTTCCACAAAGATTAAAGGATTGAGCAAGCAAATATCAAATTAAATACCTAATTAGATTAAAATAATCTAGATTGATGAAGAATCTTGGAATCTTGAGTTCTTGAATGCTTGAATGTCACGGATAGAGAGCTTGAGTATTGATTTGAGAGAAGATAATGATAGTGAAAGTCATGAATTTCGGAGACGTTTATGCTTTAAGAGAAATCAAATCTTGGTTACTTATCTTGAAGTGTGCAAAGATCTTTCACGATAAATCTTTAGTAACTGATTTTCAATTCCTTGGCTCCTAAATTTCTCAAGCATTAATTACTTGTCAATTAATTAATCAAGAGATTAAGTACAAAAATTTATTTTAGATTCAAATAAGATTTTAAAGTAGTCCTTAGATCGAATTATATGTCACGTATTCAAGCTAGTCATTTCCAGTTAAATCTTAAAAGACAACACAGTTTTCAAAAGTTGTTCTAATCCAAATTATATGTCATTTATTCAAAATTAGAGTGATTGAAAATCATACATGTGTTGCACACTAATTGAATCACTATTCCTAGCCAAATTCAAAGAGTTATGTGACAGAGTTTTCAAGTTTTAATTCAAATATCAAATTTTCAAATTAAAATAAAAGAATTCAAAAGAGATTAGCATACCTTACGATACTACTAATCCGAATGAAGAACGAATAACTCAATTATGAAATAGATCAATGCAAAACTTTAAAATAAAATAAACATAGATTAATAACCCATAGAAAACATAAACAGAACTCCTAACCTTTGACAAAGGATTAGTTACCCATGAAAAAGGAAAAAAATAATGAAAAAGAGATTACAGAGGAGCTGGATATCCTTCCCTATGAACAAAGTTAACTTATTTATATCTTAAATTCTAGAATTCAAATTCAAACTACTAATCTTATCTTTCGGAGAGAAAGATAAGATAACTACTTATCTTCCAGAGAGAAAGATAAGGTACTACTTACTGACTTCAATTTCAAATTCAAAATAATAATTCAATTCAAATTCTAAACAAACCAAATCCCTTATATTTCTAGAAAGAATTAATAACTAATTTTCTAGAGTCTTCAACATTCTGGTTGTGATTAAGACTTCTAATGATGTGGATAATTATACTTGGGCCTTAGTTGTTTCCTCTTAGAGTCGTAATTATCTTTAGTCTGGTCTTTCATTAGAAAAAAGTTGGGCAAAAAGGTCCAAAATTCCATCTTCCTAGGAGGAACCCACCGGGCGCGGAAAGGGTACCGCCAGGTGTGCTGGGCGTGGAGGGGGAGGCCGCCGGGCGTGCAGGTCTTTCGCGGAGCGTGGAGTTGATGTTGAGCGTGTCCGTACGTTTTGCTTTTGCCTCTGTTTCTTTTCCTTTTGGACACGCTTATGATTCCTTATACCACGCTTTTACTGTCTTTGTATTTTCTTTGTGAAAAATCTTCAATTTTTTTATTGTCTTTGAATCAAAAATTCCTGAAAACATAAAAATACTATCCAAACTCTAAATATTTGATTATTTATTAAATTCTATTTGAAAGCATAAGAAATTTGATTAACTATTGAGAAAATAAATGAAAAAGAACTCTAAAAATCACTTAAGATGACGTGCCATCACAACACCAAACTTAAAACTTTGCTTGTCCTCAAGCAAAAAGAAAGATAAACGGAGTTTAGCTTAATGAAAAATATTTGAAAAGATTTTAAGATTTGAAAACAAAAATGGGATTTATGATAATTCTTGTGGTTACATTCAGCTCTCTCATCTTTCATAAATCTTGCATACTTAGGATATAGGAATTTTTAAAACTGAAATTCGAATCGTATTATGAGAATTCTTTTGAATTTGAATGACTTGAAGGTAGTTTACTTCGGGAAAAGATATTTTGCGGGCTTTTGACTCTTAGTGCTTTGTTACAAGGCAGCTCTTAACGGACTTTCGATCAATAATCTTGAGCTAGTTGGCTCAAGTTACCGGGTGATAAAGCACCCCTCGGATCTAATTATCCAAGTCTCTCCTTGACACAGTCACACCACAAGCACATAATTAGGGTTTTGACCCAGACATCGATGCCCAGAGCCTCTTTGGACTTTTTAATATTTTGTCTTAAGGCAACTCTTTAAGTGGACTTTCAATTGATAATTCTGGTCCAGTTGGCCCAAGTTATTGGGTGATAAAGCATCCCTTGAATTTAATAGCCCAAGTTTATCCTTAAAACAAAAACATCACAGGCACATAACTAGGCCCTAATCATTGGTGCTCAGAGTTTTGGAACTTTCGCTTTCTTCGATCTTTCCACTTTTTTTTTCAAAACTATTTCAAGTAATTGATGATGATTGAATCTTCATAATACTTCTTTAAATCTCTATTTTTGAAGATTCCTTTTCCGTTTCCTCAAGATTCAAGTATTTCAGATTTCTTCAAATATAACCACATATATAAGCACCTCCACTATTTGTTTTTGAATATCCTCCATAAAAATAATTGCTAAAGGAACAAGCATTTAAATTTTAACTTTAAGATGAAAAAAGAAAGAAAGAATAAGAAGGATAGAATATGCTATGTATGCAGGAAAGGAAAATAAAGAGAACAGAAAATACATAAAAAAACAAAGATAAAGGAAACTTAAAAGTAGGAGGAAAAACCAAAACAGAAGGGAAAGAAATAACTAACCATCCTTAGAGAGGATTTATCCTTATTCTGATCTTACCCAAATTTATTCAGTTATCACCATTGCTTCTTGTGTCGACTTTTTATGATCTATGGTGTTACCAACACTAAATTTAAGGTTTACGCCAAACATAGAGATTTACAATAAACTTGAAGGTTGACAAAATAATGAGTGTAAATCATGGACAAAAGCATATTTGAATGAAAAGAAATAAGATAAAAAGAACCACAATCAATGCAATTTTAATATGAGGGGTAATTGATTTGAAAATGCCTGGCATCGGTTAAGGGCACTGGGCTTCCTTACATGCATGCTCCCCTGGGAGCTTCATTAATCCCATACGGCAGGTGTGTGGTTCATCTGTTGGGCGTGCCCCTCTCTTTTTTTTCGTTCTTTTTTTTTTGTAAAATAAAGAAAAGTAAATATGCATGCAAAAGAGGAGGAAGAAAGGGAAGAAGATGATGATGACGACTACGGACTTTTAAACAAAAGAAACAAGAATGAAAAAGGAAATACTAACCATGGTTGGGTTGCCTTCCAACAAGCGATTCTTTATCGTCACTAGCTTGACGTTGAGCTTCTTAGGTTGGTGGTTGGGGTGTTTCACAGCACCCATTGGTGTCATCTTTCATGAAGCATGCATTGTTCAACTCTTCTTTAGCTTCAGAATCTCAGGGATATGGAGGGTCTTCAAGGATTCCTTCCTCTACAACTTCTTAGACTAGAGTGTTAATCATATCAATGGACATGCAATCTTCTAATTCCTCTAATTTACTTGGATATTGTATGCTTTGAAAGACATTAAAGACCATTTGTTCTTCATTAACTCTTAGTGTGAGATCTCCTCCTTCAACATCAACAAGTGCCTGTCTGGTGACCAAGAATGGTCTTCCTAGGATGATTGAGGTATCCCCATCTTCTTCCATGTCAAGAATTATAAAATCAACAGGAAAGATAAATTTTTCGACCTTGACCAATGCATTTTTCACTATCCTGTGTGAATTTTATTGATCAATCTGCTAATTGTAACAAGATTCTGGTTGATTTTATCTCCTCTATTTGCAGCCTTTTCACCATGGATAGAGGTATCAGATTGATGTTGGCTCCTAAATCACAAAGAGCCTTACCAATGGTGATGTCTCCAATAATGCAAAAAATCTAAAAACTACTTGGATCCTTCAACTTTTGTGGTAGTTTTCTTTGAATGATGGCACTACATTTCTTGGTGAGAATTACTTTCTTATATTCATGAAAGGATCTTTTCTTGGACAACAACTCTTTCATAAATTTGGTATAGAGAGGTATTTGTTCAAGGGCCTCAGCAAACGGGACGACCTCTAAAAATTTTGAAAAGTTCTTCTCTTGATCTTACTTCTTGAGCCTCGGAGGGTATGGGATTCTTGATTCATAGGTTTTTACTTTTCTTTTTTGAATTTTGTTGGTGCAAGAGCTTCTTCTAAGTTCTCATTCCTTTGTTCTTTTGGGGGGTTTTAGATTGTCTTCTTGTTCTCTTTGGGGAGCTCTTTATTGATCACTGTTCTACTTCTTAAGGAGATGGCCTTACACTATTTCCTAGGGTTTTGTATGGTGTAACTACGACAAGAATTGGCAGACCGTTCCACCAATTGCTTAGCTATCTGTCCCACTTCTAGGTTTCTTATAGAAGCTTCTTAATTTTTGGAAGTTGCCTGTGCTTCTTGTATGAAAGCCGCAGTTTGCTACATGAACGAGTTAACCGTGAGCTCAATAGATAAGTTTTGCTGATTAGCTTGTTGATATGGATAGTTGAAATTTTTTATCCTTGATTACTCCAGCCAAAGTTGGAATGGTTCCTCCAACCAGGATTATAAGGTTTTGAAAAGGGATTGTTTTCCACCCTTGAGGAATGTCCCATAAAATTCACTTGTTCAGTGAATGCATCACACCTTTACTTGGATTTTCTTCTCCACACATATCACATGAAGCTTGACTTATGATAGTCGCCACTTGATTCTGCTCAAGTTGTTTTGTGAGTGAATTTATTTGCCTGGACATCATCTTGTTTTGTGCTAGAATGGATGATAGAGGATAATTATCGGTCTAGATGTTCTCAAAGAAATTTTGTTACAAGCATAGTCCAAACCAACAATTAACCCTCAATCAAAGTTTAGAAGGTTGTCACAATACAAATCAAAATAACCGGGAGTCTTAATCCCGGGTCGTTCTCCCTAGGAATTGCAATGAAGTGCTCAATTATTGGCTATGAACGGGTGTTTTTGGGTTTTTGAATGATGAACAAGAAATGTAAATAACAAGAAAGTAAATGGCAATTAACTAACAAAGGAAAGGAAATTAAATGGTAAGAAGGTCTTGGCAAGGGTTGATGGTTAAGGATCTCTATCCTTGTCACAATCACAATATGATAATTGCAAGGATTAATCCCATTTAGTCATCCTCTAACAATTGGAGAAAAGTCAAATGAGCTTCATTAATCCTAATCCATAAGTCCTAGCCATCTCACCAATTGAATTAGTGAAGACTAGTATTAATGGAAGAAAATTATCAATCACTTGGACATTAGTAACTCAAGATCACCCAAATGACCAACCCAAGCCAAGAATGGAAAAAATCTAATCTATTGCTAAAAGAAACATTTCATCAAACACCTAGAATACAATAAAAGTAAACATCATAAATTGCAAGAATTAATAAAATCCATAACTAACACAAGTAAGAAATCACTAATAGCAACTAAGATAAACATCAAGAGAGACATGAAAATATAAAATTATATAAAAAGAGAATTGAAATTGACAAGAGAGTTCATGAAATAAAATTGGCAAAATAAGAAAATTAACAAGAGAAGTAGATAAACTAAGATACTAGAACATATAAAAGTGAAGAAAAACTAAATTGAAGCAAGAATAAAATCTAGATCTAAGAAGAAATTGAACTAAGAACCCTAAAATCTAGATCTAAAAAGAAATTGGCTCTCTCCCCTCTCTCTAGAATTCTACATCTATATAAAACTAAAACTAATCTAATGTGTGTCTTCCCCCTATCCTCATTCACTCCCAGCCTCTTATCTTCAATTTGGGCTTGAAACTGGGCTAAAAACCAGCTCAGAAAATGCCCCCAGCATTTTTCCTTTAGTGAGGCACGTGACACTTGTCACGCATACGCGTCAGCCACGCGTACGCATCGTCAAACTTTGTACAAGGTCACGCGTATGCATCAGGCACGCGTACGCGTTGGTGGACGATGCTCCTAGTCACGCGCACGCGTCAGCCACGTGTACGCATCGGGACCATCTTCTCAAATCTTTAATTCTTTGTGCTCCTTTCACTTTTGCATGCTCCCTTTCTATCCTCTAAGCCATTCCTGCCCTATAAATCCTGAAATCACTTAACAAACACATCACGACATCGAATGGTAATAAGAGAGATTAAAAATTAGCTATTTTAAGGCCTAGGAAGCATGTTTTCACTCTTAAGCATAAATTAGGAAGGATTCACAAAATCATGCAATTTATATGAATAAGTGTGAGAATAGTTGATAAAATCCACTCAATTCAATCCAAAATAAACCATAAAAAAGTGATTTATCAATCTCCCCACACTTAAACATTAGCATGTCCTCATGCTAAGCTTAAGAGATGCCAAAAAGGGGTGAAGAGGAATGGTAGGATTTATTGAATGCAACCTATCTATATGCATGCAACTAGATGCAAAATGCTTCTACCCACTTGGTTAAAAGTAAATCAATCTCCAAGAACATATATGAACAAGTAGGGCTAAGATAATATGATGATTCATGAATTCCACTAATTCAAATCTCAAGAATGAAGTTCAAATAGACTTGCAAGGAGAAAGCTCATGAAAGCTGGGAACAAGGAATTGAGCATCGAACCTTCACCAGAAGTGTTTGCACTCTAATCTCTCTAGTGTTTGAGGGTCGATTCTCTCAATTATCTACTAATCTTGCTTTCCAAGGCTTGGTTTTCTTCTACCAATCAACATATATTCAATGCATGGATACACATATCAAGAGGTCTTTTTATGGGTTGTAATGGGGTTAGGGTCAAGGTAGGAATGTATTTGGTCAAGTGGACTAAAATCTGAATCCTTGATTAACCTAAACTTCCCACCTAACCTAAGACAATCCATGTATTCAAAATGCAAAACCTAACTACCCATTGACTATCTTTTTCACATATTCATGCATCCCAAATTTGAACACAATTCATAGACATTGCTATCACTATTTATCTTGGGGCATTTTGTTCCCTTTTTATTGCTTTCTTTTTTTTCTCTTTTTATTTTTCTTCTTTTTATTTTTTTCTTTTTGTTTTTCTTCTTTTTTTATTTTTTTATTTATGTGGTAGATAATATATATACACGAGAAATTAATACATATGATTAAAGTATTGCATGCATGAATATGTACCTAACTATTTTCTTTTCACATTTTCATAAAAAATATAAAATACCCAATTCCCAAACCAAATGTTCCCAAACCCAATTTCTCCACACTTAAATCATGCACACTCTCACTAGTCTAAGCTAACCAAGGATTCAAATTAAGAATATTTATTATTTTTCGTTTAGAGTTAGTGATGTGCTAAAATAAAGAATAAATGGGGTTAAATAGGCTCAATATTGGTTTGCAAAGGATGATGAAAGGGTAAGGCCATTTGGGTATGTGAGCTTTAGTGAAACAAAGGCCTCAATCACATAAGTTCATGCATACATTGAACAATGGACATATAGAATCAAGCAAGACAAAGATCACAATCTTAGAGAGAACAACACACACCAAAACAAAATATTGGTTGATAAGATGCAACCAATCAAATAGGCTCAAAATCTTACTAGGCTTGTGTGTTCTAGCTCTAAAACCATGTTCCAAAATTAATTCTTTCAAGCAAGTTTAACAAAAATTTTGATTCAAATTAGTGAAATGCCCTAAAACAATTTTCTTGAAAAGAAAATCATCACTTCAACCAAGTACTCCTAACAAGAAGAAAGTGGTAGAATATGTACAACCTCTAACTACAATGCAATCTAACATGCAAATAACTAACTACAAAAGGCAAATTATGCTAACTAACAAAGAAAAAGGAATTATTACCCATGGAAGTCGGTCACCGACCTCCCCACACTTAAAGATTGCACCGTCCTCGGTGCATTCAGAGATGAGCAAAGTAGATTAGAGAGGGTTGCTACAACTGATGAGCTTCTTCAAAGGATTTTATGGAGGGACTTGTTGTGCGCCCCATTTAGAAGTTTTTTCTTTCCTTTCCCTACTCGGTGGCCAGCTTGAAAGGGGAGAAAAGACGGAAGAATAAGCCCAAAAACAAAGACATCAAAGAAAATAGAATATAAGTGGGGGCTAATGCCGAATAAGAGTGGGATTCTCAACTACATGGTAGCTACAACAAGTAAGTGAGAAAATAATATAAGCGAAGGGCATGTCAACTAACACATGATGCAAGAGTAAAGTCAAAGCATAAGTAAATGGCATGAGAGAGCACACAAAAGCATCAAGTTCAAAAGAGAATTGACACAAACAAGATTAGTTATAAGCATGAGAGAATTTGGTCCCATCCTAACTTAATTATAATGAAGCATAAAAACAAAGAATACTGAGTTAGAAATGACTAAAGCACTAATCTTGTATGTAGAAAAAAAATTGCAAATAATAAGTAAGAAGGAGTGGGTCATGAAAGACAATATGAGTTCATAACAATGCACAAAGAATGCAAGTGTTATAAAAGATTAAGCATTGACCTAAAAATTTTACCACGCAACAATATCAAACAATATCAGACAAGTTAGAAGCACCAAAATGAGCCAAGACATCCTCAACAATTGAGTAGGAAAATCCAACACCAATGGTAGAATAACAAACATAGGAAAGAAAATAAGAACAAGCAACAAAAACAAAGTTAAAATGCAATGAACGAAAGTATGCAAATGCAAGAAACAAAAGAAAATGAAAGAGGATAAAAATGAGAAGTGAAACTTTGAAAAGTGGGAAAAGAAAATAAAATGGAGAATTATAAGTGAGAATGGATGAGAAAGGTGAGAAGAAGAGATAGAAAGGGAAGAAAAAAATGGGAGAAGGGAAGAAGAAAGAAGAAGAAGAAAGGAAGAAAGAAAGAAGAATAAGTAGGAAAGAAATAAAGGAGAAAGAAGTAGAGAGAAGGAAACAGGGTAGCGCACCCTTTATTTGAATTCGGAGGTCAACGCATACGCGTCGGTTACGTGTACGTGTGAGAGGGAGGAAAAGCTTGTGAAGCGTACGCGTGAAAAGCAAGTAAAATTAGGCGACGCGTACGCGTGGGTAGGGCTGTGCGCCTCACACCCCACCAGCACAGTCCTGGCACAACTTACTGTACAAGTCATGTGCTATCGCGTCGTTCCAGCATGGTATGGGCATGATCCAAAATTGGAAGTCAATGCGTACGCGTCGATCTTATGCACGTGTGCGCGTGACAGCCTCCCCTCCCCCCCTTTTTTCAGAGAAACATAAAAATATAATTTCACACTTTCCTAACTTATATACACTCCAAACCAACCAAAACATAAACTTAACAAAAATCGTTAAGTTTTTGAAAAACTTTTTCAAAGGCAATTGAAACAAAGCTTGCAATTCAACTAAAATGCAATTCAAAATAACTATCCTAACTCAAACATAAATCCAACAAACAAACTAACAACCAAAGTAATATATACAAGAGTATAGAAAGAATAAACTACCTAACAATGGCAACTCAATTCATCCATTGATTATATATACAAGAGAATGGAAAGAGTTTACCATGGTGGGGTGTCTCCTACCTAGCACTTTTATTTAAAGTCCTTAAGTTGGACATTTGGTGAGCTCCTTGTCATGGTGGCTTGTGCTTGTACTCATCCTTGAACTTCCAAGAGTACTTAATCTTCAAATGGTTGTCAGAATTTTCAACCGACTTCACCAAGCTTTGGTGAAGTTCTTCACAAGATATGAGCTCCCAAAGTTGGCATTCATATAGTGATCCGGGATCCCATATCTTATTTTCACACCCGTCTTCTAATGGATCATCATTATTCCACTCGGGTGGCGAGCAATCCGAATTCCCACTCAAGTATCCAAACAACTTCCTAGATCCTTCTAATTTAGCACTACACCAAACCTTGCAATTATACTTTGAGCTCTCAACCAATATGAACCGAAAATTGTGCTTCCAATCATTTTCCATCTCCCTTTTGCTCTTCAATCCACAAATATTTTTAAGTTGACCATCCGTCTCAAGCAAACCATATTCAAGCGGAATAAGAAAACTTAGGGATAAGAGATTTACCCACTTGAATGAAAGAATGGATGGTGATGGCTTGGGGAGAGGTATTTTCAATGATCTTGCAAGCTCCACTTCCTTGTGCTCTTCTTTGATGACCTCTACCTCTTGGCAACTTTCTTCCAATTCAATCTCTTCCTCATTGCTTGCCAAGGGATTTTGAGGTTGTGCATATTCCTCTTTAACCTCTAGTTCATGTCCAATGGGAGAGGATTTAATTGTAGATAAGAATTCATCAATGATTGAATCCATTTTTTAATCAACCTTTCCAAAGTCTTTAACCATGATATGCTTTGGAGGTTGTACACCCTCCTCAACATCAAATTCAAACTTCTTAGGAGGAGGTTTTATGACTTGAGATTCCCATGGACTTTCAACATCTGCTAAGTCTTCAACCACTTCTTCCTCTTCAACAATTACGGCTTTCTCCATACAAAGTCACATTCCTCATTTTTCACCGGAGTTTCTAATATCTCCTTCATGCTACGTTCTTCAATTGATTCTCCACATGTGGCCATGGGAGTGCTTTGAGTATCTAAGCATTGGGAGGCTAAGTTGTTTACTACCTCGGTCAAGGTAGCCATGAATTCTAGTGTCCTCCTTTGAGCTTCATGTTGCTCATGAAGTAATGAAGTGAGAGAATCATCCATTGGGGCTTGGGGTGGATAGGAGGGTTCATTATTTGGGAGAAGGGGTTCAAAATAGGAAGATTTTTCCTCTTGATAAGGATATGGAGATGGTGTATATTGAGGTGGTGGTTCTTGGGAGTATTGATGTTGGAATTGTGGTGGCTCTAGGTATGGTTCATATGGTTCATATGGTGGTTGGTGTGGTGGATAAGGGTTAAGGTCATATGAAGGTATTTTGTGGTAGGGGCTTGTGAGTATGGTGGTTGGGGGCTATATTGAGGAGGGATTTCATAGGTATATGGTGGTAGTTGTTGATAATCATAAGGAGGTCCACCATACCCATTGGATTGGTATGCATCAAGGTATGGTTCTTGCTCATAATACATTGGAGGAGGTTGTTGCCATGAAGGTTGTCCATAAGCTTGAGGCTCCTCCCACCTTTGGTTGTTCCATCCTTGATGCATGTTCTCATTGTAATTTCCATTTCCTACAATATAGTTAGAACCAAACACATAGCCAAAGTGGTGAGAATTCATAGTGGCAATAGAAAATAAAGACAAAAACTAATAACAAATAAGAAAACAAACTCCTACAACTACCAAAAACTAACAAAGAAGCAAAAGGCAAACATATTCAGAATATTCACATATAGACAATAACTAATAACAAGAACACATTGCAATTCCCCGACAACAGCATCAAAAACTTGATAGAGGATAATTGTCGGTCTAGAATTTCTCAAAGAAATTTCGTTGCAAGCATAGTCCAAACTAACAATTAACCCTCAATCAAAGTTTAGAAGGTTGTCACAATACAAATCAAAATAACCGGGAGTATTAATCCCGGGTCGTTCTCCCTAGGAACTGCAATGAAGTGCTCAATTATTGGCTATGAAGAGGTGTTTTTCGGTTTTTGAATGATGAACAAGAAATGTAAATAACAAGAAAGTAAATGCCAATTAACTAACAAAGGAAAACAAATCAAATGGTAAAAAGGTTTTGGCAAGGGTTGATGGTTAAGGATCTTTATCCTTGTCACCAACCCCAATATGATAATTGCAAGGATTAATCCCATTTAGTCATTCTCTAACAATTGGAGGAAAGTCAAATGAGGTTCATTAATCCTAATCCATAAGTTCTAGCCATCTCACCAATTGAATTAGTGAAGACTAGTGTTAATGGAAGCAAATTATCAATCACTTGGACATTAGTAACTCAAGATCACCCAAATTACCAAGAATATACTCCATAACTAAAAGAAACATTTCATCAAGCACCTAGAATGCAATAAAAGTAAACATCATAAATTTCAAGAATTAATAAAAGCCATAACTAACACAAGTGAGAAATCACTAATAGCAACTAAGATAAACATCAAGAGACATAAAACCATAAAATTGCATTAAAAGAGAATTGATAAAATTGGCAAAATAAGAAAATTAACAAGAGAAGTAGATAAACTAAGATACTAGAACATATAAAAGTGAAGGAAAACTATATTGAAGCAAGAATAAAATCTAGATCTAAGAAGAAATTGAAATAAGAACCCTAAAATCTAGAGAGAGGAGAGAGCCTCTCTCTAGATTTCTACATCTATCTAAAACTAAAACTAATCTAATATGTGTCTTCTCCCTATTCTCCTTCATTCCCAGCCTCTTATCTTCAATTTGGGCTTGAAACTCGACCAAAAACCAGCTCAAAAATCGCCCCAGCGTTTTCCTTTTAGTGAGGCACGTGACGCTTGTCACGCGTATGCGTCAGCTACGCGTACGCGTCATTGAACTTTGCACAAGGTCACGCGTATGCGTCAGGCATGCGTACGCGTGGTGGACGATGCTCCTGGTTACGAGCACACGTCAGCCACGCGTACGCGTCGGGACCAGCTTCTCAAATCTTTAATTCTTTGTGCTCCTTCCACTTTTGCATGCTCCCTTCCCATCCTCTAAGCCATTCCTGCCCTATAAATCCTGAAATCACTTAACAAACACATCATGGCATCGAATGGTAATAAGAAGGGATTAAAAATTAGCAATTTTAAGGCCTAGGAAGCATGTGTTCACTCTTAAGCATAAATTAGGAAGGATTCACAAAACCATGCAATTTATATGAATAAGTGTGAGAATAGTTGATAAAATCTACTCAATTCAATCCAAAATAAACCATAAAATAGTGGTTTATCAATAGCATCTACGGTATCCAGTGCCATCACACCTTTTTTTTATAGCCCTTTCAGATGAGTTAATGAAGTTGTTGGCCACTACTGTTTTTATGAATTCCAATGCTTCTTCAGGTATTTTTCTATGTAGAGAACCTTCAGCTGATGAGTCAATCATCGTTCTTGAGGTTTGAGAAACACCATTATAAAAAGTTTGGATTTGAAGCCATTCGGAGAAGGTATGATGGGGACACCTTCTATGCATCTCCTTATACCTCTCCCAAACTTCATAGAGTGACTATCCCTCTTTTAGGGAGAACAGATGTCATTCCTTAATCAGGCTAGCTTTTGGGATGAAAAGTATTTAGTTTGGAATTTGTTAACTAGATGCTCCCAAGAAGTGATGCTATCCAATGGTTGTGATTAGAGCCATTGAGTGGCTCTATCCCTTAGAGAGAAGGAAAACAGTCTCAGCCAGATAGCTACGGGGCAAACTCCATTACTTTTCACAGTGTCACAAACTGTAGAAAGTTTGCTATGTGGATGTTCGGATCTTCTTGAGGGTAACCTCCAAATTAGTCCCTCTGTATTAATTAGATGAGTGAAGACTTTTGTTCAAAGTTGTTTTCTTGAACTGTGGGCCTTACTATGCTGTCTCCACAGTTGTCAGAGGTGGGTGTGTTGTAATCTCCAAGGGTCCTTCTAGCATTATTTTGATTGTCTGCCATTCTCTCTTCTTCTTGTCTCCTGACTCTTGCCTTCTTTCTTAATCGAAATAAAGTTAACTCTATCTCAGGATCATACTGGAGATGAGATATGGGATTTTCTCCTTCTTGCATGCAAGACAACAGTAAAACAAGATCAAACGTACCTTGTAGTATAAAAAAATTACAGAAGAAGAAATTCAAGCCAACTAAGAAAATGTAAAGAAAAGAAAATAAATATGATTTTAATTTTAGAAAAAAATTAGACAAAATAAAGAAGTTAAAATAAAAGAAGAAGAATGAGAAAATCAAAAGAAAACAAAAATAAAAAGGAGAATGTGAAACAGAATAAAGAAAATAAAGAAAATCAAGTGAATAGGATCTAATATATTTTAAATTTTTTTAAATAAAATAAATGTAATCTAATATATTTTAAAGTTTTTTAAATAAAATAAATGTACGTAAATCAGAAGAATGAATGGAAATAAGTAAGGAAACAAAAGACGCGAAAAAAACAAGAACAAAGAAAATAAACAGAAAGAAAAAAAGAACGTGAAGGAAAAAGAAAAGTAAACAAAGAAACTAATAGTGAAATAACGAAAAAGTACATAAACAATATCTAAATTAGGATTTAATCGGACGTTCTGCTGTCAATCTCAATTAATCCCCGACAACGGCGCCAAAAACTTGATGAGCAAAAATTAAAGATCGCGAATACTAGCAAGTGCACCGGATCGTTCAAGTAATACTACGGTGAGTGGATATCGTTCCCACGAGGATTAAAATATTGAGCAAGCAAATATGAAATTAAATACCTAATTAGATTAAAATAACCTGAATTGATTATGAATCTTGGGTGCTTGAATGCTTGAATGCCACTGACAGAGAGCTTGAGTATAGATTTCAGAGAAGATAATGATACTGAGAGTCATGGGCTTCGGATATCTCTATGCTTTTAGAGAAATCAAACCTTATTTACTTATCTTGAAGTTTGCAAAGTTCTTTCATGAAAAATCTTTAGTAATTGATTTCCAATTCCTTGACTCCTCAATTTCTCAAGCATTAATTAGTCGTCAATTAATTAATCAAGAGATTAAATACAAAAACTGATTTTAGATTCAAATAAGATTTAAAAGTAGTACTTATGTCGAATTATATGTCACGTATTCAAGCTAGTCCTGTCCAGTTAGAAGAAAACACAATTTTCAAAAGTTGTTCTAATCCAAATTATATGTCATATATTCAAAATTAGAGTGATTAAAAGTCATGCATGTGTCACGCATTAATCGAACCACTATTCTTAACCAAATTAAAAGTGTTATGTGAAAGAGTTTTCAAGATTTAATTCAAATATCAAAATTTTCAATTATAATAAAATAATTTAAAAGAAATCAGCATACCTTTCGATACTACTAATTCGAATGAAGAACGAATAACTCAATCATGAAATAAATCAATGCAAAACTTTAAAATAAAATAAACGTAAATTAATAACCCATAGAAAACATAAAGAGACGTCCTAATCCTTTGACAAAGGATTAGTTACCCATGGAAAAGGAAAGAAAACAATGAAAAGAGATTACGGAAGAGCTGGATATCCTTCCCTGTGAACAAGGTTCACTTATTTATATCCTAAATTCTAGAATTCAAATTCAAACTATCCTAATCTCATCTTTCGGAGAGAAAGATATTGTACTACTTATTGACTTCAATTTCAAATTTAAAACAATAATTTAATTCAAATTTTAAATGAACCAAATCCCTTATGTTTCAAGAAAAAATTAATAACTAATCTTCTAGAGACTTCAACATTTTGGATATGATTAAGGCTTCTAATGATGTGGATAATTAAGCTTGGGCCTTAATTGTTACTTCTAAAAGTTGTAATTATCCTTACTATGGGCTTTCATTAGAAGAAAGTTAGGCAAAAAGGCCTAAAGTTCCATCTTCCTGGGAGGATCCCGTCGGGCGTGGAAAGGGAGCCGCCAGGTGTGTTGGGCGTGGAGAGGGAGGTTGCTAGGCGTGCATTAAGGTTGTCGGGCATGCAGATCTTCCGTCGGGCGTGCAAGTCTTCTGTTGGGCATGGATTTGATGCTGAGTGTCTCCTTGAATGTTGCTTTTGGCTCCGTTTCTTTTCCTTTAAGACACGCTTCTCATACTTTAAGCCACACTTTTAACTAAAAAAAAAAGAGTCTAAATGACTTGTAAAATTTTTAAAATGAGTTGAAAAGAGAGTCTAAAATAACTTGTAAAATTTGTTTGGTCACAGCAAACGAAAACTACCAATCTCACATAGTTGGAACAACTAAATTTATGAAAGTTTATCAACTTTTAAAAATAATTCGAGACAACCGAGTTATGAAAAAAAGTTTGGCAAAGAAAACAACATCTACAATTATTAAAACATTTGTTATAAAGTGATATTTGATGTCACAAAAAAATAAACAGAACTACTATTATGCAGGCCAAAACTATAAACACTTATAAAACTACAAAAATAAGTGTGAAAAAAGCTAAAGCATTTAAAAGCCCAAACTACGGCAAAACAGTATCCACACTACGGCTATTACAGAAAATAAAGTGTTCAAAGACCCACAAACCAGGCCATCAAAATAAGGATAAAAAGTCCAAGAATAAAGCTAAGAAAGAAGAGGATCCTACACCTCGGTAATCATATCAGCTCCCTCATCAACTCGGATTGGAGAGACAGAAAGATTTTCAACAGTTCAAATAGGGGAGTCCAAAAGGACCTCATTAACCCGGGCACCAGAGGTCTTTGGGTCTTCGGTAGGGATGGTCTTAGCCTCAGAAAGAACAATCTTTCCATCAACCACAATTTTATCTGGATCAATAGGAGCAAGGCCCACCTCCGGTGCCAGAACTCGGAATTGAGCTTTCAAATTCTCCACCATCTCATCCATCCCTTAAGCCACAAACTCTTCCAAGTATCCATATTCCTCTCTCAGCCTCTCCAATTCCTCTTTCAGGGTCAACTTCTCCCCAAAAATATGGCAGCAGCTCTCCTCAACTTTCTTCTATAAACCCTCAACTATGGCACAAATTGCCTCGGCATGTTTCATCCTTTCCCAAAGTTTGGAGAGATCAGAGGTAAAGACCCTTTGTACGGCCTCTAACTCCGACTTAGTCTCTCTCAGAGAAGCCACCTCAGAATGAAGGTCGGCCAATTCCCTTTGAGCATCACCAAGAGGAATCTTGTTAAGTTGCTTTAGAAAGGTTGCACAAACCCCAGCTGTCCGAATTCATCCTTGGGCCAGCACCTTCAAGTATCTTTTTAAAGAAACGTCATTCATGCTTATGAAACTATGGGAAAGAATGTATTCCTCACAAAAAGCAATGGCATTAAAACTTGGATCATAAGCACTACCGAATTTAGAAGATGGGGTCTTAGATTTTTAGGAAATGTTCAAAGAAGGGAGATAGAAGGAGAACGGTTCCAAGAGGAGGCTGTGTAATCGGAGGAGAAAAAAGGATGGTTTTGACCAATTGAGATGAATATGAGTTCGATTTAGAGGGAGAAGATAGATTGCCCAACTTGCTAGCCTCTTTCAATCGGATAGCCTGAGCAACAATATTCTTCTTCGCCTGACGTGCTCTTTGTAAGGCGTCTGAGCCATTGGTCATCCTTGCTACAAAAACAAAACAAGGAAAAAAACTAAGGATTACAAAAGTCTAACAAACATAAAAAGAAGTATATACAAAATGAAAAAAGCTAACTACCTAGTTCGGTACGGACATAGCTCGGCTTGCCTATCAAAAAATTTCTTGATATCGAGGTTAGGAGATCAACCCCAGCACTCCTAAAATAAGGTCACTATACACTCCTCTACCTCGTCCAGGTCCTCGAGGTTGTATTTAATGACGCTGGAGGCCTCTTCCAAGTACAAACTAAAAATAGGTTCATCTCTCTCTCTTTAAGAAAAAAAGGTCGGACACCCTCTATAGATCAGACCTTAAAGTAATAGTTCTTAAAGTCGTGAAAATATTCATCAAAAATGAAAAAAAAATTGGCCTTGAATAGCTTAGAAGAAAAGCTAGTGTTGTTTTTAAGAGCTGAAAGGTTTGGTAAGTTGAAAAAGATAAAATAAAATCTTGAAAGAGAGAAGAAGATCAAGCTCCCAACTTATTAGTTGATAAACCTTCATAAAGTCTCATGAGTTCGGGTGGAGATGAGAAGGAGCTACTTTACAGATACAAATAATTTCGGTCTCAAAATCAGTAAATGGAAGTGTTACCCCCAACTTAGTAAAAAAATAGTCATACATGAAAAGAAAATGGCTTTCCGAGTTATTAAGTCGAGGGAAGCGAATTCTATCCTCAGGGTTAGGAGTTATGTACCATCTCATACTTCCTCTCGTCCTCTTGGATTCTATGAATCCTATGCTATAAATGAAACTTTTCGACATATTCATTGTCAACTACAGGGACAACATAAAGAACAATAATATCTACCTAATCTAAACCAGGAGAAACTTTAGATGACATGCTCAGAACTACCGAACGAGACATAAAGGGTTAAACCTAAAAAAAATAAAATAAAGCTAGGTCACCACAAAAATTCACGAGCTACAATTCAAGAACAAGAATACAACATTCAAGTACTCAAAGAAGTTGGATTCTTCTCAAGAGACCGAAAACGGGTCCAAATTTCCCAGTCAAAACAGGGATGAAAAATTCAACCTACTCTACTAGAACACGAAACGATGCCATTACTCAGAATGAAAATGTCACCATTTAGGGGCAAGATAAAAGTCCCAAAATTCAATACAAACCCAAAATCTACAAATATTTTAATTTTTCGCAACAATAACAAAGTGCCAGAAGATCATTGCAATGACAGCAAATAAGAAAATTTTCTACAAGCAAGTAGCAAGAAGCCATATTTTCAAAAAACCTATTCCTCATAGAAAATACTGAAACAATATTTTCAATTTCACCCATTAAGAAACATTATCTGGCCATAACAGTAAAAGAAAGAAAAATCAACCTTGATGATGAACAGAAGGCAAGAAGAATGTATACAATAGCAAAACAAACGGACGATCCCTAATGTCTCAAGCAGTATGCAATGAAAATTTGAAATAGAATTCCAAAGACAGAGAAGTCTTAGAAGAAGATCGGTAGAATGGAGTTACAGTAAAGAAAAAGAAGGCTTTGAGAGAAATGAAATAAATTCTTAGAAGTTGAAGCGAAAAAGGAGAAAGAGAAAGAGGATTGCGTTTATATAACCACTAAGGCCAAAATGGTAAAATTACTCCCTATTTAATGACATGTGCAGTTACTAATGTAACCGAAAAGACGCGCAAACGATTATGAAAAAACGTAATGTTCAAATTTAAAAACACGCCGAGTGTCCGACTTGTTCCCAAGGAAAATCGAAAACCTAACTTGATTGAATGAGGACTACACGAGATCAAGACCGACTTAGAAATGCTTGAGCCCGACCTAAAGAAGCTCAGCCTCAACCAAGGGCAATGTTCATACCCTGACCCACAAACTTAGCCAGGCCTAAAATAAGTAAGCCCAATCAACACTCTATAGATATTGTTCAGATCGACACCTACCCGATCTCATAGAGGTCGGACGCAACGACATGGACCTACCCCTACTTATCTAAATAAGTAACTAACTCTTACAATCTCTTCCATGTATCTAGAAAGGAGATCTCAATAACCTCCCCAACAAAAAAAGGAATGACCAATCTACCATCAAAGGTAGAACTACTTAAAAGGTGGTTATTGACTCCACCCCTACACTTATAAATACTCTGACATTCTCAGGTATTCTTTGAATTCCAATTTACTAAAAACCAGCCTAAAACCCTTGCTAACTTAAGTATCAAAGTCTCTTGTAGGTACGACCCCCCACCTTCACCAAGACGTCGGACGTAACCCCAAAAAAAAACTTGGACCTCACGTTCAAGCCTAAATTACAGTTTCAAGTAACTCCTAAAAATACTCTAATATAATAATTGACTGAAAAAATTTTGAGAACTAATATTACACAACTAATATTATAACTAACGTTTAATATAAAGAAAAAAATTCAAAACTCTTAAAATTAAGAATATTTAAAATTCAATTACAAAAAATATTCGAAATTTAAACTCGAAAAAAATTCAACTTTAGTGAGTTTTATATTAAATTTGTTTTCTAATTTATTATAATTACAATATTAATTAGGATAAAGTATGTTTTTTATCCCTAATATTTTTAAAAACTTTTAAAATTATCCCTAAGCGGAGATAGAGTTAAGATTGGAGATACGAGCAAGGCTAAAATTGGAAAAAGCAATTTGACTATTAGTTGATTACTAAAAAATTAATAACAAGGATAAAAGTGAAACTTATTTTAAATGTTAAGGATAAAATTGAATGAAATTAAACATTAGGGGTAATTTTAAAAATTTTTAAAAATATTATGGATAAAAAAATACTTCACCCTATTAATTAATATCAGCAACTATAGGGTTGACTCCAAATCATTAAACTAATTAATTTATGCCAAGACTCTTTTAAAAGGAAGAATGAGAGACTGGGACTTAAACAGAGATTAAATTAAGTTTTTGTATTATATTTAGTGTAAATTATACTGACTGAATTATATCTTAGTATTATATTTAATTTAAGATAAATATAGAATTGATGGATAGATTTTAGAATCTAAAAAATTAAATACAAATTTCTTTGATAAAAAATGTTATTAAAATTTCACTTTTCATTCTAAAAAATTTTAGTTTTCTGTGTTCTCAATTTTAAAAATACTGAAGAGGCTAAAATTTTGTGTCTCAAAACTAAATTAATTTTAGTCGCTGATCACTAAATATAGTACTGAATTTCAGTCTTCCACTCTCTATTTCGATCTTTAAAAAGGAGGAGAGTGAAATTTGAATAGAAAATGAAAAAAGGAGAGGAAGAAACCTGGATTAAAATTAGGGATAAGAGTGGTATTTTAAAAATTTATTAGAGATAAAAGAATAAACATTTGTGTCTTATTCAATATATTTTAGTGTCACCAAATACATGTATTTTATGTATGTTTGTGTGTCACTATATTCTTCAAAAATCTGTGTTTTATCAAACAAACGATAAATATATACCACCGTATCTATATATTAGTGTCCATGTCCCACCAATTAAATGCAGCCTGAAATTACAAGCTACCTTAGGTAGAGTTTATTTAGTGGGTGTGTCCACCAAATTTTTATTTAGTGGGTATGTCCACCAAATTTTAAGAACAATGACACACTCACATACATATTCTATGTTTGATTTTTGAAGACACAAAATAAAAAAAGATACGTTAATACACAATAATCCACAAATACACAATATTTGTGTACTACCAAATTAATAAGACATTGAGACATAAATATTAAAAAATAAACTTTTTATTTATACCCTTTATTAAATTTCATAATTTTAACTTTTGCCCTTCTATTCAAACATTTCTTTTTTTTTTTCATTATCTTCTCTATGCGTGTCATTCATTTTCCTTCTTTTTTTTCTCTCGTCTTTTTTTTTTTTGTTCATTACCACCTCTCTTTTTTTTATCTCTTCTGTCCATTACATCTCATCTTCTTTATTTTTTAGATTTTTTTATTTTTATTTTTATCTTTTTCTTTCTCTAAATACACTCTTTATCTCACACTCACTATTATAACGAATTTTTTCTACTCTTTTAAAAGTATGTATATCTAGATTCATGACAAAACATAATAGATATTTGACAGTGAGAAGAACAGATTTATAATGATAATAAAGAATTTTTTAAAAATAAGAGCAATTCACATTCTTTAGTTGTTTTTTTTAAATTATTTAATATTTTTGAATTAATAATTTTTTTTATAGTATTAATTTTTTTTTAAAATTTAGATTGTTGTTTTGGTGAAGAATAACGGTAAAAAAAATAAAAATATTTTTTAACTATTTGTGATGTTTTGTGTGAATATTACTAACTAAAATATAAACACACTAATTTTTTTATTTATATATCACTGTGATAGTATTTATATTTTTTTTAATTGAAACACTAAATAAACAGAGCCTTTTAGTAAACGAAAATAAAAATTAAACCCAAAGAAAAAGTGAAAAGGTGCAGAGAATCCGCACCGTTGTTTCAGAAAAGAGAAAAATATACACATTACATTAATGAAAAAGAAAAAAAAAAGCTTTGTTCTGTTTTCTAATGTTCACAATTCATTCTCAACTCAACCAAGGTCAAGCACTTGCATTTTGAATCCCCGACCCCAAGGTTGTTTCTTTTGAATCCCTAGCAACCGTTCTTTCCAAATCTACAATACCACACTGATGTATTGTTAATCTCTTAACTAATCCGTTTTTTAATTATTTTTTCGTTCCGAATCGACGCAGTGAGTGCTTTTAATTTGGGTTAAAGAGCGTGGCTTCGTCAACTATGGCTTCTTCTGGCTTACAGCTTCTCAAACGAACCCTTGGAAACCGCTCCACCGCTGCCAGATTCTTCTCCTCCGCTCCGATCCGTGCCACTCTCTTCCCCGGCGACGGTATTGGCCCCGAAATCGCCGAATCTGTCAAACAGGTTTCAACTCTCGTTTTCCCCTACTGTTTCATATAATTGTTTCTCATGGATGGTTGATTTTGTGTGAAGGTCCTTTGTATTACTACTGTAATTTATAGTTAACATTTTCAGCTAAAAATGTCTTCTAGGAGGCAGGACTTTATTAAAATACGATGATAATACATAAGTAAATAGTTATGAATAGTTTGAAATTTGAAGAATACAATATATATTTTTCTCTCTCTTTTCTTAAGAAAATGTGAATGCTGCATGCCTAATTTGTTTTGATTTTGAATAGACTTTAACAACTTGTGCTTCATTTTTTTTTTCTTTTTGGTCATATTTCCATCAGTTAGTATGGTTTCTAGTTGTCAATAGAAGGGGATTGTAACTTGAAACACAAAGATGGAATTGTGTAGGTCTGTGTAAATGCATGAATGGAGGACCTAAATATAAGCGTGGGTGGATTTATTTGATTTATGCAGTTGTCAATGATGAATTTTTCACTTGTTTGATATTTGATTTTTATTTTCCCCAGGTTTGCTATCTAATTATATATGGTTCTTGTTATGTCTACTTGTTAGTATATTCTTATGGAATTGAGTAGTTTCTTTGAAAGTTGTAACTCTGGATTCTTACCATTGAAATGATTAGATATTCAAAGCAGCTGATGTGCCCATAGAGTGGGAAGAGCACTATGTAGGGACTGAAATTGACCCTAGAACACAGAGCTTTCTGACATGGGAAAGTTTGGAATCAGTTCGGAAAAATCAGGTTGGCTTGAAAGGGCCAATGGCCACCCCAATTGGTAAAGGCCATCGTTCGTTGAACCTTACCCTAAGAAAAGAACTTAATCTGTATGCAAATGTTCGTCCCTGCTATAGCCTTCCTGGCTACAAAACTCGGTATGATAATGTAAATCTCATCACAATCCGCGAAAACACAGAAGGAGAGTACAGTGGGCTTGAACATCAGGTAAGCTTTACAACAGTTGATGTTAGATACTATCAACCAAGTTCTGATTGATGTATCTTTCAGTATTATTGTATAACAGGTTGTGAGAGGTGTAGTAGAAAGTCTCAAAATCATTACACGCCAAGCAAGTTTAAGGGTTGCTGAGTATGCTTTCCACTATGCCAAAGCACATGGGAGAGAGAGGGTATCTGCTATTCACAAGGCCAACATTATGCAGAAGACTGATGGTCTTTTCCTCAAGGTCTATCATTAAGTTCAAGTTACCTATAATATCTTTCTTATTTTATTTGTGAATCCTAATAGTAACCTTTTATTTTGAAATTTGTTTTAGTGTTGTCGTGAGGTTGCGGAGAAGTATCCTGAGATAAAGTATGAGGAAGTTGTCATTGACAATTGCTGCATGATGGTATATTTGTGAACTTGGATTTAGGATGCAACTGTATTTGGAAATTCATTTTCATTATTGAAGATGGAATTACTCTCATTCACTTTTATAATCTCAGCTTGTGAAGAATCCTGCTCTTTTTGATGTACTAGTGATGCCAAACCTGTATGGCGACATTATTAGTGACCTTTGTGCTGGCTTGGTTGGGGGTTTGGGCTTGACACCAAGGTAGTTTTGCACTTTGGTCAACAAAAGCTAGAAGTTGCAATTTTATCATCTGACATCATTATATACCTGTTTCAGCTGCAACATTGGTGAGGGAGGTATTGCACTAGCTGAGGCTGTACATGGTTCAGCACCTGATATTGCTGGAAAGGTAAGCTATTAAGTCCTTTCTCAACCTTATATTATCTGTTATGTATCTTTTCACCTTGTTATCAACTTATTACAGAATATGGGATTTATTTCAATGCTTGTTTCCTGAAAGTTCTCGATATCAGTTTGCCCTCTGCAATCTCATAAAACTAATTTGGTGTTATCTTTTTTTCTTTTTAAATAATAAAAAATTGTGAATAGTAATTGTTGTTGGTTTACTTCTCCTGTATTGGTCACAAACAGGTTCTAACCTACTTGCAACCTTTTTAAATTAGAGTTATATTTCTGTCGCTTACCTGTATTTCCTCTGGACTTGTGCTTGTTTAGAATTTGGCAAATCCAACTGCTTTACTGCTGAGTGGTGTTTCAATGTTGCGCCATTTGAATCTCCATGACAAAGCAGACCAAATTCAAAATGCCATCCTCAACACAATTGCAGAAGGGAAGTACCGAACTGCTGATCTCGGAGGCAAAGCAAAGACAACCGAGTTCACCAAAGCAATTATTGATCATCTCTAAATTATGCTTGAGTCTGCAAGAAATTGCTGCTAATTTTGTTTTCTATTAACTTCCTGTCTATTTTTTCCCGGCCTTTTTTCGAGGAGTAGGATTACCTCAGCATAATGGAAAAACTCATTGCAGGGTGTGACCTTATAGGCACAAGGCATGGGCAAGCATTAAAATATTCGCTGCCTATGCAGTCTTATGGCCTTGAGAGGGTTGGAGTCCCTTACACTTACAAAATGCACTTTGATTGATAACCCTCCTTTGTCCATTTTACTATTCTTTGTCAATAATATAGTTGAAATGAATGAAGTACCATACGAATGTTTCATTCATTCGTCTTTCTTGTCCATTTAATATAAGTTTAATAACTTACTGGTAATTGCAACACAATTGTGCTCCTCTCTGTCTGTTTTGCAGGAGGAATTTCCATCAGTGCAATCATGCCAATGTTTGGAGTTGTCCTAAAATAATGTTTTCGAATTTTTGTTTTTAACTCCAAAACCATATGTTTGACTATGTATATACTTGATCCAAATCGTGATATACAATTATATATATACCAAAATGGTAAAACAAAGTAACAAACTTTCAAGTTTCTGTCCTTTTATTTGGATAGGGAAGTTTCTGCCCTTGTAAGTAATGATCATATTGGTCATGGGCTTAGGTGAAGAAAGAAGATTGTTTTTGCTGGAACAATGAGACAATAGTTTTTATTTTTCTTAAGTAATGAATAATATTTATCATGTGAATAGTGATAAAAAAATAGATGTAGTTGAATAACTTAATAAAATATTTTATATTGTTATTTTATCAAAATTAAACTATATATGTTAAAATGTTTTTTTTTCTCGAAGATAGTAATTTTATTGCAATAAAAGAAGTTTGCTTACAATTACCACAAACAGAGGTACAAAAGCAATAAAACATAAAATAGGAGAACTCCCAAGAAATTGATAATAGCATGCTTAAGAGATAAGGTCTTCAGACAAAAGGAAAAGGAAAAGTCTTCTTGCAACTTCATCTTTGATGACAACGGTAACCCACGTGAATTAATCGAGCTGAACCCACCATTTCAAGGGTGCAACGTTTGATCTCTGGGTATCAAATCTCAAGGATCAATTCGACACTGCTGATTTCTACTCCTGGTGAATTCTGATGCGAGATTCATTGTTTGGGCCTGAATTTCTCTAGGTTCTTTTTTGATTTCTTCAAACACCAAAGAGTTTCGATCCAACCATATACCCTAAAGAAGGTAAGTTACTCGAGTTATGTTCAATCTGGCCTCATTTTCAGTTGTCACCGCTGCCACAACATTGAAATGTTAGTATGCCAATGTTTATAGTGATTAGATGGTTATTAAATGTTGTTAAAATTAAAATGATATTTTTTTATCTTTTTGATAATATTTTTTTAGTAATACTTTTAAATACCATAATCATTATAGCTACCGAAATATAAATATACTAGAATACCCATATATATATATATATATACTCTTATTTTGATAATATCATTTTATTTTTTTATATAAATGTGAATGACATTGTCAAAAATAAAAGTGGCAATATCATTTTTTATAATAATAATGTGTACGTTTCTCTACTCCGCGAGTCCGCGTCATTCTCTGATAGAAGCTACAATGTATAGATCGTTAGTGGAGCAACAAAGTATCATTGAGATTTACTTATGGATTCGATTAAGAATATAATTGACAAAAGGTTCTGTTAATTAATATTAACTAGTGTATGTTTTTATGCGGGGATAATACATAAAATTATATAAATTTTTATTAAAGAAAATTAAATAAAAAATATATTTAGTAATTAATATTATAAATATTTTATAAAATTATAATTAAAATTAAATTTTAAAAATTTTTAATATTAAAAATAATTAGTATTTGTCTTAACAGTTGGATTGGTTGAATGTTATTCCACTCATCTACTTAAGTAAGTATTAAGAGTTTGAATTTCGTCTTATGTGTGTAGTAGCAATCCATTAGTTAATGGTAAATCCTTAATAAATAGAGCATCAATATATGATATATTAGTCCTCGACTTACGAATTAGGAAATATAGTTTGTCTTTAGAGTAAAACAATTTCTCATTAATAGCAATACTTATGGAGATTTGTTTTTGTTAAAATTTATCTATGACAATTTTATTTGTTGATATCATAATCATTATTGAAGTCAAAACAATATGATCAATGTTGTTACGTGTTAAAACTTAACATTTTATGACATGATTTTCAAGTTTTCAAACCTTTTGGTAATATTACCAAAACACTATTGTTAAATATTAGTTTGTGAAAAGAAAAATTAATGACAACTTTTATTATTCAATATATAATTTATTCTACTAAAAAATAAATTATTATTCCTTAGATTGGTAAATACATTTTTTTCCAATTTATTACACTATTTTATTTGGCAATATTTGTCATTGAAGAATAAAAAATGACCACATTATCATACAATATGATGTACAAAAGTAATTTTTTATTTTAAAATTAACTCTGGTTAGTGATATAAAATTTAAATTATTTTTTATTTTCTTACTCAAAATTTAAATTTGAATTCAATTCGATGGAATTGTTTGATCTTAAAGGAGACCCTCTATAATTTCGCACATGAGGAGTTATTTCTTGGTTTTGTCCAGTCATTAATAACTTGATTATTTTTAGATAATAGTAGATAGAAACAACGCTTGTAAGGAGTCCGCGTGGAGGTGGAAGGCCTACGGGTGGTGAACTTCTTTTCCCGGAGAAGAAGCAATGATGGTATCCAGGGAATAAGCATCGGCTGCCTTGTTACGACTTCACTCCAGTCACTAGCCCTGCCTTCGGCATCCCCTCCTTACGGTTAAGGTAACGACTTCGGGCATGACCAGCTCCCATAGTGGAGGTAGTCCACATCTTCACAGACATGTCTATTTCACCGAGCCTCTCTCCGAGACAGTGCCCAGATCGTTACGTCTTTCGTGGAATTGAGTAACACTTCAGCTTTTCTAATTTCAATAACAAAAGTAAAATTGATTAGGTACGAAATATTAGACATTTAATGATTTCAATTATTTAAATTTTAATTACCAAATATATATATATATATATATATATATTCAGGTTGCTGCATATAAATCAGCTGCTCCAAATGCAAAATTTAAAAAGCAATCTTGTTCTAGGATTATGCAAGAAGCTTCAAGCTGCTGCATGGCCTATAGTTTTGCTATCAAGGGGGAACGGATCGGATAGAAATGTCACTGTTGATAATCTTGGCAAAGCCGGATTCGGAAGTTGTTGGTCTTCCCTGATGATGAGGTATTGTCATAAACTCATAATGTTCCTGTCATGAATCTTGGATATGAATAAGAAAATATCTCAATTGTTTAGAATTTAAGATAGATCATAAGCTTTTAACTATAGAAACACAGCTTGATTTCAGTGCTTGAAACTTCTCTTTCCTATCATATTTTATAAAAAGCAAAGATAAGTGTGAATTAAGTTGTTACATTTTAGAATTTCAACATAGGCATCTACTTTTGTAGACTTTGAACATACCAACTGCTTGATCTTATACTAAAACAGTGATCTGCATTTTGCAGAGATGAAGATGAAGATTATTCCAACAAACAAAATGATGACTTCATTGTTGAGAGTCCGGGTTGTGACACCTGATAGCTTGCAATAGCACTCTTGCTATTGGATATGTGTATGATACACAGCACTCTTGGTATTGGATTTCTTTTCCCTCTCCTCTCCGTTACGGTCGAGTTACTTTGTTCCTTCCTCTCGCTTCGCTCGAGCATCTTCAAACCCCACAATCAAATTCAGTCCAGCTATCTACTTCAGAGGATGCAGAAGATTCACCAGAGCAGAGGTGGAGTCTCTCCATAGGAATAAAACATGGGTTTTAGTTAAACTACCTATAGACAAGAAAATTGTTGGCTGCAAATGGGTCTTCAAAAGGAAGGAGCCCTCTCTGGGAGATGGAGTCAAGTATAAGGCTCGCTTAGTTGCAAAAGGATACAGTCACGTACCAGGTGTAGATTTTAAGGTTTTCTCACCTGTAGTAAAACACTATTCCATTCGGGTTCTGCTCGCATTGGTAGCCATGTTTGACTTGGAGTTGGAACAGTTGGCAATTGACAATGCTGATATCATGAAACCTACACCAATAAGATCATGTCAAGTTAACTGGTGCTGAAGATCAGCTTGGAGTTAGAACAGAAAAGAATACTTCTTTTCTTTTTTCAGGACCTGATAAACTCTCAGTTATTTCAAAATAAACTTTGATAAACTGCAAAAAGAATAAATTTAGGCAAGATTAGTATGTTACCTCTGATATAGATCGGATGGATTCTGAGGAAAAATGCCATCTATGTCTATTAGCACTACACCAACTCCATCATCTGATGGTTTAACCTTGTCAAAGTAGACCTCTAAGTCGCGAGCATATCGGCCTCCTTTGACATATTCTATGGCCAGGTCCTTGCAGATGCTAGGAAGATTATGTCCTTCTAAGCTATTGAGCTCGGTGTGCAGAGAATGAACCTTGCAATAGCTGTAATCATCATTCACACTTTGAAGTTCTATAACTCCAGAACCTCTACTCTGACAAGATTGCAGCATCATTGTCAGAGCAACCAGCATAGTAATCATTAGGAGGCCTATAGTGGCGAGCGAGGTAATCAAGATGGTTGCTGCGAAAGGAGTGATGTAGAATCCTGATTCCAGCACATAACTGCTCCTCATCTCTGTTATCATGAAAGAAACAATTTAGATAATTATCAACATTGTGCCAAAATAACCAAAAGGATAATTTAAGGGAGAAAGATAAAGATAGTAATGAAGAAGAGGGATGAAGCTAGCATTACATACAGAACCACCAGAGAGACTCCCTGCAGAATAGTTCTCCTCCATTTGATGGCCATAAGCAGACATAACTCCAAGCTTCCAGATCTACCCTTGAATCCGATTCGAGTAAGGCCTATTTCGTGTCGCCAGAAATCAAAGCTGCATCCTGCAATTTTGGAAAAATTGGATCATCTTCCATAAATAAGTGAGATTGATATTTCTAGTTCTGGACAAAAATCAGAAACTTCCAAGCAACTACAGTGAACACCCTTCTTTGCCAATGAATGAATCATTTCATCTAAGATTGGATGATGACAAACTGGGAAGAAATTATCACTCACCAACCATAACTGTCCACAATACACGTTTTAAATCAGAGGTATACCTTATACTAAGGCTAGAACTTCAAATTAACGAGTCCAATGTCACATCTTGATCTAAAATCTTAATAGATATACTATTTACTCAATCCAAACTTTCAGCTACTGTTCGATCTAGATGTCTGGAAAGTTCAAATCACAAGGGCTCCAAATCAAGCAACATTGCAGGACACAACAGAAACTGATTCACAAGATGAAAAGAAACCTTATAATAAGGGTGTTTATGGTACAAAATTTCACAAAATAAACTGGAATTGTGTCAAATTATTATACTAATAGTTTGGAAACTGTACCAAACCACTTTTCTACGTAGTAAATTGGATTTATTTAAAACCAATTTACAATTTGATGCATCAATTTAAACTTTAAACCATATTAATAAAAATAAAAATAATTTTAATTATAAAAGCAAGATTAATCTGGTTTCATATTAAAAAAAAAGTTCTTAACAAAATATTGATTTTAACCTATTTATATATAAGTAATTAGTTCAAACCAATTTGACAGACGTCCGATAGTGTCAGCTGGTAATTGGCCTAAGGTTGGTCACGGGTCAGTCCAGGTTGACCGGCGATATTCTTGAGATCGGTGAGTGATCGGCTAGCCTTTTGTTTTTGGAGATTTCAGAAGTTCCCTGTTACTTAACAGTGGTATCTTAATGCTATGCACTCCAACAAGAAATAAGGTGTAAAATAAAACTCGTAAAGAGACTTGCTTTCTAAGTAGTTCTACACAACTCGAAGAATATTGACTCCAATAGAAGAAAGGTATACTTCAAACCTATTTCCTTATTTTTCAGGCATTTCTGAAGCATGAGAATCTATAATAAAATTTGCCTATCACTTTCAAAATCCCTTATTCCCTATAGTTTTTCATAATCAGGGAACATTATGTCCTCTTCTACAACAATGTGCAGCATGTAATTTAAATGTTCTTTCAAGCAACTAATAATCACCCTTGCTTGGTGAGGCTCTATGACAAAAATGCCTTGGCAATTCTGCAGCAAACTGCTCTAACTGCTAGTTTCGAAAATCTTTTTTTTTTTTTTTTTGTATTCAATTCATAACAAATCCGCTGCCTGTTCCACAGTTCTCGCCAATTCTACTGCTGCTCCAATGTAAGTATCCGGTGTCAACTTTAACAGATTCGTCTTTGCAGCTTCCGGAATATCTAAGCCTTCAATGAAGTCTCTTATGCTCTCTTTTGTAACCGCTCTCCCTCTGGTAAGCTCTTTTAACTTCTCATAAGGCTCCGGAACACCATATCTTCGCATAACCTAAATGAAGATTCGAAAACAATTACACACAAGTTCTTGAAGAGGACGACAACAAGCAGCATCAAGAGAAGTATGCAGCTAAGATATATAATTCTTAGCTGTCTCATATTCACCCTTTTCCCCTTTTCATGCAGCTAAAGTGTGTTTGCAGCTAGTAAATTGCAATTACATTACTAATGAGTAAAAAAGTTGAAAGAATAATTTACTTCTTATGATGTAACAAGTAGATAACTATCAAAGTTGCCAAATTTGGGAGTTTAGGTAAACTAGTAGAGCTCATGTAACCTCGACTCGTAAACTACAACTCTTCTTTCAAGAACCACGATAAAAAGGGATACAAAAGACACATTTATAATATTATAATGAAACAAATAAACGACACAATAGTAAATACAAATTGAAAAAAAAAGGGTGAATAAAACCATTAATGTCTGATGCTAAAAATTAACATATATTATGTCTAAATATCATATCATTATTTTTAAAAGTCTAATTAAAGGAGTTTTAGTGAAACTACATGTTTTGATACTTAAAAGAGACCGAAGGTGGGTTAAAATAGTAAACTTAAGGAGTCTACCCGTGTTTACCTGAGTTTATCCACATCCGAGAAGCAAGTTAACTCTGAGTGATCTAAACTCGTAAGAGTTTAAGAGTTAACTTGAGAATTTAACATCATCTATATTCTATGACAAGTAAATAATACATCTCGACAATATTTGTTCTTCTTAACAAAAGAAATATAAAACCAAATAATCATGTAAAAATCTAGGTAGCATATACATACAGTTTGTATTGGTTCAGCTAGCACCTCCCAGCATTGTTTCAAGTCTTCACTCAAGCGAGCTTCGTTAACCTATATGGTAAATGATAACATTAAGAGAAAGCTTGATGTGAAAACAAAAAGAACACAAGGAAAATATTCTTTAAGCATGTATATTCAACTTGCTGATAAATAGTATAGCAAAACAGTTGAGATAAACAAAAGGTATCATCTACTATTGGAACATAATCATGCATACTCTAAGAGAGAAGTAAAAATCCATCGTCAAGTTGAATACCTGAAGCTTTCCTATTCCTTGAAGTGTGCTTTTGTAAGCAAGAAGGGAATGACCAATTCCTACACCCATGTTCCGTAAGACAGTTGAATCAGTCAAGTCCCTCTGGTTAAAAAAAAAAAAAGAAGAAAAGAAACATCGTGTAATTAGACCATCATTGCTATTGAATCAGGCCAAAAAGGTCTGTAGGTTATAACCTAGCACAGGAAGTTACAATAATCAGATTCCAGACAACCACCATATTAGAAAAGTAGGTCTTACCTGCCAACGTGAAATCGGCAATTTCATGCTTAGATGAGACAGACCTCCATTAGCAACACCTAGATTACCTTCACTATTTTCAAAATCAATAGGATTCACTTTGTGAGGCATAGTTGACGACCCAATCTCCCCAGCCTTTGTGATCTGTGCATAAAATTTAGAACATCAAAAAGATTGTCTACCTAAAAGTATAGCATCACACTGTTATAGCTATTATATCAGGAAATCTACCTGCTTAAAATAACCCAAGGATATATAGCCCCATACGTCTCTATCAAAGTCAATTAATATATTGTTGAACTGGATGAGCGAATGAAATAGTTTTGCCATGTAGTCATGAGTTTCAATCTGTTAAAGAAGTGAAGTAATCTAGTCAGAAGGATACATCAAATCATAATCTCATCAAGAAGTAGGTATAATCGATAACTAACACATAGTGCTGACTCAATTTTGTACGTATCCGACACACAATAAAATTTAGTTTCACTAACTACTGATGGCAAAATTTGTATGACAATGTGTATACACATAACAAGAATTATTTTATCAGGTTGCAAAAGGGCCTGTTAGGCATGAAAAGAACCAGAAAAAGGTAAAAACTTCAAACATACCTGAGGAACATAAGGATTAAAACTTAATCCAAGAGATTTTACAAACTCTTCTGCAATTTGAGGCCAGTTAACATCAGGGTATGCAACAACATGTGCATTGTAATTTCCAACCGCACCAGCAAATTTCCCCAAAAACTCAACCTGAGATAATTCCTTCCTTTCTCTGCTTAATCTCACAGCAAATATAGCCATTTCCTTTCCCAAAGTTGTTGGTGAAGCTGGCTAGGGTATAGTCCAGAGAAAGCGAATTTCAGTAAAGATTGTTCAACAACGAAAATCTACCAACTAATGCACAAATTAGCTTACCTGTCCATGAGTGCGAGAAAGCATTGAGACTTGAGCATTATCTTTAGCCATGTTACACAAGGATTTAATTATTTTATCCATGACAGGAAACATTACAGATCCCATTGCTTCTTTCAGCATCAACCCGTGGGCGAGGTTATTTATATCCTCGGACGTGCAAGCAAAGTGAAAAAATTCAAGCACCTGTAGGAACGAAGTGAACCATCGGAGTTGTTAGTCAGAAAAAAGCATATCATCGCAGGCCAAGACGAAACACCTTAAGCAAATCTCAACCTTAGCCACTTCAGCATTCGATTGGCATTTTTGTTTCAAGAAGTACTCCACTGCCTTAACATCATGATTAGTCACCTTCTCAATATTCTTTATCTCCAAGGCATCACTCACACTAAAGCCATCAATCACGCCTTGTAAATAAGACCTGGCATCTTCACTGAAACTCGGAACCTCAACAATTTCAGGAATCTGAGACAGCTTCAACAACCATTTTATCTGACACAAAAACGCATCCATCTCATAAGTTAACATAAAAAGCATGACCTTGAATCATACCAATCCACTTGTATTCTATTTATTAGAGTATATAGAAGTTTGGAAGTTCACATGGTAAATCAATTGTAATCAATCTTTCGCATTCTAATAAATTTTCATTGTTGGTTTTCTCTAAATTATTTTCAGCTCTTCCTCTATGACCATGGATTTCAACATGCCAAAGCATTATTAAAAGTTAAATTTTAAAAAGAAAAACTTAACAAGTTCGATCCTTTCCTATGAAAACCGAAGCATAAGAACATAACAAAGCAACTCTCACATTAAACATGCACACAAAACAAGTTTTTCAAAAACGGCAAACGGGTTTCTCTAAATTTTGCAAAAGAACATTTTTTTTTAATAAAATCAAGCAGAAAGCATAAATGGGATATGTAAGGTACCTCAACAAGAACCCTGTAGTAGATGAGGCCGTATTCACTCATAAAAGGAGCCAATTCCTTAACTTTCCCCCAATAGCGGCCATCCAATGGGGACAATGCAGTCAAACCAGAAAGTTGATCCAAATCAGAGGAACGAGCTCCGAGCATGCCGTTCTTCTCCTTCTGGGTGGTGTGGGTGCTGAGTATGGCTCTGCAAGCGCAGCCTCTGAGAGAAGGAGGACGAAAGGGGAAGGAAGCAGTAGAAGAAGAAGAAGAACGAGGTGGGAGTGAGGAAGTTGGAGTGGGAGTTGCGGCAGGGCAGTAGGTGGAAGAAGAAGCAATGAACTCCATGGAAGGTGTGTGTTTAAGAATGGAGTGAAGGAACGGTGGCGTGCGGGGTGGCTTTTAGCTACGATTCTCTGCGTTCTTTGCTTTCGTTAAGAAAAAATAAAAATTACAAAAAAAATTAAACATAAAATAATAATTTATATAAAGTTTAATTATTTTGTAAAATAATCTATATCTATCCAACATATATGCAGAGCAAAGTTGTGAGAACTGGACCAGTCAATGTACAGATCGAGTGACTGGTTCAATGGTTTAATGGTTCAACCGAAATCAAACCGTAATTGAACCGGTTTAATTAAATATAACATAAATTATTAAAAATTCAAAGTGGCATATATTGTGAGATAGGGTGCAGAGCAATTAAAGCATTGTATCAATTAAAATTGGTCGAAACTTGGTTTTTTCATTTAAGTTTCTCAATCTTCATATATATATAACACATTAACAATAGGACTTCTAAGCTTGGTCAAACATATCAGTTCCAGATATAACAACAGTAGATAATAATCATCCATCATAGGCAACCGAAATTTGAGGCCCCAAAATTTAGTATGGTGCAAGGAGGAAAAGAAATCGGTAATCTCCAATTTGAACAGGAAGAAGCAATTCCACAGTACAGTAAGAAGCCCAGAACACAAGAAAACTGAACAATTAAATTAACTAAACCAAAAAAAAAAAACACAATAAAGAAGCAGAATAACCTTTATAAATTAGGTTTCCATTACTGAGTTTTTCATTTTCATAAATTAGGTAATCTTTTGTTCTTTGCTTCTTAACTTCATTCTCTTTTTTTATGAGTAAACTATCTCCTTGTCTAAACTTCACCCAACCCTTTATTTGAAGCCATATAGTAATCCAATGCAGAATTGTAACAATGTTTCTCTTTTGAATCAATGACAGCAAAATAACAATTTACCAAAATAACAAGTAAAACAGATTGGATTTATAACTCAATCTCAGCAGAATTAATTTAATATCAATCTCAGCAAAAATCAATCTCAGCATAATTAATAAATTAAACTTAAAAAAAATTAAATTTATAACTCAATGTCAGCAGAATTAATTCAACATCAACGGACTGAATTCAAATAAAACTTCAGAAAATTAATATCTCAAAACTCAGCAAAATCATCAATAATACATATGCATATTCAGAACAAAACAAAAGAAGAAAACAATATAATACAATTACAACAAATTGAACATTATTGAAGAGGATAAAGGGGAGGTTCTACGTTATCTGGATTGGCACCGAAGGGGAGGAAAAGACAGCGCAGAGCCAGAGAGCAGAGAGACAAAGAAATTCAAATTGGAAACTTCGGTAACGCGAAACAGAGAAGCAACGACGGTGAGACACGGTGCGGAGTAGAGCGGCAGTGACGACAAGACTGGCGGGGAGCAGAGAAGGGGCCACAGCCAAAAATGGCGAGGAGGGGAGAAGCAGAAACGACGCACGGCAAGGAGGGAAGCAGCAGCGACGACCCACGGCGACGACCAACGGTGAAGAGCAGAGAAGCAGCGACAGAGAGAGCTCGGACAGAGAAACGGCGACGCCAACAACAGCCCGGAACCGACCTTAGCTTCTGGCGACGCGAGGAGAAGAGCAGAATGAAAGAAAGGGGAGATGGTGATGGTGATGGTGGCTCTGATAGGGTTCAGGAGAATCTAGGGCTGCTGAGGGTGCGTTTGTGAGAGAAGAAAGGGGAGGGCAGTAAAATTCAGCAATTTTCTTCTCTAGAATAAAAAACGGCACCATTTTGATTGTTGGATCAGCGAACCGGGACTTGGAAAATTCGGACGGCTTGACCGGTTTGTTAATTAACTATCGGTTCAACCGGTTTTTAAATCAAATTTTTATCTAATGGTTCTGAAGGTTAACTGGACCGGCCAAATAACCAATTTTTAATTAATTCGGTCGAATCGGTCGGTTCGATCCGGTTTTCAAAATCTTGATGCAATATTTATTTATTCCAAGTTCAAACTTATTTCTTGTTTTTATTTTTTATATTGAACTTTTAAAAATAGAACGTTTCAAATAATAGAAAAGATGAACGGTTTCAAAATAATAGAAAAGATGGGCGGTTTTAAAATAATAGAAGAGATGGACGTTTTTAACTCTTAGTGGGCGACTAGATATAGTATCACATAATTTGAAACTGCCAATTTAAAACCAGCACATTATTTTTCTAAAGACTAACACATTTAAATTATTACTCAAAAAGAATTTTTAAAAATTAAAAGTTAACAATAAACAAAAATAAAAAGAATAAAGCACACTAAAAATTTAAAATGTTTAATATAACAAAATTTTTAAAATTTTTCATATACTCTTTTTGAGTATTACTTTAAATATATTATTTTCTAAAAAAATAATGTGATGGTTTTAAATGTACAGTTTCAAATTACATAATATGTCAAGTCGTTCACTAATCAGTGAGTTAAAACTTAAAAACTGCTCATCTTCTCTATTATTTGAAATTGTCCATCTTCTTTGTTATTTGACTAAACAAATAAAATTATTAATTTAAAATTTAAAATATAAATTAGATATAAATTAATTAAAGTCGATCTAAATAGTATCAAAATACATCCATTTTTATTTTTTAAATTGGTATAAATTAAATTATTAATATTTTTTATTATTTTTAAAAATTATATTTTTATATTTACACACACATATCTCGTTTATCATGTAAACAAAAAAATGTTTCTAAAAATCAGACTGAACTGACCGGTTAAACCGGTCCGACAATGCAAACGGTTCGGTTCTTCACTTAAAACTGTTCATCATAAAATCGGAAACAAACCGTTGAACCAATCAGAAACAAACCGGTTGGACCGAACTGGCAACGGGCCAATTTTTCAGAAATGACGCCGTTTCAGTAAATTAAAAATTAAAAATAAATAAATAAATAAAGCACGCGTTGCTCTGGGTATTGCTCCCTCCCCTCTTTCGTTCCTAGCTTCCTTTCCAGCTTTCCTTCCTTCGTTCTCCTCAAGACCTCAACTCAAAGAAAGAAAACCCTAGCTAGCCTCCACCACCGCCGAACGGAGTGAGTGAGCCATTGCCGCCGTCCATGATTGTCAGAGGCTTCTCTCTCTTCGTCCTGTCCTCAACCCCCTGTTCGCACTTCGCTCTCTTCTTCCTCGCTTGGCATCCATCCTCCATCATCTTTGTCTTATGCACCGTCGTCTTGTTACCGTCGTCTCGTCGCCGTTTCGTTTACAACCCAAAAAAAGAAACAAAGCTTCGGTAGCGCTGAGAGCCCCTTGCCCCCTTCTCTCCTTCTCCACTCTCCAGAACTCAGGTATTTTCAACCAAAGAAAAAGTTAAAAACCCTAGCCTCAGCCGACGTTCGTCTGTCTGTCGAGCTACTGCCGCCATCTGTTCGTCGAGCCACTGCCGTCGTCAGTCACACGCAGGGCTGCTCTCTTCGTGCTGTTCTAAAAGTCTCCAACCCCTGCTCTCTTCTTTGATTACTGATTATTTGATTGTTTTGTGTTATTTTTTTTTGAATGATTATTTGATTACTAATGAGCTCTAGTTATGTTGTTTTCCTGTTTTGTGTGTTGTGATTTCGCTGATTATTGAAGGACTTATGATAATTGATTATTGAATGTCTTTTTATTATTGATCAGGATTACTGATGTTCTGCTGGTTTTGCTGTGTTGCATTTTACTTTACTGTTTTCTACTGTGCTGTTTGGCGTGCTGATGTTTTGTGTTTTGTGATTTCTTTGCATAGTGATGTGCTGCTGGAAACTGAATTGCTATTGTTTTGTGTGTTTGTGATTTACTGTTTTGTGACTTAATTATGCTTAGATGCTGTTTGTCTTCATGATTTATTGATTTCAGTTATGTAGGATTTTGTGATTTCTTTGCAATTTGCATAGTGATGTGTTGCTGGAGACTAAATCGCTACTATTGTGTGTTTGTGTTTTACACTTTCACTGTTTTGTGACTTAATTATGCCTAGATGCTGACTGTCTTCATGATTTATTGATTTTAGTTATATAGTGTGTTCTGCTCTGGAGTGTGACTTCCGACTTATAACTCGGCTACGGTCAGGCTAGGTAGTCCTTCTATAACTCAGAACGTCCTCTCTGGAACCAGGGTGTGGTTGGCGTGGAACCTGCAAAAGGGACTCCAACGCCCAAGTCAGTAATATTACAAGACAATGAGAAATACTTTAAGAGAGAATAAAATAGATGTCTTATGTGGGCTGAAGTGTTTTATTCTTCAGTGTTTAGATGAGGAGAGATCAGAGAAAATCGTATCCCCTAGCGGGGTTAGGAGGTGACTTATATAGACGGGAAAGCTTAATGATTTTACCGTTATACTGACCTTGATAGTAGGGCTGTTATGGATATTTTCTGTTGTTCCCTTATATCTCGGTAAGTTTGGAAGATTCAGCTATTATCGGTTAGTTTTGTAGAATTATTCAAATTTGATCTTTTCTGTTTGTGGTTAAGCTCGGTCAAAGCTTCTGGAATCCAAGTACTTCGGTATGGATCACAGCCCCCAAGCTTGGCCTGTGAAAAAACAGGTTGAGCTTTTTATGTTTTCCGCTTTTTGAAGCTTTATTGTGACCGTAATGGAGCCCCCAAGTTCAACTTGTTTTTTGTTTTTTTTTTGTTGGGCTATTATGTGTTGGGCTTTGATGCGCAGTGTGATTTTCGTTCCCGCTTCCTTTGTTAGTAGTTTTATGAAACGTGGGATAGTGGGTGTCTTGGGAGTTGGGGTTGTCTCTTCAACTGTTTGCGTTGGAGTTTATTACATTGCTCTTAGGACGCGTCATGTCTAAAAAAGGTTAGTAAATTGTATTTGTCTGTTGGTTTTCTTTTCTTTGTAAAAATGGGGAAGAAAGATACTGTTGCTATTGATGAGGGTGATGTCTATAGCTGGGTTGATAGTGATGTTAGGGGTCGCGTATCTGTGTTTTGTAACGATGAGCTTGTGAAACAATTGAATGAGGCTAACTGGGTAAGGCGTGGGCATGATTTTGAGGTTAGGTTTCTGCCATGTAGTGAGAATGATAGAGTTTGTGAGAAAAGGTCTGACTGGAGCTACTTCTATATGTATACGTGTTTGTTGACTGAACTTGGTATACGTTTTCCTTTTACTGACTTCGGGTGTGGAGTTTTACACCAGTTAAACTGTGCTCTGACACAATCGCACCCAAATTCCTGGGCATTCGTTAGAGCTTTTGAATGTCTAATGGATTATTTGGAATGTTATCCTTCGCTTGGTTTATTTTTCTCTTTGTTTCAAGCTAAGGGTGTTCGTAGGGGTGGGTGGGTGAATTTGAGTGGTCATCCAAATCTTTCAAAGATTTTAAAGAAATGTTTGTTAAAGTTCAAATCATTGAAGGTTTTTATCCCTTCTTCTTGGACTCGTTGCTTGAGGAGAGATTTCCAATTTTTTGGTCTCCCGAGCCCAAACAAGTTTTAGATTGGAAAGTAGGGTTTCTAGCGAAGATTTGCTGTTAAATTTTTTGATGTTTGCAATGTCGTCTTCTTCTTTACTTTCTACGTCTACTCTTCTGGAGCTTGAAGGGGATAAGGAGGCATTGGAGGAGTATCTAGGTAACCTGTAGGTTTTGTTGTTTGAACTGTGGTTTGGTGTTTTTATCTTATATGGTGTTTGTGTTTGTTGTGTAGGTGAGAAAACTTTCACGCTCACTACGGCGAATTTGAAGGCTTTTGTTTCGAAGAACAAAAAGAAAGAAAAGGAGGGATCCTCTACCAAGATAGTTAAAGAAGGTGAGGGAGGTGTGGGGAAGCTTGATGGAAGTTTTAAGAGGAAGAGAGGTGATGGTTCACCAAAGGTTGTTGACCTTACTGCTACGAGAGATGGTTCTGCCATTTTTACTCTTGAGGAGATAAGTGCTACTTATGAGAGTCAGGTGGTTCTTCATGGTTATAGGGAAGGTCCGTGTAATTCTCTATGGTCCTCTGGGTACCCGTTTATGGCTGTGGCTGACGAGGTTGCTCAGGTGGATTCTGATGTTAAAATAATTCATGATGTAGGAAAGGTTGGGGTTGCTCGCTATTTACAGGTATATTTTCTAGTGTGCTTTGTCTTTTTGCTATTGTAAATGCTGTTTTGTGATGATTCCTTTTTCGTAGGTGATTGGGGCTAGGCTTCTTTCTATTGGTCGGACTTCAGAGTTGGATGATATCTTGGAGGGTGATCAGGTTGCTGCAATTAAGAAACTGAAAGAGTCTTTGGAGGAGAGGGATGCTCGGGCTGAGAAGTTAAAAACTAAAGTTAGGGGGTTGAAGGAGAAGGTAAAGAATGTTGAGTCTGAGCTTCAGAAAGTTAGGCGAGATCTTGAGTCAAAAGTTGAGGAGGCTGAAAAGGCAAATGCTCAGATTCCTGAGCTGCAAGAGGAGGTTTTGTCAGCCTTTACTCTTGGGTTTGACCGTGCTATAGCTCAGATAGGAGTGTTATCTCCCTCTTTTGATGTTAGTAAATTAGATGTTACAAAAATTGTTAGTAATGGTCAGTTGCTCGATGATGAAGCTCTGTCCGATAAGGGGGACGGGAGTGCTTCTGTTGGGAAAGTAGACTGAAGAAGTTTATCATGTTTTAGTTTGTTTTTTTTTTTTTTGTAAAGCTTGTTGCTTTCTTTTGGAACACTGGATAATGTGTAGTTGACTTTGTTATGGTTTGGTAGACCATGTTTGTACTTTTTTTGAGTTTTGAAATGAATGGATTTGATAGTGTTGTTTTGTTATACATATGAATAGTTTGTACATGTTGTTTGATATGGGTGTGAGGGACCTCATTAAAACCTCCTCCAGACAAAACCCTATGTGGAAAAAATCCTGGGGGTAGGAAAAATAGTATCTCTTCATGTTCATATCACTTCTATGATAAGTAAGACTTCAAAGAGGAAATGTTCCAGATTCCTGGGACTTCTTCGCCTTCTATTGTCTGTAGTTTGTATGCTCCTTTTCCGAGTACTTTGAAAACTCGGTAGGGTCCTTCCCATGAAGTTGCTAGTTTGCCATGTGCATGTTGTCTTCTTGCTTCCTCTGTTTTTCTGAGGACGAGGTCCTGTTCCTGGAATGCTCTTGGTTGTACTTTCTTGTTATATTTTCTTCTAATTATTTGTTGCATTGCGAGCTGTTTTATTCGAGTTTTCTCTCTGTCTTCGTCGATCGTGTCAAGCGCTGTGCGTCTGATGTTGTCATTTTGTTCGGTCGATATTTGATTTCTACGTGTTGACGTTATTGAGACCTCAACTAGGATCATGGCATCTGCTCCATATACCAGTCTGAATGGTGTTTCTTGTGTTATGGATTGAATTGTCGTATTATAACCCCAGAGTACCTCTGGTATTAACTCGGCCCACTCTCCTTTTGCATTGCCGAGTTTTTTCTTAAGAGAGTTGAGAATAACTTTGTTGGCGGCCTCTACGAGCCCGTTGGTCTATGGGTATTCCACTGACGAGAAATGGTGTTTTATCTAGAATTCATTTAAAAAAGAAGCTAAACTTTGGTCGGTAAATTGCCGACCATTGTCAGTGATAATATGATGTGGTATACCAAAGCGACAAATGATGTGTTTCCAAATGAAAGATCTTACTTTATCAACTCCTATTTTTGCTAATGGAGTTGCCTCTATCCATTTGGAGAAGTAATCTATTGCTACGAGTAAGTATTTTACCTATCCTGGTGCTTTTGGAAAAGGGCCGAGGATATCTAGCCCCCATTTTTGGAAGGGCCAGCTTACCTCCAAGGTGTGTAATTGCTCTGCCGGGTTGTGGATGGCCGAGCTGTGCTTTTGGCAGCTGTCGCATTTCTTGACTTTATTGATGTAGTCTTTTTTCATGGATGGCCAGTAGAATCCTGCTCTTGCTATTTTGGATGCTAGGCTTAGTCCTCCTATGTGGTTGCCACATATCCCTTCGTGGGCTTCGTTCATAGTGTCTTCGGCCTCTTCTTTGTTTATACATTTTAAAAGGGGTTGGGAGAACCCTCTTCTGTATAGCTCGTTTCCAATCATAGTGAAGGATGTTGCACGTCTTCTAAATGTTTTGGTAAGGGATCCTTCCTGATTGTATGTATTGCTTGTATGGCGCCCTCCAGTCTTCTTCCTCGACTACTGAAAATATTGATTTGCTACTAAAGCTAGGATTCGTGAGTGTTAGTTGAGATATAGCAAAATCAGTTACAAGCTTTCTGGTTGTTGCTAATTTTGAGAGTGCATCTGCTCGGGTGTTATGCTCCCGAGTTATGTGTGTGATTTGTATAAAATGAAAGTGTGTGAGGAGCTCATTTACTGAGCTGTGGTATTTTTCTAGTAGCTGATCCTTTACCTGAAAGTGGCCTGTTACCTGCTGCACTACGAGTTGCGAGTCGCAGTATACTTGTAGGTGGGTAATGTTAAGGGATTGCGCCAGTCTTAGTCCAGCGAGCAGTGCTTCGTATTCGGCTTGATTATTGCTTGTCTGGAATGTGAATCTGATGGATTGCTCGACTTGTAAATCTTCCTTGTTGGTGAGTAATACCCCTGCTCCAGAACCTTCGTTATTGGAAGCGTCGTCGACATTCCGCTCTGGAGTGGACTTCCGACTTATAACTCGGCTACAGTCAGGCTAGGTAGTCCTTCTATAACTTGGAACGTCCTCTCTGGAACTGGGGTGTGGTTGGCGTGGAACCTGCAAAAGGGACTCCAACGCCCAAGTCAGTAATATTACAAGACAATGAGAAATACTTTAAGAGAGAATAAAATAGATGTCTTATGTGGGCTGAAGTGTTTTATTCTTCAGTGTTTAGATGAGGAGAGATAAGAGAAAATCGTATCCCCTAGTGGGGTTAGGAGGTGACTTATATAGACGGAAAAGCTTAGTGATTTCGCTATTATACTGACCTTGATAGTAGGGCTGTTATGGATATTTTCTGTTGTTCCCTTATATCTCGGTAAGTTTGGAAGATTCATCTATTATCAATTAGTTTTGTAGAATTTAAATTCGATCTTTTCTGTTTGTGGTTAAGCTCGGTCAAAGCTTTTGGAAGCCGAGTACTTCGGTATGGATCATAGTGTTTTGTGATTTCTTTGTGATTTCAGTTTTCGTTGCTTGTTCTCATCTTTAGGTCAACTTATGGACCAAGAATCTTTTATAGAAATATTAAGCCTTGGCTTTGTGACTAATTAAAAGATAGTTAAGTAGCTATAGTGTGCTATTGAACTTGATGAATCCTTATTTTGTTTGAGCATTTCAATGTAATTATCATTTGTTTTATAGTTTCCACTTGTTCTTTGTATTGCAATGTATTAATGTAATGTACCATACTACCGTACTCTTTACAAGTATAGTGGGGTAAAAAATAAACAGATATGTTACACATACAAGCTTTTTTTGCTTATAAATGTTACAAGTTGGCACAAGCTCAACAAAACACACGCACATTACACTCCCACATTCAAGAGTAAATACACGCACGTTACTCAACCACTTGCTGTTTCCAAAGCGCGCTACTCACCATTATGAACGACTCTTCTTCTTCTTCCTCGATGAAAACTACAATTGTCATTTTTCTTCGCGTTCCTCCTCCTCCTCTTCTTCCTTCTTCTTCTCCTCCTTCTTTGTGTTTCTCTTTCTTTTTCTTCGCGTGTTTTATCTTTATCGTCGTGTTTCTCCTCTTTATTCTTTTGATTTTGCAACATTATGTATTTTTTTTCTTTGTTTGATTTTTTTCTCCCAAAAAGAATTATGAGAATATGAAATAAGAAGATGAAAAAGAAGAAACAGCAGAAGATGAGGAGGAGGAAGAAGAAGAGTTCTGAATTATGCAGAACTCATCAGAATAAAAATATACCCAAATATCTTCGTTTTACACCCAATTATCTTCGTATTTACACCCAAATTTGTTGCAGATACAGAAATGAGTTATATTACGTGTACACTAAAATCAGTCACCAAAGTCAGTAAGGGCTGCAAAATACACCCAAAATACACCATAGAAGGGCTGCAAAATACACTCAAAATACACCATATTAAAACAAGCATAAACTATAGAATGCAAATACAACTATAAAACCATCATAAAAAATAATAAAAACTAGATTCATGAATCATAACTAAACAGAAACTAAAACAATTCAATTAAAAGAATAAGACAATTCACCCTCCGTCAGATGAAAAGTCATAAACTGTAAATACACCAAAATTTTTATAAAAATACACCCAAATATTTCTGATCTACACCTGAACGTCTGATATAAAATGGACAAGATTATATTAATTCTAATCAGAACTAGTACATTAGATTCAATTCAAACAAGGAAGAATTAACAGCAAATTTCACAGGCAAGGTTCACGCACTGGTTCATCTGACAATCTGAAATTGAATTATTCATTATCTTCAAAAACGATTTCAGAGCTTGATGTCAAAAAATAGTGGAAATTGAGAATAACGAAGAAAGAGAATAGAGAGAGAAAAGCATGTAAATGAAGAAGGAGAAAGAGAAGGCAAGAAATTTGAAAAAGGAAATGGAATCCTTTCAAAAATTAAAAATCTGTTAGAGGTGCGTGAAACATATATGCATAACAAGCGCGTTTGAGCGTAATATCAATTAGAGGACTTGTAAGACTTGTATAACAAAATCACTTGTATGTAGAGATTAATCCAAAAATAAAAGGAAACCATTTCACTGGCTCTAATATGTCGCATGGGGTTATGAACTACTACAATTGGTTGATTTGTTATTATTGGTCTCCTAGTGGTTTCTTAATTTCTCTTAGGTTATGGAGATTATTTGTCTAAGTTTCATGGTATAGGTTTCTCGGTATTAGTTTTATGGTATTAGTTTGGAAGATATTTTAAAATTTATATTAGATTACAATTATATTTTAGGATGTTTATTTATAATCTATTTGTTATTTTATTCTAAAATGATTTTTTCGATTGAATTATGGTTAGATCGGTTGGACTAGTAAACCAATAACTAAAGTAGTTCGATAATCGATCCAATTTTTAAAATTTTGGTATTTTTTAAGGTTTTGAAAATTGGACTGGTCAATAAACCATTCTAGTTATTGGTTTACTAAAAAAAATCGTTTTATAATAAAATAATAAATAAAATACGAAGAATTGCATCAATTGCCATTAGTTCAAAAGCATGTTCAATTGCAAAGTTTAATATTTTTTAATGTGAAAAGGATAGGGGTACAAGTTAATAAAAAAGAGGTTTAATTAGTTACTTGTTATATTATTATTGAAAATTTTTTTCAATTTTCTATAATTTTTCAACACCCATGGCACTGCATTTTTTTTACTTCAATAAAGTTGTCAATGTAAATCATAAAGGAAGTTTCAGTAATTAAAATGAAGTATTTATATGCTCAAATAGTAATAATTTATTCTGAAGAAAAAGAGATCATAAACAACTAGTTATGTGAAAGTTCAATAAATAAACAAACAAACATATTACAATAATGTACAATACTAGAAATATCAATGATAAAATAAGGAAAAATTATTTTAAAGGATGGTTAGAAAAATTTAATTATTAAAAAAAAATTTTAATACCAAAATTATCAAGAAAGACCAAATTTTTTATAATACTTAAAAAGAATAATCAAATATTTTTATAAAGAAATAAATATATTTTTAATTATTTTTTATTTATTTTTTATAATCTTTAATATATTGTTTGATTCTCAATGTTATATAGATATGTATGAATATTCACTTAGGATTAATTAGTTAATTAATTTAAAAAAAATTATTTTAAAAGGGAGATTTAATTATTAAAAAAGATCTTAATATTAAAATTATTAATAATGATCAAATCTTTTTATAAAGAGACAAATCTATTTTTAATTATTTTTTATTTATTTTTTATAATTTTTATATTAACATTTTTTATTTTTTCTAAAATTTTAATAATTATTATTATTTATTTATTTATTATTTTTTTATTTTTCCAATCTTTTGTCTTTTTTTTCTTGTTGGGTAAAGATCACAAAAATAAAAAAATAAATAAAAATAAATAATAATTAATAAAAATTATTAAAATTTTAAGAGAAATAAAATTTATCAATATAAAAATTATAAAACATAAATAAAAAAATAATTAAAGATATATTTGTCTCTTTATAAAAAGATGGTTCTTCTTCTTAAATATTATAAAAAAATTTGGTCATTTTTAATAATTAAATCTTTCTAACGGTCTTTTAGAATAATTTTTTCATAAAAATTAATGAAGGATTTTTCTCTTCAATTCTATTTTTTGTTCAAGCTTGTGGGGGAACTAGAATCAATCAATAGAATAGTGTTGTTGGGATACTCTTCTTTTTTAATTTTTATATAGCTCAAACAATTTTTTAAAAAATGAAAATTGAGCACAAAACATAACCTTAAAGCAAATAAAACAACACTAAAAAATCAATCATCTCTTCAGAGTACGACTTTCAAACAAAAATAAAACACTCATAATGAGCATTGAGAAAAAAAAATTGATTTTTGAACAAAATAAACTCAGAGTAACTGTACCAGATGCTTTTCGTAAGGGTTGTGAGAGAGAACGGGGACTGGTCGGTCATGACAGTGACGGGTTGGAGTTTTGGAACGGCGGGTGATGGTACCTGCAAAGACACTTCGCCGTTCAAGTCAAAATAAATCTAAGAGATGTATGTGAAGGTTAGGAATAAATATCGTACCTGAAAAAGTCCTTGACTCCTTTTATATAATTTACGGTTATTATCTTATCTTATCTTGTTAGCTAAGATAAGGAAAATATTTGAATTTAAATAAGGGTGTGGTCAGGCTTGTTGGGTCTGGATATCTGGGTTGTAGCTGATTCGATAGGAACTCGGAAACCGGATTCAGAATAGTAACCATTAAAATTTTGACAAACGTAGAACAAAAAATGATTTCTGAACATTGAGGAATGAGGAATGAACACTAAGCAGTGAGCAATAAGGATTGTCAATATGATTTCTGAACAAAAAATAAAAAAAACGAAGAACTACAGTAGTGAGCAAAGCTAAAGCTAATCATTTAGTATTTTAATATGATGAGTGAAAAAAGATGAAAAAAAAAAAAGACGAGGCATGACGAACGAGCAGCCATTGCCTTCGAGGGAGAGCACGACAGCGACTAAGCTACGAGCAAGACGAGGGACAGTGGGCAAAGCGCGATTGAGCAGCGAGAAGAATAGACGAGGAACATGGGAATGAGAAGAGAAGCTGGAGGATGACGAACAGACGAAGCTCTTGGGCGCGACGAACGACAACAGTGAGAAGAATGGCGGTGGCGATGGAGGAGGCTAGGGTTTTTTGGGGGAAAGAAGAAGAACTTTGATCTTTTTGAGGGGGAAATGAAGAGAAAGTGAGAAATTGAGAGTGATGATTGATGAGACAAAGACATTTTCCTTTCTTTTTTAGCAAACGACATTGTTTTCTTTCAACCGGTCAGTTTTCGGTCAAGGTAAAAAACGGCCGATTTAATGATTTTTCACTGGTTTTTTAATTAACGATTTTGTATGCCTAATTAATCATCATAGTAGCTAGGTCTATTTAGATTGTTTTGGCTAATTAATTGTTGTTGGATACAATGTTGTGTGAATTTTGAAGGGGTTTTGGTTCCCCCATTGTCACTTGGGAGTACACACAACCTGGGGACTTAAGATGGCATTCGTGGTAGACAATGGAGAAAGGACCAAATGAGTCATTGCTTCCACCTCCTCCTGATCTTCCAAAATGCTAAAGCTTCACATACAAAGAGACAATAATATGCTGATATCATGGCCTTAAAGGATAGATATCATCAAACTTGTTTAATTTGTGGCAGTTGGTGAACTTCTATTTTATTTGTAGCACAAATCAATAAAAAAATATATTGCTTTTAGATAGCAAAATTCATACGTTTCTTTTTCTTCTTTTCTTTTTTTAGTTAAGTTTAGGATATATACAATGTAATTTTCGAGTGCATAAAAAAATTGTATGTACTTGTTAAGAATTAAAAGTGGTATTGATAATATAATAGTCTTCTTCGATATATCCTTGCCCTACATGTGTATACTCATATGAAAATATCTAATCTAATGAATAACCATTTGAAATCAAAGTAGGGTATGTCCTAAACATGCAAAAGTTAATGTATTGACCTATTAGTTTGGTTGGTGATGGGAGTTGCTTCAGTTTATAGAAAAGCATTAGAGCATAAAAAGGTAAAACAAATTCGCGCCAGGTAGGGGTCGAACCTACGGCCTTCTGCTTAGGAAACAGACGCTCTATCCACTGAGCTACAGGCGCTACATAACAAATCTATTCTTATTTATTTATTTCTTTTAGTTTTAAGTTTATTTTTTATATTTATTACATTCAATTTAAATAAGTAGGAAATTATTTTAATTTAGTCCTTGATTTATATGACTTGAATTTAGTTCCATCTATAATTTGATTTGATTTAATTTAATTATTAAATAAAAAATAATGCTACATGGCTAATAAATATTTTTTTTGGATCGCAATAATTTGCACCCATATTTATAGACGTTTTGCACATAAAGAAGCATATAATTTGTACCTATATTTACTAAAATTTTACACACATAAATTAATAGAGCTTGCACCCACATTTTTCAAAGTCATACATGATTAGTAAAATTTATTGGTTAAAGATAATTTAATATTTGTACTGGTCAAATAATGACAAAAAATACTAAAAATTACTGGATTCTAATTTTTTTTAATTGAAAATATCTTTGTTGTCTATTTTATTTGTAAATTTATTATTTTAGTATCTAATGAATTAATCAAATCAGTTAATTAATACACATAATTAGTATAATTAATTTACTTTAATAAATTAAAAGAAATATATTAAAAATTATTGTCAGAACATTAAAAAAATAAATTAAAAAATACTATATCAAAATAAAAATAAATTGATATAAATTATATGTTTAAATTAATTAATTGATATTATTAATTAGTTATTATTAATTTGATTTAATGAGTTAAAAGAAATAAATAAAAAAATATTCTCAAAAAAATATCATATAAATTTTATTTTTAAATATAGAAATTTAATTTTTATATAATAAGATAGATAGAATAGATTAATTTACGAATAAATTGCATAATTATTTTTCTCTTTGTTAAAGAAAAAAGTAGTTTCACTTGAGAAAATCTACTTTATTGTACTAACTAGGCACGTGATTCAATTTGGGACCCTTAAATAATTCCATAACAAAAAATATTTTTTAAGGTTTTTAATAACTGCTAAATAATATTTATTTAATTTTAATTACAAATTAATTCTTTATATATTATTTAATGCCAAAATCTATTTTTTATTTTATAAATTATTATTTTATCATTCATCTATCATGTTTATTAATAATTAAAAATAAAAACAATAACGAATTAGATCTTTCATTAATCGTAATAAATATTTGGCAATCCTAATCAATATAATTTTATCCTTGATTCGTTATATTCATATAGACTTGTGAAATCGTGTCTGTTAGATAATCAATCGATTGGATGCACAAAACAACCGATTGAATTTTGAAATTGTTTATGTTACCCAATGAATTGAAATTTAATACATGCATTGCAGGTTCATAGCGGATGAAGGCCCGTAAGAAGTACTCGCTTGTTTTTGGAAGGCAGAAAGAGTCACCACCTAGGAATTCATTTGCAACATCTTGCCAATCTTCCCAGTATTATTTAAATCTTGGACAACCACCACCTTGAGTATGCAAATAATTCACTTGACAAAGCCTTGATTCTGTGCATGCATAATGACGAAGGCCTGATTTAAGGTTAGGCTTATTAAAAGAAAGACAGTTTTTTTTTTGAGGCTTGAATAATCAATTTTTTCGTCGTCAATAATTTGCAGATGAAAATTGGATGGTACTTTATACATAGTAAGAAAATATGGGTTCTTTTTAACATTGTTGAGCATAAGGTTTAGTAAGGGGTTGCATAAGATTGAGACCTCGTATTATTTTGAAGACTTCAATCGATTGGGTAACATAAACAATCCATTGAATAAGAAAAAATTCATATACCTTGCAAAATTCAATTGATTATGTATCGATTCTAATCGATTAAATTTTGGAAAAACAAAAAATTTAATCAATTGTTTTGTGCATCCAATCGATTGATTATCTAACAAACATAATTTCACAAATCTATACGGATGTAACGAATTAAGAATAAAATTTTAATTGATTAAGATTGTCAAAATATTTATTACGATTAATGAAAGATCTAATTCGTTATTGTTTTTGTTTTTTATTATCAATAAACATAATAAATGAATAATAAAATAATAATTTATAAAATAAAAAATAAAATTTATAATTAAATAATATATAAAAATATTAATTTATATTTAAAATTAAATAATAACTATTTACAATTATTAAAAAATTTAAAAAATATATTTTATTATAAGACTATTTAATACCCCAAACATTCTCGAACCATTGAAACTGGTGCCTACTAACTAGTAACTACCATGCTTTTATAATTGTTAAGCATAGGTGAGAATCTCTCTTTTCCTTACAACTTACAAGAAGCTTTTTCTCTCTATGTACTTTTTTGCCCTTTTCGAAGGCTTTAAATTATGGCAATTACTCAAATGAAGATGCTAAAAATATTTTTTTATGAAGATTTTTATGTTAAAAGTGTATTTTGTTTGTTTAGCCACACTTTAAAAAAAATAATATTTTTATAACACATCAAAATCAAACCATACATTTTAGAGATCTGCTACACATACAAGTCTTTTTCGCATACAAGTTTATACAAGTCAATCCTAATTCAATAAAATCTACTTTTATAATGCAAGGAAGAAGAGGGAAAGTTTAAATTATATAGAATTTATCAATACACATACATAAAAAATTCTTAAACAATACAATATAAATGACTTGTATAGACTTGTATGTGTAAATGACTTGTATATAGAGAATAATTCTACATTTTATCATCTAATGGTACGAAAAAACATCTTCATATAAAGACAATAATAAAATCTTTATGGTAATATCCACCTTAAATTATATGTAACTGATCATAACTTACATGTTCTAATGTTCACTGTTCAGGTTACTAATCTTAAAAAAATGACATGTCACAAATTTTCAAACTAAAATTCAAAGACGTACCTTTAATTATCTACCGTTCAATATTCATTTAATTAGAGAGTAAACTAGGGAACTCCTTAAAACTTTAGAATATTAAAACTTCTTTTAAAGAATTAAAAAAAAATTAATATTTATGATTATTTTATGTTTTTTTATTTAAAATTTGTTTGGACTAAAATTAATATTTTATTTTAGATCAGTTTGGATTTATTATATTTTATTATTATTATTATTCATATTATATTATTATAACATTTAAAAAATTACCAAAAAGAAAACATTTTAAAAAAAACTATTATAACATTATAATTGAAACAAAAATAAAAAGTTTAAAAAATAAAAAAATCAAAACATATTTTTAGTGTTAATTTTAAAAGACCAAAAAATATCCATTAAGATTAAAATTATTTAATTAAAAAGACAACAATATTCTTCTAGTATTAATATTATTTAAATATATTAAAATAAAAAGACTAAAATACCATTTATTTTGTGTAAGTATATTAAAAGGAAAAAAATTTTCTATGCCATTAATTACTTCAAAATATTTATGAATTTAACTTTAATTTAAAAAATTTAAATATACAATTTATATATTAAAAATATACAATTTATATGATTTTTACCTAACTTTAATTAAACTTCAACTATTATTTATATATTGTTTTATTTTTATTTTTCTTCTTTGCAAATTTTTTTTTTAGAAATCTAATTCTAATTCAATATTAAGATCAATGCAAACTATATGATCGGTCCAGATTTAGTCACAAAAACATATTTATCCGATCTATTTCAAAGCGATCAAATTTAATCAGTTCAATTCTCAATTTCTTCCAAATCCAATCCAAGCCAATCCGATTACACCCTAACTTCGTGGATTAAATATTAGAAGCAATAACTCTAGTTACAAATCTGACGATAATGTAATACTATTCTGCTCCTTGATTTGTGACTACTTACTTAAAATTATTTTTAAATTTAATTTTAACTATGAAAATTTAAAATTACATTCAACTAATAATAACCTAAAATAAACATCTCCAATAAAATCTTAAAAAAAATTATGCAGTACCTCAATACATCTAAATTTATTTTCAATATCTCCTTTTTCTTTTGAAATATCTTTTGACAAATTAATTTGAAATAACACTTTAAAAAAATTATTAATTCTGTTTCAAAAAAAAAAAATATATATATATATATATCTTAATTAAATGGTATGTTATAATGTAATTAATTTTTAAAATTATGATGCTATAGATGAAAAAAAAAGTAGTATATAAGATAAGTTTTATGAGATAAATTATAATATTAAATAAATAATTAAAATAAATAAAATTTAAAACTATTAATTAATTAGAATTTATAAACGAATGTAATAATTTTTATAACTTATATACCAATAGAATATGTTAAATTTCCAATAATAAGTCATTAAATTTTTTTTAATAATAATCATAATTGCCATTTTATTAAAAATATATTTTAGAGGTTATAATTAATATGTTTATAGTTTTACAAGATGAATGCATTAATTATTGAATAATCTTATCAATATACAATAAAAACTCCATGAATAAATATCTACTAAAACATTGTGACAACGCACATTATAAGATGAATGCATTAATTGTTGAATAATCTTATCAATATACAATAAAAACTCCATAAATAAATATCTACTAAAACATTGTTACAACGCACATTATAATATTAATAATGTAAAAAAGTTTTAAAATTCCAAATAACACAAAAATATTGTAACGTCCATCAACTAAATGAGAATCAAAATCATAATGTAACTTTGTTTACATAATTATCGGTTTAGCATAACAACTTCTATTACCTCTAAAGTTAAATCTCACGTTCCTTCAGTTTAATTATTCTCAGTAGAAAAATACTCCATTAACAAAATGAGGTTTTTCCTATAAATAATTAATCAATATTTCTCAAAATGATAGTATATACAACCACAAAGAACTGAAACTAGAGAATTGCACTATTCTCGTAATGGAGTCCAAAACAATTCGCTTAGCCTTAGTTTCAGCCCCTGTATACAGTCATCTTCGCTCAATTCTTGAATTTGCGAAACGATTAATTCGACTCGACCAAGATCTTCATGTAACTTGCTTAGTTCCTATTAATGGTTCTCCATGCAACAAAACTAGAGCGCTTCTCCAGTCTCTTCCACCAACCATAGACTATATTTTCGTTTCGCCAAAAAATTTGGAGGATGAGGTACTAGATACTCACCCTGCATTCCTAGTTCGCACTTTGATAACCGGATCTCTGCCTTTGATCCACGATGAAGTGAAGAAATTAATTTCAAAATCGAGGCTTATTGCCATAATTTCTGATGGTATAATAACCCAAGTTTTAGAATTAGTCAAAGATCTTAATGTGTTGTCTTATACATATTTTCCCTCCTCAGCTATGTTACTAGCACTATGCTTGTATTCAGACAATTTAGATGAGACAACAACTTCTGAGTACAAAGATTTATTAGAGCCTATAAAGATTCCGGGTTGCATTCCGATTCAAGGATCGGATCTGCCTGATCCATTCAACGATCGAACTAGCGAAACATACAAGGAGTTTCTTGAAGGTAGCAGGAGATTTTCGTTAGCTGATGGTATATTGGTTAATACATTTTTTGATTTGGAAGCAAGCACCATAAAAGAATTGCAAGAACAAGAAAGCAGAGGAATGGTACCTTCTATTCATGCAATTGGACCATTTGTACAACATGAGTCTAGTATGATTGAGGGAAATGACAATAATACCCTGGGGTGCCTAAACTGGTTGGATAAGCAACAAGAAAATTCTGTTTTGTACGTGTCATTTGGGAGTGGTGGGACAATTTCTCATGAACAAATCATTGAGCTTGCATTAGGATTAGAACTTAGTGGTCAAAAGTTCTTGTGGCTACTAAAACCACCAAGCAAATTTGACATTATTTTTGACTTTGGGAATTTTAGTGAGGATCCTTTAAAATATCTACCAAGTGGGTTTTCGGAGAGAACAAAAGAACAAGGAATTATTGTTCCATACTGGGCACCCCAGATCAAAATTCTTGGTCATGCTGCAATTGGCGGGTACCTATGCCATTGTGGATGGAATTCAATTCTTGAAAGTGTTGCTCATGGAATTCCAATGATTGCATGGCCACTCTTTGCTGAACAAAGGATGAATGCTGCTTTATTTTGCAATGGTTTGAAAGTGGCAATTAGGGCTAAGGTTAATGAGATGGGAATAGTTGAAAGAGGAGAGGTTGCTGAGGTTATAAAGAATTTAATGATTGGTGATGAAGGTAAGGAAATTCGCCAAAGAATGAGAGAATTGAAAGGAAGTGCAGAAGATGCAATCAATGAAGGTGGAAGCTCGACAAGAACACTAACACAGTTGGTACTGAAATGGAAAAACTTAGAATAACATATTTAAAAGGTGCTTTCTCCCATACATAGTGCAATAATACAGAGATAACGAGAGAAAGGGAAATCACATGGGTCTTTTTTTTTTTTTTTTTGACAATGGGTGTCTCCATATCCTATATATAATTTCAATATGTACATGCCATTACGAGTATTCCCTTAATAAAAAATATAGAAGACAATATAATTGATTCGGTTTCATATTTTAAGTAGGGATGTGCATGGGTCGGGTGAAACCGGGTTTGATGTGACCCAGACCCGGCCCAAAATATATACCGGGTCTATTTGTTAGACCCGAACCTGACCCTAAACCCGATGAAACCTATACACTTTCGGGCCACGATTATACCGGATAAAAACCGGGTGAAAACCGGGCCGTTAACATTATATTACCTTGATACCTTTTTGTAAGTTAGCATGTAAAAATATCCAAATTTCCAAGACTCCAACCATTATTTGACATGGTAAAATTCACTTAGAAAAATATAATAAAAAGTAACTCTTCTCTAAAATTAAAGTATAACCATAATCAATACTAATATTGCCTAATAACACCAAATATTTAAATCAATACAAATAATACAAAATTATGCATTAGTCTAAAGTCTTATGCATTTTAAACATAAAACATTAACTTATAGTCTTATATATAATGACTAATAACACAAAATATTAAGGTTTACAATACTTAAATTTCACATAATAATAGCCATCATCCATCACTAATAACACAAAATATTAATTGTGTATGATGATCGGGCCACCGGACCGATTTCGGGTGACCCGAGCTATGACCCGGACCCGACCCGAAATAATGACCGGGTCTACTTTTGAGACCCATAGCCGGCCCTAGACCCGATGAAATCACATCAAATTAGCCTCTAAAGTGCTCGGGACCGGACCGGGTCTTCGGGCCAAGCCGGACCATGCACACCCCTAATTTTAAGTGCAGATTTTGGGTTGTTTTCTATGCATTTATGGTCATCATTCCTGACAAATTTCCCACATATTCAAGTAATAATATATAATTGTTCCAAATGCATTAAAGATTTCATACCATTATATAAATGTTTGAAAAATGTTCAAAGAATAAATTTATTATTTTTGGCTATTATTTTTAGCCATTAATTTAATTCTGTTAGTCTAATAATTTAATAATATATTTTTAAATATTAATTATTAATTACTGACAAAAGATAATAAATTCTACTGACTCTCTAGTATTTTTTTAAATATCTTAATAATTTTGGTATGCTTATCAGACAACTTGTATTCATCTATATGAACCAATTCTATATTCGAAAAATTCAGCCACTGACAAAAAAGTTCTTAAAAAATGTTATCAACAAAACAACCTTTGAATTATTTGAAAATACGATAAAAAGAACCAATAAACATTATAGTTTTTATAATTAACAAAAAGAAAAACTCATATTTAACAAACGACTTATTTATTAAATCTAAATTTTGTGGCAATATTTGAATAAATATTTAAAAGGTGCACAAAAAAGCAAAATTTGATCTCTAATTTTTTTATTTTTTAAAAAAATATGGTCATTCACAATAATTTTTTTTAAAAAAAATTCACTTGACAAAAATGTGACCATTCACAAAAAATTATCAAATTTTAAAAATAAAAATATCTTATTTTTTAATAATAATTATAAAATTTTACATCAAAATTTAATTTCTAAAATTATTTTTTAAAATATAAATTTAATATTTAATTCTTTTTATCATATTTTTAAATTTTTTAAAGACTTATTTATTATTAATATCTTTTAAAATTTATTTTGTCGGTAATACGTTTTTTTTAGTACTATTTTAATAGTTTACTCCTTATGTTTAGTATCAATTTGATCATTTCTAAAATGAGGTGGTTTGCAATTTTGCATACATAGACGTAATTTCTATTGCTCGGGATAATAAATGGGCAAAATTGTTGGCAACAGATAACACTTTTGTTAGGGGTTAGGACATGCCGTTGAAAGGCTCAACCATATCTTTCTTATTAGAATCTTCTCTATTTTACACTAAAAAAAAAATCAAATTTTTTAAATTCAGCTAGATATTCTTTACACTATTTTTTAATAAACTTTTTATTATATTATTAAAAAAATTTAAACAAAGACATTTAAATAAATTTAATATTTTTTAATATTTAAAATACAAATTAAAAAAAACAGCTTAAGTTAGATTAAAATAAAAAATTCAATTTTAAATTTCTAAATCAGTTTTAAATGTTAGTGTGCAAATAAATAATGAAAAATATCAACTAATAATAAAATGAGATATAATATTTTATTTTTGAGATTTAAATTTTATTTGTATAATTTTGGATATAATCAAAAAGTATTTTGTATGTAATTATATTATTTTATATGTGTTATAAATTTATCTAATTAATTAATTTTTAAAATTAATTAAAATACTAAACAATAAAAAAATTAAAAAAAATTGAAATGAATAAATGCTAGTGTTCAATAAACGATGAAAAAAGTCAAGCAATAATAAAATAAGATATGACATTTTATTTTTATATTAAATTTTATTTGTATGATTTTGAATGTGTAAAAAGCACATATTGTATGTAATTGTATAATTTAAAGGTGTTATAATTAAAAAAATAACCTATTTTTTAAATGTCATTTACCTCTTCTTACTTGATATTTTGAAATTTTTTTTGTTGATTCACTCAAACAAATTGAAATACATCTCTTTATCTGCAGCAACTTTATTATTGGGATCTAAATAAGATTAACCTAGTTACTACTATACATGATGAATTATTATATTCTCACCGTGTGCATAAATTAAAGTTGCTAATTCCTATAGTTCCATGTTCCTTAAATAATAGGAAAAAAAAGAAAAAGACAAAAACAACATGGTAGATAGTCACATACTGTGCAAAGAATAATAAGAATAAGGCAAGTGTTACCATGTAGATGGAAAATATTATCTACATGTATAGAAGACACGTGTAGATTTATAATAAAAGTAATGTGTAGTGCATTATATATATTGAAAGAAAACAAATTCTGTAACAATAGATCCCATTAAAAAGTAGGCTTACAGCGTGTCATATCACGCGTATAATCGTCATTAGGATTGATGAGAAATAATTAAGTGTATAACTTTTTTTTTCTTGTTTTGGACTTGGGCTTCTTAAATTGTTAAAAATTTTAAGGAAAAATTAAAGGAAAACAAAACAACTATGGAAAAGTATGAGGAGTCAATAGAATATTTATACAATGTGTATAATAAAGGTTTATAGAGTATTAGAGATATAATCATTAGTGTTACCTTTTCCCATCAGCTGAAGTTTTTGGAATGAATGGTATCATGATATGGTATTAGAGCGCTAGATCTAAAATGTTAAGAGTTTGATCCTTGGTGAATCCCAAAATCAATTTAAACTTTTGGGAAGATGTTTTTATTATCCCTAGTACTCGGATGGTTATTCTAGATAGTATGGGAGATGTTCATTTTGTAACTCAATAGCCCATTGTACACATTGTACAAATAGTCCATTGTCTCCCTAGCAGGATCCAACAACTATTGTAGAGGAAGAGAAATTGGAAACCGCGTTGTTCTCCAACAAATCCTCTCCCACCGCACCTCCAAAATGTCCTAATCGAATATATGATCACGGACCCCTTGCTGTAAAGCCTCAACGTCTCTCTCTATCGCCGCCAATGTCTCCATCTAGTTCTCTGACCTCTTTCACGGCCGATTTTGGTGTGGAACTCAAGCTTTCTGGTCATCGGGGATCGGTGAATGTATGCTTCAGCTTCGTCCCGCACCAATCAGACCATCTGTCATTGTCTTTTTCGCGTCACTATCTGAGTAAGCCCTAACTCTATCATCTGTGTCACTGTCGCAGTCGAACTGAAGGTCTCTTGTATCAGGTCTAGTGCACTGCCTCCGGTGTCGCACAAGGTGGTCGTCGTTGTTTGTCTCGTCACTGTGTTGCAGTCAGCATGATCGTTCGCTGCGCTCAAGGCCGCCGGCGACAGAAGCAGCAGGTCCCGAGGTTGTTGTTGTCGTCGTCGCTCTTTGTGTGTCATCGTCAAGCACTCAGTCGCGTGCCTTCCGTTTGCTCATGCTCACTGAAAGCAGCACGACCCTGAGACGGACGTCAATGTCATCTGCTTGCGTGGAGCCCCGCCAACAGCAGCCAGTCCCCGATGTGGTTAGTTCCAACAAATTTTCCTGATATTTGTTACTGAGATCCTTCACTTAAGATTGTCTGTTCTTGTCTTGCTGAAATGAGTACGTAGCTAAATTTTTTGTTCCTGTAAATTATCTTTTGTAATTTTTTTGGTTAAAATTATGGATGAGTGGAGTTATGTACTGGTTATGATGACTGAACTTTGAAGTCGATGTTGTCTTATTGGAAAATTCATGCGAAAAGATTTTAGTTGCTACACCTTGAGTTTATTGATAAAAGTCAAATTTGTTAAAGAAAGTACCGGAGAATACATTTTGTTTTGGGTTAAAAATCATCGCTTGAATTTGTTAATGATCACGTGGCTAAATTTTTTGTTCCTATAAATCATTTTTTGCATTAAATCTCTTGTTGCTGAAACACCATCATAGTTGAATTTGTTGTTGAAAATAAGGTTTATACCCTCTGTGCAAATTGGAATAGGTTTGATGAGTTAAATTGTTGTTACCAGGCTCTCTCTTTGTTTTTTTTTCAAGAATTTTAAAAGTGTCTTCATCACATCTGAGTTGCTGTTATGACTTATTATGGGTGTTTATGGTTTTAAGTTGCAAATATCATAGTAAGGGGAGGTTTTAGATATTGCATATTGTGTGCTTGTTGTAATTTGGGTTTTGGGATCTTGTGACTCAAGGAACAGGATAGTAGATTTCTCGTTAACCAAGAATAAGAATTGAAAATTACAACTAGTTGGACTAGTTCACTGATTGTTAATGTACGAATTAAAATAGGCCATGCTATCATTGTATGTTCAATGAGCCTGGTCTTTTTTAAGTCATTGGTAGTCCTAATAGTTGAATAACTTTGATATCATTGTTAGGAGTTTATATCTTCTGATAATAGCAGTTTCTAATAAAATTGTTATATTATATTTCTTAAAGTATGTGTGGTTGCTGTTACGTAATTTAATGAATTGTCCTCAGATGTAGGGTATGAGCTCCTTCAGAGACGCTGCAACAGGGGTAGCTAATGGTGAGGCAACGGTGGAAGATAAATGCGACGTGAAAAAAAGGACATTGGAATGGTCAAATGAAGAATTAGAAGATTATATTGAGGAAGTCATGGGGTTGACTAGTTTTGAGGAGGATGCATCTGATTACGAAGATGTTGCTAAATTAGGTGCAGAAGAAATATGTAAGAAAATCTTTCACACTGAGCAACGTGCATACGAGTTCTATACTAAATTTGGCAAATGGCATGGATTTGGTGTCCGCAAGGGAGATTATGGAAAGGATGAAGAGGGTATGATAACTAAGAGAAGGTTCTTTTGTAACAGGATAGGACTAAGAGATGAAACTACACAGAGGAAGGTGAGAAAAGTTATTTCGGAGCATAATCATGACTTGACCTCGAAGGGTATGGTTCATATGATACCTCAATTTCGAGGGATTAGTGAGGTAGCAAAGGATCATATAGATGGTATGCAAAGTTACGGGTTACAGACATCTAAAATTCTGGGCTACATGGCGGGGATTGCTAGAGTGTATTCACTTCTGGGATTCACAAAGAAAGATGCATACAACTATATCGATAAGACAAAGTGAAGAGAAGATTGTAAGCCGAGATGCCAACGCGACCATTGTGTACCTTGAGGGAAAAGCGACAGTGGATCCAATGTATATGGCAAGATACAATGTAACGGAAGACGGTATGTTGGCAAATTTATTTTGGGTGGATGAGGCAGCAGAGTAGACTATCAGTACTTTGGAGATGTCCTCGCATTTGACTCAACGTATAAGAAGAATAAGTACAAGCGACAACTGGTTATATTCTCTGGCTCCAGCAACCATAAACAAACAATGATATTTGGGTTTGGTTTAGTGCTTGACGAGAGCATCCCTTTGTACACGTGGCTTCTCCAGAACTTGCTGGAGGTGATGTGCCACAAGTCCCCATCCGTTGTTGTTACCGATGGAGATGATGCAATGATTGCAACGATTAGGAAAATATTTCCGAACGCAACCCATCGATTGTGTGCGTGGCACTTGCAGAAGAATGTTACTTCAAATGCAAAAGAGAAAATGTTTCGTGATTTGTTCTCGAAGTGGCTGTATGGCGACATGGAGGTTGCAGACTTCGAGGATGAATGGGCGGAAGCAGTTCAGGTGTATGGATTGGGGGACAAGCTGTGGCTGATGCAGATATACAAGAAAAGGAAAATATGGGTAAACGCATACTTGAAAAAAAAATTTGTGCCGGATATCGAACCACGTCTAGATGCGAGGGGATAAACTCGTGCATAAAAAAGTTCATTACCTCAAGACACAGCATTCTAGATCTCATACAAAAGTTGGAGCTCCTAGTTAGAGAGTACCGGAACAATGAACTACTTGCACAATTTAACTCGATATATAACATGTCGGTGATGACAAGTTGCTTTGACTCTCTTGAAAGGTGTGTGACAGCCATATACATAAGAGCTATTTTCAAGGATGTGAAGAAAGAGATTGATGTTGTTGGAGCACTTAATTTTGTTAGTAGACGCCGTGTGTCTACGACAATGATATACACGATGGAAGAATATGGAAATCCAGGTCTTCGTGTGGTGACGCTGTTTAAGCAAGAGTTTATTAAAGTTTGAATGCTGATGCAACTTTTGGGAGCGTCAAGGGAATCCTTGCCGACACATTTTTTTTGTCATGAAGTATGAACACGTGATAGTTATTCTTGACCGATTGACAATGGGGAGGTGGACGAAAGAGGTTAAGTCAATCGACGAGTACATAAACAAGGGTGACGATGTAAGTAAATGAGTTTTTTTTATTGACGCACGGTGCCCTCGATGTTGTATCACAGTGGATGATTTACGTAGGTGCAATGACACAAGATCTATTCCAGAAGGCACTCCATGGTATCTGAATACTATGTCGGGAGCTGCACACAGGGTCATCACCATAAGATGAGACTCAATCTATGAAGGTAAACAGTAATGTCTGTGATCCAGTCGTCGTGTGTAGGGGTGGCAGTGGGGCAGGTAGGGGCGGGTTTTTGCCCTACCCGACCCCGCCTCACCGTCTTGTTACTCATGTACTATCCGTCCTGTCACTATCTGTGGGTAGTAAACTGCAGTACCCGAACCCGCCCCTGCGGGTACCCTACCCGCCCCTATAAAAATAAAATAATATTTTAATTTTTACATATTCATATATAAATTAAGACAAAAACTTAAAATTCATAGATAAATTAAAATACAAACATAAAATTCATACAATGTCATTAGCTCAATTTGAAATTAAAAGAAAGCTAGTGTTAGATCACTACAAATTTAATACCATAATACAGAAATTACAATATTAGATATAAAAGAGTCTTCAATCCTTATTCTTGATCACTTTTAATATCTTCATCATCATTAAAAATTTGTAAATCAAGATTTAAACCTAAAAATCAAAAGAGATAACAATTAACAAATTAATTGGTACTATGTAAAAAATTAACATAAATGAAGATTAAACAATATATCATCTTTACTTTTCAAAGATGCCCACAACCAACTTTAGCCACACATCAAAACTTTAATTATATCTAAAATCAAATTTACTCTACTATAATCTAAAATAAATAATTGCCAAGTATTAAAATAAACATGTTGTTTGACAAAGTTGAAAATATCAAAACTTTTAGAACTCAGAATACAACTAGTCACCAAAACACAATTTAATGACTCAACCAAGTAACCAACTCAAACAAGACTCAAAATAAAGTATTACGATGATGAGTTTCTTAAACATCTTTTGAAAGTGAAAAATATCAAATTTATACCCCAAAAGAACTAACAAGATTTGAAGTTGATGACCATGAATGACATAAGAATAAGATCCATTGAGAAATACTAATTCTCTAATGTCATCAGCAATGTGTTGCATAGAACCCAAAGGGAGTTAGCTTATTGCAAGTGGGCTAAGTCTTGGGTGAGTTTTATCCACAAGGTCAAAGATTCAAACCTAAGAAGCTCTCTTGGGGAGGAACCATACCATTTACCACTTCAAGTCCTAGGGGCTTAGGCTTAGGCTTATTTGCCTATCCTTTCTGGTCGAAAATAAATAAATTAAATAAAATGAAACAACCAATGTGTTGCATAGAAATATACTAAATAATAGAATCTAGTGTATAAGAATTAAATAGAATTGGAAACATGAAACTTCTCAGATACCATTGTAAATAATTTCACAACTGATCAATCAAAAGATCTACTTCCATTCCAAATTGATGGTCATTTTAACTATTTTTGGTATCATAAATCAATACATCTAACACTCTGAATAGTTTTAAGAATAATAGTTATATTTAATCATAAAAAATTAATGAATCCTAAAGAAGTTTTAAGAATCATAATAGGTATATGAGGAAAAACTTGGTTGATCTATCATCATTTTTGTCATATTAATCTAAACAGGTTTTCATACAAATAGAATTGCATGCAGCAACAAATCCATGCTCAAATAAAAATTAGGACAAAACTGTAACTCAAATTAAAATTAGGGAACATTGCAAACCCTAAATAAAAATTACAAAAAAAGTAGTGATTCGCAGCAGACTCATAGCGACGGACTCATGCGACGGCGACAGACTCACGGCGATGAAGGATGGAGGACGTCAGCTAAGTTCTACACTCGGACGAAAGATGACGGCGGCAAAGCTCTGCTCAGTTGCTCTCAGACGGAGGGTACTACAATAGACTCACAGCGATGGCGACAAACTCACAGCGACGAAAGACGGAAGACGTAGGACGGAGGCTAAGTTCTACGCTCAGACAGAGGACGTTGGTGGCGAAGCACTGCTCTGGTGTTCTCGAACGGAGGACGAAGGCAAGAACGACAACAGCCGGCGAGTAGGTGTTTGAGAAGAAAAAGGCAAGAAGCTCGATGCTCTATTGCTCTCAGCCTCAGCCTCAACCTCTCACTAGTTTTTGGAATCTGGAGAAGAGAAGAATGATTTTAGGATTTCAATGTTGCATCTGAAAGTGACTGAGTGAGGCTGAGGCACACCCACACTCCACACAAAAATTGTTTATATATTTTTTATATTTAATAATATTTATTAATTTTTATATATTTATATTATATGTTTTATTTTGTATTATAATATATAATATATACTCCCGGGCGGGTAGGGGTTGGTTCACCCTAAACCCGACCCCTCCCCGCCCCAATAAAAATCCGTCCCGCATCCAGGGCGGGTAATAACCCACCTCGACCGGGTAGGGGCAGGGAGGGTGCAAACGAAGAGTGCTCCCCGAGTGAGAGGTCTAAGGTAAGAGAAGGCGATGTACTCAGTGTAAGAGGACTGGGCACACCAAGCATCATTTTACTGCTTCTGCGAAAGATGCTCCTGATGCTTCTAATGCACCTAAACCTGCATCGGGACTTGTAAGTTGTGATCCAGTATATGAAAATACTTGTTATTGCCGAATTGATTTGTTTGATTATGACTTGCACGGGTAGTCTCATTTGAATAATTTAGTAGATGTACCTAATTTTAGTGTTTGTGAAATATTATGTTGTGTTTGTGGATTTCGATATTGAGTTTTTTCATGAACTTGCATGTGTTCTGTTAACTTAGGTGTTGTCGCTATATATTCTGAAAGCTAAATGGGTGTTAAGAATAAAAGGCATCTTCGTGGATTTGGTACATGTTAGGTGTCACCGAGAAGGTAAAAAGTTCAATCATCAAAGAGGCTAACGAAAATGGTGTCCCTGTTGTTGGAGAATCGCAACAGCCTTATCTTGGAACGGCCAAATCTCATGATTTAACTGCCGCACCCACTTTTGGGTTTCATGACTGGGGCTTGAAGGTCATTGACTTCCAAATAAATGGCAATTAACCTTTTCTTCAAATTTAGTTAGTAGTTAGTATCAGACGCGAACTAATAAGACACATTGTCTTTGATCAATGCAGGTGCAGGACGTTCTTACACAGATAAATGCTGGTTTAAATCAGTTCGAGGAAGACGTTTTAGTGTTACTACATTGGTCCTTATTTTTATCTTTTCTTTCTTTGGTTGGCTATGATGATGTTTTAACGAGACTTAGTATTCAACATGGACCCTGATGTTGGAATTATATGACAAATATATTAGTTAAGTATTTTTTTTATGTGCCGCAACCAAAATCTTCTCTGCTTAGAGGTAGGTGTTTCACTAATTACATTCTTCTAAGGATTGTTGAACAAAATGTGTTTTGATTGAACCGTATCAGGATGTTATGATAGGCCCATGAGGTTATTCCCAAACTGGGCCTCATTTATGTTGTGGATTACATAATTTTTTTTCTCTCATTTATGATAGTCCCATAAAGTTTTGCTAGAAGAAGGGTCCACCAGTAGGTTGATGGACAGTATGTCCTCACTTTTTCGTATCTATTGATTGTAGACTGTATGGATATCAATAACGTATTGCAATTAAGGTCTAGGGTAGAGACACATAAATTTAACCTTTTAATAGGTTTCTGAAAGTCAAATGTTTTGCATATATTTTTCTTAAACCATTCAGACAAACAGTTACTATAACACAACTCCGTCATTTGACATAACTTAATCTCATAATTGTTTCACAACTACAACACCAACCACTCATACAAGAATTGTGGTCAACACAATTACGAAACTCATTAAGTGTTGTTCCTCACGAAGAGATTCAAAACAAAAGAAAGATTTTAGGTATCAGAACCCCAAAAAAAATTGATACATATAACTTTAAATTGTAATGCTATGGCTGCTCAAGTTAACGGCTAGGCTATCCTTGGTTGCTGATTTGTTAGGTGAGGTCACTCCAATCTTGTCATTTGTTTGCTAAGGATATTCCCAATGTTTGACAGCACCTTGACAAATCTGGCCCCTCTTTGCATTGCTCCTGGACATGACTAGATCCAGTGCTAACCTCATTCGATGTAGAGTGTTAATAGCCTGCTAATGAAAATTACGTAAACACAAATACTTTAGACTCACGACATTCTTAACAAACAGAAACACACACTAAGGCCAAGCCGCATGTCATGGGCAAACTTAACAAGGAAATATATAAGGTAAGATATGTTAAACACACCTCCAAGTCAAACATTTTCTATAAATAAGTCATCTACATCCATTGTGCCACCCAAACATCGCAATCCTTACTGCCTTAATGGCAACGTATTAGTTATAAAAGCTTGGAAATACAAAGACAGTCACAAACCAATTGAAAATGCATCATGTCTATACATTACCTGCCTCTACGTTGTTGCCCAGTCACAGGTGCATGGACTTTATACCCGGAAACTTGTGGTGGCACACTGTATTCTTTATGATAAAACTTTTGGTTACGCAGCATGGTTTGAATGAAGAAGGCCTGTACAAGTAAATGATGTAAAGAAATATGATCATAATTCAATCGCATAAGCCAACTACATAGACATGTCAAGCATGTGTATGAACGCCAATCAAGTATGTATTCACCACATATCCCATCTGTAACTCCCTTGGTTCCCTATCATCAATGTTCTGTGCTGAATCCAGATAAATTAAGCAGTCATTATGTAGGTCCACCACCATTAGCCACCAATGCTTATCTTTGTTCATCGGATAGTAGATCTACTATAATGGTTACATCTGTGGTGGTCTTTAGATGGTTTCAGTATTCGTTATTAATTTAGCACGGCGGACAGTGGGTTTTAGGTTAAAATCTTATATTTAAAATTAAGATATATGTAATGGATCTCGATATTGACTTCAGTTCTCTTAAAGGTAAGTTACACTAATCCAATGGTGAAGCGAGTAACCCAAATATAATGAGTTTTTGAAATAAATATATCTTCTTTAAATGATATTTGCATCAACTACAGATACAGCTATATTATGATTTCAAATCAAATACTATTTAAAATATTTAGGTTTTCTATGATTTTCCCTGGTACAAGACGATGACTGACCTTAGTAATTTCATTGACATATCCCATGTATCACTTACGTATGAATTCTAACGTCTCCATACAGTGGGTTGTGGGATTTACAGTAAGTTGTTTTTTCAAATAAAAAGATATTAAAAGTTCACAACGAAGAAGTGAAAAATTAATAAGAGATATCAGAAATACAATAAACCTTCAAACAAGAGCAGATACATGAAACATAAACTTAGAAGAATGAATTAGTTTACCACAAACGTCGTCGACAACTACCAAACTGGCTTGTTACGTTCATTCGTTAACATGGTAGCAACTAGGTTCAGTATCTGCATTGTGGGCAACGAGCACAAACATGATTAGGGAATATAGGAAATAGAAAGCTTATGTATAAAGGGTTCTCAATGTATGCTTACGTCATCAACAACCTCATTTCCCACCCGTAGAGACCAGAAAGCTGTCCTATCGCCCTGACAATGGTCACTTGAGAACAACATCTCCCTAACAATTGATATCAATTTCTATTATTCTTTGCTTGGAAAAGAATAATTACCTCATATGACACAACATTAATTCACTAATGAATAGTCTCATTGTACCTGTAGTCCATGCCTTCTCTAAAGATGTAAGCCACGAGTGCCAATTCCGTAAATAGAAAGTGCATCCCCAGCGGTGATCAAATGACCACCTTCAGCCGTTGTTCCAACAAAAGTAACAAGAAAGAACACAATACTAAATCAAAATTTACTAGCCACCGCAATGTTGAAAACAGAAAATCGTGATAGGGGGTATGTTGTACTGTGGGCAAATCGTTGGAAACCATGTAGTCTCTTGCACGAACTCTAGACATTGCCGTGAGGGCAACATTTGACCCTTCTGCCGGCACTGGACTGTGAGACTCCCACACAAATTCAAAGTCCAGTTTCCGCTAGCAAATAAAAAAATGCACACTTTACGAAAAACTATATCAACAATAATCAAACACATGGAATATGTCTATACCCTACCTTTAGGAAATGGTCGACCGCATTAAGCTTTCTTAGGATGGTATTCTTCCCATTGTCTGTTCCCTTAGCCTTAGCCTTTACGGACCTTGTCAGAACCCTTGCTCAAGTGGGCGCTTGCTGCGCCCTGTTGAATGACTTCGTAGCATCTGCTGCCCAATTTTCTTCCTCCTTAACTCTCTTTGATACCTGAACATGATGAACCAAAAGGATCTCCAGTATCTTCCCATGTCCGTCGACCACCTCCATTATTGTCTTCATTTGCTCGCTTGTGAATGAATAAACGTCCGAGTTGTTCTTTCATTGTCCGGTAGATGTTGCATCTTGAAATAGCATGACTTAGACATGACAACTTTCAGATATGCAAGGACATCATAAGGAAGTTGAGAGTGATGTTACCTTACAAAGCCTATTAAAAACAGCAAGCAGTGGACCATCGTCATCGCCAACATCCTCTAGATTCAGTGGTGGTATATCCCTTCAAAATTCACAAATATCTAGCCATTAGCACTTCAACTTTTAAACATGAACACTCAAGCTTAGTAAGACAAATAGACTCACCTCAAGCAGTCGACGACAGAGTCCTCGTTGGTTGGGGCCTTTGCCTTTTGGTCTTTCTCGCTCTCTTTTGTGTCGCCCATGTTCATGTAATGTTATCAGAACCTATGTAATCCAAACAAAATGTTCGCAACCCAACGAGTCACAACTTGGTCAACTATTTAAACTTGCTAAATATTTCATCAAGCACTATGTCAATCAAATGGGCTTATATTATCTAGGACTAAAAGTACTTTCTTTTTATCTTATAATTAATTTTAAAAATAGGGTATAGCAAACTGTTCATTTTCCAACAAAATTTTTCATATATTGCTGTTCACTGTTTTAATGGAAGTAATTTTGGCTCGAGTAAAGGCGTTTCATTTGTATAGGGAAGAGAGACTGAATCGTGTGGATTAAGTTTCCCCTGACGAGCTTGCATCAATCACATCGTTGTCCAGAATCCTGGTATGACAATTCAAGCTAATCCCATTACCTAAACATACACAAAAAAAAAGTGGGGAAAAGCAAAAAAGGAGATCACCTACACAAGAAATTTGAGAATTTTATATCCTACTCTTTTTGTGTTCTAATACATTTTCCCAGTTAAATATAGGTACCCAAGAGGTGAAAATGAATAATTTTATATTACACTCCACTTCGTCGTTCAAAAGCGAATGTTTACTATTAAGAGATTGGTTCCCACGCATGTTTTTTTTATCCAACGGGAGATTGGTTCCAAAATTAACCACATTTGGTGATTGGTGAATCCATATATCATTAGCTAACACAAATTGTAAACAGGAAATGATAAATACAAAACATTATCCTTCCATTCCAAAAGGAGCTAAGGCACTACATGCATCGTTAACAATCACAGGTAACACCAAAACAAGGAGCCCATAATCCATAAACGATTAAAACTAAATTAAACCTTTTTAGCGCAACAAATACAAAAAAAAAAAAAGAAATAACTTCCAGACCAAAGTAAACTGCAACAAGGAGGATTTAGGTATCACCCATGTATATCTCTACCACTCTCCAATTTGCTATCATACATATTGTTAACTAGAGCAAATCGGCTCCTGAGGTCCACATTCTCCGCCTCCAAACTCTCAATCCTCTACCTCAATGACTCCATTTCATTCCTTGTCCATGAATCTTTATCTTCTTACATGCGAGACATTTACTGATAGTTAAAGTCCATGATCTTATAACCCGTTTCCGAAAATAACTTTTCTAACATGATGAATGACACTGGCCATTGAGCAACCAGGTCTAACCCCTTACAATTACACGGTAGTACAATAGTAAACCCGAACATAACACTTCCACCACTATTGGTTGAGTGCTTCCTAACAAAAATAGGATTGCCAAGGTGGAAGAATGAACATGCTCGGAGGAGCATCAACTCTATGTCCTCCATATACACGAACATTTCCGCATGGTTCTCAAAAGCAGCATCTAAACCTACAACGATATCATGACGGGTCCATTAGCGATTTCAACCCAACCAACAATTACGTCACAAAATAACACCACAAACGTTAACTACGTACCTCCCATTATGGCTGACTGGCTACTGTTGGCTCCTCCTAGTAGAGCACCAGATGAAACATGCAGATGTTGCAACTGTCGGGTCAAGTGTGCAAATTGTGAACTGCTGCCGAAACAAGGATTTATCACTGTAGCTCCCCTGAAAAGCCCTCTTCGCAGCCACATCTCAGCCTTCTCTGGAACACGAAATAACTTATGCTCGCACAAAAACTTGATGGAGGAAAATCGTCGGTAAAGATGTTCTCAATAAAATCACGTTGCAAGTATAGTTCTAAACCGACAATTAAACCTCAATTAACGTTTAATTTGTTTGTCACAAGTACAAACCCAACAAAATAACCAAAGTATTCAAACCTCGGGTCGTCTCTCAAATGAATTGCAGGGAAGTGTACTTCTTATTGGTTATGGTTTGGTATATTTTTGGGTTTTGGGTTTGGTAACATGAAAATATAAATTACAAGAAAATAAACTAACAACTAAGAAAAGTCCTAGCAAGGGTTGAGAATTGGAATTCCTATACTCATTATCGTGGTCAATTGCGATGGTAATTGTCTTTTGCTCTCACTTAGTTAACCTCTAACAATTGAAGGAAAGTCAAGTGAGAAAAATCAACTTGAGTTCACAAGTCCTAATCAAAGACTAGATTTAGTGAAACCCAAGCCAACTAGCAACTTCCAATCACCAATCAACAAGAGAATTTGACAATTCAAGCGTCTCTAAATTACTCAATCCAAGTCAAGAACACAAAAATCTAATTTAAAATCAGACCAAGCATTTCATGGAGCACTTCGAAGGTATAAGATAAAAGTAAAGAAAATTAACAAGAGACAGTAAAATCTAAGACTAACAATTATAAGAAAACAATGACAACAAATTAAAGAAAGCAATCATAAACATGAAAACGTAATTTGCATTAATATGAATAAAAGGAAATAAGAAGAATTCATAAACTAAATTGGCAACATAAAGAAATCAACAAGCGTAATAGATAAACTAAATCACTAGAACAAATAAAAGTGGAGGAGAACAAAATTAAAGCATGATAAAATTCTGAAGTTAAGAAGAAATAAGACTAAAAACCTTAAAACCTAGAGAGCGAAAAGAGCCTCTTTCTCTCTCTAGAATTCTACATCTAAAACCTAAAGTGTGTGAATGTGAAAAGTGTTTTCTGTCCAACGTCATCCCCAGCCTCTTGTCTTTATTTTTCGGGTTTGAAATTGGGCCAAAATCATCCAAGAAATCGCCTCCAGCGTTTTCACTTTACTGCAGCACGTGATACTCGTCACGCGTATGCGTCAGCCACGCGTACACATCGTTGAACTTTGCACAAGGTCACGTGTATGCGTCATCCACGCGTGCGCGTCGATTGAACTATTGCTTACCCATGCGTGTGCATCATCCATGCGTACGCGTCGGGACCAGCTTCTCAAATTTTCAATTCCTTATGTTCTTTCCACTTTTGCATGCTTCCTTTCCATCCTCTAAGCCATTCCTACCCTATATATCCTGGAATCACTTAACAAACACATCAAGGCATCGAATGGTAATAAGAGAGGATTAAAAATTAGTGATTTTAAGGCCTTGGAAGCATATTTTCAATCATAACACAAAATTAGGAAAGAATCTTAAAAATATGCAATTTACATGAATAAATGTGAGAAATGTTGATAAAATTCACTAAATTAAGCATAAGATAAACTCTAAAAATGAGGTTTATCACTGTTGCTGAATCCTTCTACCTCATCCTCCAAAGACATATATATACCCCGGAACCCGACCTTATCTCACGGCAGACACCATGTCTGGAGCCATTTATCTGAAACGGAACTCACGAAGCTTGAAGACCCTCTCCGTTTCGAGTGGGTATATAAACTTGGTTTTATAATGCTTGTTAATCTCAAAGGAGAATGTGTTAAGACTTAAGAAAGACACCTCAGCTATTTTAAATTAATCTTACAAAAGTAAATTAAATAAAAAAATAAATATCGGTGAATACATAGTTATCAAACCCGGACCGGACTGACCGGTTCAACCGAAAAATTGGTAAACCAGATCCTGAACCAGTCCGGGTTAACAATTTAACCGGATAAGCATACGAACCGATCAAATTCGGTCTAACCCGAGGATCGAACTGGACCGGTTGACCCGATGACGTCAGCACGCAGCCCGATGATGTCAGCACGCGTCACTCAAATTTTTGAAAATTTGATGCATATGCCAGCGCTAGGGTTCGAACTTGAATCAGTCAAGTTATAAAAGGAGCCTGCTACCACTAGGACAAGCTTACTTTTTGTGTTATATTCTATCTTTTTATGAATATATTATTAACTATGATGCACGGACACTGACACGGACACGGGACACGATACGACACAGGACACGCCGACACGTGAATTTTAAAATCTTACATGACACGGGGACACGCATATATATAAAATATAAAGTATTTTTTAGATAAATTATAATGATATTTTGATATTTTATTGATATAAAAACATAAATTAAAATTTTTAATTATTTTTAATGTCTTATTTTAATTATATCAAGTATTTAAAATATTTTTTGTTTTAATAAATAATAATATATACTATATCTAAATTTATTTTAAGAATATATGCTAAGAATAAGACTGGACACGCGAACACGTGATGGTATTTAGGTGTGTCCAGGCGTGTTCGGAGAAAATTTTTTTATTTTTTATTAAGACACGATTGGACACAGCAGACACGCGTGTCGGGTGAGTGTCGATGAGTGTCGTGTCCAAAATGTGTCCGACACACGGACACGATAACTCAGCGAAGTGTCCGTGCTTCATAGATTATTAACTATTAGATATATCGTAATTAATAATTTATATATTAATTCTTTTAGTCATGCAAATTTAATATATTTTTTATCTTTTTATTCTAATGAATAGTGTTTATATTAATTTAATTTATTTTTATTTTATATTTACTCTTTCTTAGATTAATTATTTTTTAATTATATCATTATTAAAATAAAAATTAAACTTTGTGAAATATCTATAAATTAAAAAAAAAGCAAAATTTTTTTTATTAATCATGACATATTTTTGTTACTGATAATTATATAACATCTATTAATATTAATATTTGTTAACATATATTTGAATAATGTAATAGATACTAATTAATTAATGAATTAAAAAATAAGTTAATTTGATATAAAAAAATTATATAATTATTTAATTATGACCGGATCAACCGATTGAACCAGTGACCCATCGATTGAACTAGTGATCCAGTGACCCAATAACTTAGCCGGGTCGATTACCGATTCGGTTCTGATAACTATGGGTGAATGTCTTCACTCATATATACGGTTATTTTAATAATTTATTTTAAAAAACTTACCAAAAAAACAATATGAGAATGGTTTATGTGGTTTTAATATTGGGTTTTTTTTATTTAAGTTATATAATTCACCACCTTCTATCGATACCAATACTGTAAATAATAATATTAGAAATAACACATAATTATTTTGTATTTTAAAAATTAAAAGAAGATCTTACTATCTTATAATAATATGATATTGATTATTTAAAAAAAATAAAATAATAATAATAAAAAATATAATTAAAAACTAAGTCAGTAATTTAAATTTATGCCAAAAACGTCATTTTTTTATGCTTTTTAAAATTTTAATTCTCTTCTCTTGTTACTCGATTCTCTATTTCTTAGTAAGGCTCCTTAATTTCATTCTTTAAATTTTTTTATTTAATTAAATATTTTTTTATTTTTTTATATTTTTTAATTCATTCAATTATTTTATATTTTATTTTGTAGTTATATTATTGTATATATTTTTTATTACATGGTTAATAGTTATTGAATAATAAGATTTATTGGTAATTTAAATTTTGAAATATAGTAATATTAACCAGCAACAAGTAACAGTTGTAATAAAAAGTAAGATCTAAATACATGGATATCCATTGGTGTTTCTTCTTTTAAAGTTAGCTCTAGTTTTGCTAGTAATAATGACATCAACTGAAAAAAAAATTCTGTTAAAGAGTTGATTTCGTAATTCTACGAGAGATGAATTTTTAAATGGTTATTTAGTTACATATATATAAAAAATAAACATTTAATTGTATTAACAATGAAAGAATTATTCAATCTTTACAAAATATAAAACTTAGAAGAATAAATTCTAAGTTATATGTTATTATTTAAATTATTATACAAATATTTTAATTTTTTAGTTAAATAACTAGAAGACTAATTATATATACTTTGTCCCTGTTGATAAAATTTTCTGAATCCGTGATTGTTTATTACGGTCCTACTCCAAATATGTACCTCCCTTTTTGTTTTTGTTAAGCTTCTGTGACATGTAGTACCAATTAAGAATGTTTGATTTTAAAGAAAAATCCATAAGCTTACTTCTTGGAATTTTTATTTAAATAAATTTAAAATATATTTTATTTATTGAAATAAAAAATTTTAAAAATTATTAGAAAAATATGTAGGATTACATATCTCGTTTACATTGTAAACGAGATAAAACTGGGTGATGGCTATATATAGATGTCATTTACAGCGAGATTTTGGGTCCTATTTTTAACCTTTCCAACACTTTCTCCTGTCTTCTGTCATTTTTCAACTATATTTTTTAGTAAGACACTGATGGCATGCGCAAATGCACATAATCCGGACATCAATCGACTGAACGCGCACTACAAAAAAAATTACTTTTAGCGGCAATTAGACATTAGCCATCTTATGCTTTGTCGCTAAAAGATTTTAGCGGCAATTATAAAATTTACTGGTAAAGACTTTTTTAATGGCCACAAAATGTATATAATTTTTAGCGGCCATTTTCTTAGCAATTTATATGACCACCAAAAATAATTCTAAAATTATAATATTATTCGTTTTTAGCGGCCATTACTATTGCCGCCAAAACCTATTTTATCGGCAATTTATATAGCCATTAAAAATAATTCTAAAATTATAATGTTTTTTACTTTTACCGGCTATTACTATTGCCGCTAAAATCTTAAGATTTTTTTAGTTATATTATACTTATTTTTTTAGAAGCAACGAACTATCTTTTTTTTTAGAATCTCAATTATTTTTGCCAATTGTTATTGTTATACATAATATAAATATACTGAAATTAATTACTACAACAACAACAACAACAACAACAACAAAGCCTTGTCCCACTAAGTGGGGTCGGCTACATGAATCAAACGACGCCATTGTGCTCTGTCATGTATCATGTCTACAGAGAGACCATTTACATGTAGGTCTCATTTGACCACCTCATGGATGGTCTTCTTAGGTCTTCCTCTGCCTTTCGTCCTTTGTCCATCTTCCATCTCATCCACCCTCCTGACTGGATGTTCTATCGGTCTTCTTTTCACATGTCCAAACCACCTGAGACGCGATTCAACCATCTTTTCCACAATGGGTGCTACTCCAACTCTCTCCCTTATATCTTCATTCCTTATTTTATCAAATTGCGTATGACCACTCATCCATCTCAACATCTTCATCTCTGCCACACTCAGCTTATGTTCGTGCTCCCCTTTAGCCGCCCAACACTCCGTACCATACAGCATAGCCGGTCTTATAGCGGTGCGATAGAATTTACCTTTAAGTTTTAAAGGCACTTTTTTGTCGCATATAAAACCAGATGCACTCCGCTATTTTGACCAACCTGCTTGGATCCTATGATTTACATCCTGTTCAATCTCTCCATTGTCCTGTATGATGCACCCAAGATACTTAAAACTTTTAACTTTTTGTAGGGTATTTTCTCCAATCTTCACCTCTATATTGGGGTTTTCCCTTCTCAGACTGAACTTACATTCCATATATTCCGTCTTGCTACGGCTTATGCGCAGACCATACACTTCTAGAGCTTCTCTCCATAACTCCAACTTCTTATTTAGGTCTTCCCTTGACTCTCCCATAAGGACGATATCATCGGCAAAAAGTATGCACCATGGCACAGGCTCTTGGATGTGCTCTGTGAGTACTTCCAAGACTAATGTGAAAAGGTATGGACTTAAGGATGATCCCTGGTGTAATCCTATACCAATAGGGAATTCCTCTGTCACACCACCTTGAGTCTTCACACTAGTTGTGGCTCCATCATACATGTCTTTAATTGCCCGAACATATGCGATCCTTACTCTCCTCTTTTCTAAAACCTTCCATAAGACCTCCCTTGGTACCCTATCATACGCTTTTTCCAAATCAATAAACACCATATGTAGATCCCTTTTATTACTACGATACCTCTCCATCATCCTTCTTAATAGGTATATCGCTTTAGTGGTAGATCTGCCTGGCATAAATCCAAATTGGTTCTCTGTTACTTGTGTCTCTTTTCTCAACCTCTGTTCTATCACCCTTTCCCACAACTTCATAGTATGACTCATAAGCTTAATCCCTCTATAGTTTTCGCAACTTTGTATATCCCCCTTATTCTTGTAGATAGGTACCAAGGTGCTCTTTCTCCACTCATCAGGCATCTTCTTTGACCTTAAAATCTCATTAAAAAGCATGGTTAACCATTTGATGCCTTTTTCTCCAAGACCCTTCCAAACCTCAATCGGGATATTATCAGGTCCTACTGCCCTGCCATTTTTCATCTGCTTTAAAGCCTCTTTTACCTCGAAGTATCGAATCCTTCGATAGTAGTCAAAGTTTTGATCTTCTTCCCTTGTGCATAATCGACCAAGGCTCGGAAGAGTCTTCTGTCCCTCATTAAATAACTCGTAGAAGTAGCTCTTCCACCTTTCATTAATCTTCTCCTCTTGAGCCAACACCTCTCCATCCTTATCCTTTATGCACTTAACCTGATCCAAATCTCTCGTTCTTCTTTCCCGGCTCTTTGCGATTCTATATATACCTTTTTCTCCTTCTTTCGTGCCCAAAGACTGGTAGAGACCCTCATATGCTCTTGTTCTTGCTTCACTTACAGCCACTTTTGTCTCTTTCTTAGCCGCCTTATATTTTTCCCAATTATCTGCATTGCGGCATAAAGACCACTCTTTAAAGCATTCCCTTTTTATCTTTATCTTTTCTTGTATACTCGCATTCCACCACCAGGACTCCTTGTCTCTTGGTCCTATTCCTTTAGATTCACCAAAACTTTCTTTTGCTGTTCTTCTAATAACTTCTGCCATCTCCCTCCATATCTCATCCGCGCTTCCATTTTCATCCCACTTTGCCTCTTCTCCTACCCGTCTTAGGAAGCTTCTTTGTTCCTCACCTTTCATCCGCCACCACCTCGTCCTTGGGTTCTTCGTATGATGTCTTTTCCTCAACTTTTGCTCGACGCGAAAATCCATGACGAGCACCCTATGTTGTGTTGTCAAACTCTCTCCCGGGATAATTTTACAGTTAATGCAAAATTTCCGGTCGACTCTCCTCAACAAGAAGAAGTCGATTTGAGAGCTTGTCATGCCACTCTTATAGGTTATAAGATGCTCGTCTCTCTTTTTAAAACATGTATTTGCGATGAGAAGATCAAAGGTTGAGGAAAAGTCCAAAATAGTTTTACCCTCGGCATTGATCACCCCGAAATCATGGCCTCCGTGAATACTCCCATATCCAGTCACTTCTCTCCCAACATGGCCATTTAAATCTCCTCCTAAGAAAATCTTATCTCCCAAAGGTATGCCTTGAACCAAACTCTCTAGATCCTCCCAAAATCTTATCTTGTGTTGTTCGTCCGAACCCACTTGCGGTGCATAGGCGCTAATCACATGGAAAGCACCTCCCTCCACCACAAGTTTGATAGAGATGATCCGATCTCTCACCCTCTTGACATCCACTACGTCCTTCTTCCACTGCTTATCCACAATTATTCCAACCCCATTCCTATTCTTCATCTTTCCTGTATACCAAAGTTTGAAACCAGAAGTATCCAACTCCCTAGCCTTTGCACCAACCCATTTCGTTTCTTGTAGGCACATAATGTTAATCTTCCTCCTTGTCATGGTGTCCACCACTTCCACGGACTTTCCTATTAGAGTGCCTATGTTCCATGTCCCAAATCTCAACCTTCTGTCGCTTCGACCTTTACCTTTTACTTTGTGAACTAGCTTATTTAGCCTCGTCCGTTCACGAAAACGCGAGAACCCTTGCTCATTTAACACTACATCCGGGCATCGATGCAGCGGCTCTTGCTTTGACACCGTACTCGAGCCATACGGCGCGTTGCTTCCGGGCAACGACCTAGCTTTAGCGCAATAATGTCTTTGATTCATGTCATGGGGGTTCGGCTATATTTTTATGTTGGTTGCCGAAGATCTAACACAACCCTCCTCCTTTATCCGGGCTTGGGACCGGCTATGTATCGCAAGTGTAACATAGGCAGAGTTACTGAAATTAATTACTACAAAATAAGATATTTCATTAAATGCAAAATATTGATACACAAATTTCTTTTGAAAAATAATAAATAATGTTACAAATCTAAACAACAAAAAATACTTCAAGCCTATGACTATGTTACATCAATGCTACAAGAACCTATGTCGGAATTACTGCTGATTAGCGATGAATTGTCACTTGACGAGTCATCTTTTAAAACTCTCTTTATTTGGTGAAACTTTGAATAGAAGGAGTCCAAGGTGGGTGAACCATCTGAACTAATGATATATTCAGCAGGACCAGAAGTTATAGATACATTCCTAGCATTAATAAGGTGGATGAAACTAGCAACTACATTACCTTATGGAATCAAGCACAACACTAATATATCCATGCAAGTATTCTACCCTTGTCACATCTTGAAGTGATGAATTCCTTTGTATCCGTTGACCTAACAAAATAAGCCATTTGTCACACTACTTTGCCAATGGCACAATGCATTATAATGATTCGCATTCATCTCCTGTTGTTGAAATAATATATGAAAGAAAGAGAGAGAGACCATTTTCATAAATGAATATGGGAGGATTGCCATAAAGGGTCTTCATGATATTCAGCTCTTCACGTAAAGTCCATGGTGTGACAGGGTACTGAACAAAGGTAATGCCGTGTGGTTATGCAACTAAGTAATCTAAATAAGTGAACCAATAAGTGTAAAGGAATAACTACAGTATGTTTTAATTTCAAATTTACCTCTTCATTCGAAAACAAGGTCTGTGCAACTGCCAAAACCAAATAATATAAGGAGAACATGAGAGTAAAATAATCAGTTGAAGGTTCCTAACTTACCAACCAATAAAAAAATCACGGGCTCTTTGAGTGGCTGCCCGGTCTTCATCTGTATCATTTCCAGGAACTAAACCAGATGAATAGACAGCAATGCCAATAAACCCATGTTGCTTGTCCTGCAATATAACTTAACTTCTATATATAGAATCATGAACATTCTTTGCCCCAACAAATGTTTCTATACGTGGAAGAATAATCTAAATTCAATATAAAAAGACTATGAACTTCAATTAAGAGTTGTTATAAGTAACTAAGTTAAAGCTTTTTCCTTTGCAGCAAGTAAATACTATATACCTTATACTTTCTTCTATACAATCTCACTGCTGAAGAATGTGACAGCAAAATATGATGAATTGCCAAGTAAGGTTCAGTTGTGTAGTCACCCCTACTGCTGTTATAGAATTGCAATCCCTTGGGATTGATGGGTCCTCTACCATCTGGGAAGAAAGAAAGAAGGAAAAAGCATTTTTCAAAGGCTTTACTATAGAAACTAATACAGAACATAAATTAAATTTCAACGTTTCTCATTACAAACACAAGTTTGAGTTAGGAGTATTATATACTTGGAATCAATCTTGACCAAGAAATGGATAACCTATAGGCATCAAGGCCTGTTTTCACCATGAGTTTCACATCTTCCTGCAACATAAAATCATCAGAAACAGTTGAACCTCCACCTGCCATTTCCTCAAACATGTGCAGAAAAATGTCAGTCACTTGGTACACCTCTTTAAATAAAAAAATATAAAAAAAATAAATAAAAATAAAAAATACAAAAAATGAGGATGCAAAATGTAAGAGTTTTCAAAATATTACCTTACTCAGAACTGTCATAAGTTTGATTTGGAGAAGAGATTTGAGGAAACTCAACAAATCCATTTTAATTGGTTCAAAGGATTTTTTAAGGGACCAAATTTAATTAACAAATGGCTACAAATTCAAACCTTCGGCTTCATATATATATATATATATTCTAATAATCATCGTCACTTCTTATCTTTATCTTTCCCACTCTTTTCTACCACTCCCTTTCTTTTGTATTAATATGTGTTCCGGGAGTTACCTGAAACTGAAGGTCAATCTCGGATGAGATCTTCGGGTGTGATCGGAGCTGTTGGGCCCGACTTGCTGAATTTTGAGATGCTGCTGATCTTTGGTCACCGGAGGGTGGTGGTACCTGCAAGAGACTCCGATGCTTAAGTTAGCACGGGCTTTAGGCAGGTTTTTTTGTGTGGAATTAGAGAGTGAGTTATACCTGGGTGCTTCAGTGTATTTATAGTAGTGTGGAGTGACCTCTCCTGAGATAAGTTAGTTATCTTATCTTATATTTTTGTGGGTGAGTCCACTTATCTTTGGCCAGCCGCCTTCAGGTGGGCTGTGATCTTCTGCTTTAGGCCTGCTTAGGCCTTCATAGCAATTTGACCGAGCTCTTTGGGAAGAGGTCGGTGACGAGCCAACCTTATAAGAGGTCGGTCATTCTTGTCTTCGTCCAACCCGGATTGCATAGCTCGACCCATGGTATGAAAAGTGCCCCTGCTTGAGTTTGGACCTTTCCATGAGATCGTACTCAAACATCTTGGTCCAATCTGTTCTTCTATTCGCGAGTTGTGCTTGAATGCGAAGTGTTTTTTTTGCTTTCACTCCTTTATTGCCGCGTTTGTTCCTTGAAGGGGTTACTTTCTTGGGAATACGCACGCGCCTTTAATGCCTATTGATTGTGCTTTTATTTTGTTTTGCCATTTCCTTTCTCTCTTTAAAATTTTGTTTGAAATCAAAGAAGAGGTTTTGCTCTTAGTTTTAGTTTCCTTCTCCTTTCTGTTTCGTTCTTCGATTTTGCACCTAAGTTCGTTTCTTTCCTGAAGTTTGCTTTTGGGCTGTTCATGCATTTTTCTTGCTCAGTGAAAGAAGCTTCCTTTCCTTCATCCTCAAGATTGTGCCTTTCTTGGTTTTTTGGAGCTTCCATTATCTTTGGTGAAGATTGTTTGTGGCTCGCTGCTTTGCTCGTTTTAGCTTCTTACGCAGGTTGGTGCTTTCGCTTCATGCCTTTTTATTGTACGCGTTTTAATCATCGTGCTTCTCTATACTTTACTGCTGCATGCTTTTTTGTACAAAGTTTTGATCTTGCTGGGCTTTTTGAGAGCTTTCTAGTGATTACGTTTCTTTGAAGTCGTGATCTTTTAGCTTTTGTTGCTTGGTTTGGGGGAAGGTAGGCGCTTTAGGTGAACCTTTTTTCTTTTTGGTGATGGGGATGGGGTTTTAATCTTCCTATGGGTTTCTTCTGCATCTGTACTGCCTCCAAAGGGTGCCCCTGGGTTTTTGGTGTTTGATTTTTTTACTTTGGATGGATCCTAGGGTGCCCTTTTGCTGCCATACTTGTTACTTGTTGGTTGTTCCTTTGTTTTCTGTTGCTGTCCAAGTTGTTTTTGGTAGTGACTCCTTTTATTTTTCTTGCTATAGGTGTAGTTGCTTTATGTCTTCTCGTAAGAACATTGTCGAGATGTTCACCAAGGTCCCTGCTGGTATGGCCGATTGGCTAGACTCCATAGTCCTGATGTGTGTTACCGTAGCCGATCCTGAGTACTGTGAGAAACTTAGGCACTTTCATAGGATCTGTGAGTGTAGGGAAGATGAGAAGAATTATGAATTAGTGTTGCCCGATCCTGAGGAAAGAGTTAGTTTTCCTCCTTTAGTACGGACAGAGCGACCTTACTTTTATGCTTACGACTACTTCTTTTCCCAGCTGAATATTACCATTCCTTTTACTGCCTTCGAAACTGAGCTCTTGTGGAACTGTAATGTGGCCCCTTCGCAACTTCATCCAAACTCTTGGGTTTTTATAAATATTTTTCAGTTGTTGTGTCGAGAACTAGGTGTTCATCCTTCCCAGTCTCTTTTCCTTTACCTGTTTGTTTTGACCAAACCTGGAGTGGCTAAGAAGAAAGCTTCTTGGATCTCTTTTCGAGCTATACAGGGAAAGAAAGTGTTCTCAATGTTTGATGAATCTTTTCGCGACTTTAAAAATTACTATTTTAAAGTCCGAGCTGTTGAGGGCATTCGCCCTTTCTTTTTGGATGAAAATGATGAGCCGACCTTTCCTTTATGGTGGCAAAAAGGTCCTGTAGCCCTAAAATACTCTTGGGAGAGTTTAGATGAGGTAGAACTGGCTTTTGTGAGTGTTTTGGAGGAACATTGGGGGAACCTCCTCACTTGGATACTAAGAAGTTTTTAGGAGATCCTTCCCTCCTTCATGCTGAGCTAGGTAGCGTCCGACCTCTTTCCATTTAGTTTTCTATTCTTATTTGTGAATTTATCCTCTTCCGATTGTGTAATTGTTTTCCTGGCTTATTTTTAGAGATGGTTAAATCTTCGGATTCTATGAAGTCCTTTCGGAAGGCCAAGAAGGCGATGGCGGCCCATAATCTGTCACAAAAGACGTTGGGGGAGGGGTCTTCGATAGATCTGTCTCTGAAGAAGCCAGCGGATGAGTCTCAGGGTCCAAGGAAGGTTATCCCAATTCCGAGAGTTTGGATAGTTCCGTCTAAGCCGTATCAGACGACCTCTGCTGCTGCCTCCTCTCCTACTACTGCTGGTCCCCCTCCCAAGAAGCAAAAGACTGTTGGGACTTATGATCTTGATGACAAAGAATTTGATGGTGTGGCCTTTGCCACGGAATTGATCGCTCCTCATGGTAAATTCCCTCTGGATGACGTTTCAATCCTTCACCACCTTGATTTCATAACGAGCAATAGTATTCGAATAGCCAATCTGGGAGCATCCTTATCCTGAGTTGTCTAGGAGTCTCCGGTTCGAGCTACCAGAGCTTTTATGGAGGATGCTAGATCTGAGTTTGATAGGATTAAGGCTTTGAAAGACGAGCTGGATGCCAAGGTGACTAAATTGGAGCTTGATGTTGAGAAGGAGAAGTCTCGAGCTACTACAGTAGAGGCGGCTGCAAATCTGGCTGAGGAGATGGCAAAAAAGTATAAGGAGAGCTATACCCGCACGTATGGCGAGCTCCTAGAGAATAAAAAGAGACTTCAGTCTGCCGAAGACGATTATGCCGAGCTTCAAGGTCATATGGTGAGTAGCGTGACCGAAATGTATGAGAATCTAAAGGCCCAAGTTCGGGTTCTTGCTCCCGAGCTCGATCTCTCCTTATTTAGTATGGACAATGTGGTAGAGGATGGCAAGATCGTGCCTGACCCCGATAATGAAGATGAAGGTCCTCCTCTTGTGCCACCACCTAAGGCTTCTTCATCTTCTACTACTGCAGTTCCTTCTGGCGAGGTGGTCCCACCTGAGCCCGAGCCTGACGTGGAGATTCTAAACGGGCTAGATGGAGTTGTCAATGCCACCCCAATCTTGACCCTGCCTCTTTCTTCTAAGGGTGCCGCTGTTGACGCGACTTTATATCCTTGATGATTCCTTATTATATCTTTGTTTTGTATTTTGGTATAGTCCAACCTGTGGACTTTGTTGAACTTTTTTGTAAGTTTCTGTGGCTGACTCTTTGACATTTAGTTGCTTCCTAGCAACTTTATTTCAAAAACAACACTTTAAACTCTTGGGCTGTCGTTTAGGCAGCCTTTGAGTCTTTAATGCTTTAATTTGTGTTGAATGATATATTAACTCTGCTTGTGACGATATGCTTTATTTGTGTTTTTCAATCTTTGTATGGACGCTTTGGGTTTCCTTGGTTTGACACCCCTTGAGGTGGGGTTTGCCTTGGTTTCCCTTGCGGTGGCTGTCTCAGCTGTATCGTCTTTGCGACTTGTTGTCCAAGTTCTTTAGTCAAATTCCAAACAACTTTTTAGGTAGTGTCCTCGTGTGGAACTTTTTTTAGTATGTCTGGATAACTTTTTATACTTTTGCCTTTTGAGTAATATCTCCTTTCAGGAGTTTTGTACCCTTTTTGGCTAGGCGTTTCGACCCTTAGGCTTTCTGACCTTTTGGAATCTTACCTATTCTCTTTTTGTATTTGTCTCTTTAGGTTGTCCCTTTTTGGTGTCGACCTGTATGCCTTTACTGTCCTGGCTTTCAGTCGTATTCCAATCAACTTTTAAGGTAGTGTTCCTATGGGGAACCTTTTCCTTATAGTTTGTTTGGATGACTTTTTAGCCTTCTTCCGACTTGGCCCCTTTTTTTGTGTCCCTTTTCAGTGATCCTTTCATTGGTCCGACTTTTTTGTCGGGCCTTCTTAAGTTATTTTTAGTAATCCCATTTTTAGTTAGACCTCGTCAGGTCATTTTTTATGGGTAACTTTTTATAACTTATTACATTAACTTGCTTCTATCGCTTCACCTTGCCGACCTCTTTGTAATCGGGCGATGAATTTTTGCGTTTTATGAGCTTAGATTAATGCGTCTTGGTAGGAAACCTTTTAGGGAATTGATAACTTTCATTCAAGTAATAATCAGAAAAAAGACAAATAAAAGTGTGTACATATGAGTGCTTACCCTTCTAGGTCGGGCAGTTTTTTAGATCTCGGCCTGGTGCCTCATTAAAAAACCTTTTTTTAGGAAAAATAGTGTGCCTTGACCTAAGATCTTTACTATTTTCAAGCTATAGTACCTTCTTAGGTTACAGGCATGCCATGACCTTGGTAGCTCTCGCCTTTTGAGGTTGGACACCTTATAATAGCCTTTTCCTAGTACTTCTGTAACTCGGTATGGCCCTTTCCAGTTAGCTGCTAGCTTCCATTCTCCTAACCGACCTGCTCCGATGTCATTTCGGATTAAGATGAGATCGTCGGTGGCGAAGCTTCGCTGGATTACCTTTCGATTATACCTTAGAGCCATTCGACACTTTAGGGCTTCCTTTCTGATCCAAACTCTTTCTCGGACTTCTGGAGGAGTATTGATTGAAAGCTTATCTAAAGAGGCACTTTGAGACATGACACTTAGAATCAAAGCCAAAACACAAAAACCATAAGCTGCTTCAAGGTGATTACCTATAGAGAGATCTCCATGATATCATTTGGATGAAAGTCCTAAGACCTAAGACTTCCAAGATGTAGGGACTAGTAAGCACTGAAGCCCTTGCATGAGCATATAATTTATAGTTCACCCCACTGTCACTTAATCACTTCACTCAGAGGACACTACAAGTTATTCTTCAATCCATTCTAATTAAAAGAACCTTTGAGCATAATTCTTTTCTTGCTTGAGGACAAGCAAGGTTTAAGTTTGGTGTTGTGTGATAACAAGTTATCTTATACTAGTTTTTCAAACAATTTTTCATTTTTTTATAAGTTTTATACACTTTCTTAGGTTACAAGTAAGCCATTTGGGTAGAAATTCATGTGTATTTGGATTCAATCAACCATGAGTATATTGATGCATTTTCATGAGGTTTTGTGCTATAATTGTTTATATATCAAGGATGATAAGAAGTCTCATGATTTTAGCATAGCTTCGATGCATTTGTTGATTGATGACAAGTGACCAAAAGGCTTGGAGGAAGGTTGAAAGAAGAATGGGAGCAAGAAAGATTGGGGACATAGCTAGCTGGGCAAGGAGGAAGGGACTTGGGCGTTGCTAACGGCAGGAATAAGGGCATGTTCCTAGGCAACGCCAGGGACAAAGGAAGCAACCCTGGGAAGTGATCATGCACGTTACCAACTCCAGGAAGAGCTGGAGTGTTTGCCAACAACGCCCAACAATGCAAGACAGCCATGGCCCTCTCCTAAGCATGTTGCCAACGCCAGTTTCTATAGGCGTGTTTGGTGACAATGCCAGCAGCAAGAAGGCTTGGATAGGAATGGTGTGGAGCACGTTGCCAACGCCAAGTTCTGAAGGCGTGTTCCTTGGCAAACGCACCAAGCAACCTTGGAGGGCAACTTCTAGCCTCGAGCACGTTGTTCACCCTTGGTAACAAGGGCGTGTTTAAAGACAACGCAGGCAAGCAACGCAGCAAGAAAGCTTAGTTCAGGAAGGAGATAGCCCTGGATGATAGCTCGAGCACGTTGCCAACGTTGAGTTCCGAAGGCGTGTTCAATGACAACGCTAGGAAGCTTGACAAGGAGGATGAAGTTAGCACGTTGCTAACTTGGAGTTATAAGGGCGTGTTCATCAACAACGCCAGCAGCTAGGCAACCTTGGAATGAAGCAACCCACGTTGGCAACTTGAAAGAACAAAGGAGTGTTTGCCAAAAACGCTGGTGAGCTGGACAGCCTGACCTTACCTTCTTCAATGAAGCATAACTTGAGCTACAAAAATCCAATTGACATACTTCCAGTTATGTTAGAAAGCTGACATTCAGAGATTTCTAACGATATTTAATAGTCTATAGTGAAGCATAAAACTGAAGCTCAAATCAGAGTCATCTTTAGGCCCCAAAAACAAGAATAAGGAGTTGACATCCAAGGAAGCATAAATGGCATAAAGAGGTTCGAGCACGTTGCCAAGGGAAGGGAGAGAAGGCGTGTTCATTAAAAATGCCAAGAAGCCAAGAATTTGGGCAAAGGAAGAGAGCTAGCACGTTGCCAACGTGCTGGAAGAAGGAGTGTTTGCCAAAAACGCTGACAACCTTGGCAGCCAGACCTTACCCTCTTCCATGGAGTATATCTTGAGTTGTATAGCTTCAAATGATGCACTCTCAACGGCATTAGAAAGTAGACATCTATAGCTTTCCAACGATATATCATAGTATGGTTTTAACATTGATTTGAAGCTTCAAAAGCTGGCTTCATTTAGAGCTTCAGAATTTGAAGGCGTTGGCAACTTGGAAGAACAAAAGCGTTTTCACCAAAAACGTGTGTGATTTTGGCAGCCTGACCCTATCTCCTTCAAATAAGAATAACGTGAGCTAAAGAGATCAAATTTGAGTGCTTCCAGTTGCATTGGAAAGCTGACATTCAGAGCTTTCCAACCATATATAATAGTCGATAGTGAAGCACAAAATTAAAGCTCAAAATAGGGGCAATATTAGGCATGAGAAGTGGAGCCAAGAGGAAGAAAAGCCAAGTTATTGGCGACAACTTGGGCTAACAACGCCCAAGCACCAAGCTCCCAGCCCAGGAAGTGCATTGGCATGTTGCCAACGTGCCTTGAACTGGCGTGTTTGCCAGTAACGCCAGGCCATTGGACCAGAAGCAATGAGAATGAGCTCTGCTCCCTCTGTTTAGCAACACTTCTTCCATTGAGCCAAGAATTCAACAAGGATAAAGCCCACATTGCTAGCCCAATTGAGGATCTCTAAAGGGGTTTTAGGAGTAGTATAAATAGAGAGGGGCTTTGTACTTATGGAAAACCTTTTTTTTTTACACACTTAGACATTTTTACTTTGCACTCTAGTATTTTAACTTTGACAGCATTCTTCAATTTCGGGAAGGATACCTAAAAGCTATTTTGTTTTTCTTGCAATTTTAAATTTTAGTTTAAAAAGGAACTTCTTCATTCTTCTTCATTCTTCATCCTTCTCTACTCAATTTTAATGTCTACTTTTGCACTTGTTGTTGAATTTAGAGCTATGATTCAATAAACCCCATTTTCATTAGGGGGAGGAGCTCTGTTTATTTGAATGGGTTGATAACTCTTCTTTTCCTTCTCAATTCAAGTGGTTCATCCAAGAGAAAACTCTTGTTCTTCAAAGATTCAATCACCATCGAGAGAGGGGTTGAATCTATATGAATTGTGTGGTGAACTTGAGAAAGGAGCCATATGATTCAGTTTAGAGTTCATCCTTTCATAATTTCCTTGATTAATACACTTTGGGTTGGTATGTGAGATGTAACCACCCTTGGTTGAGATCCTGGGAATTGTGTGGCTTGAAGGATTAGTTAATGAGCTTCATCTCTTCTCATGAACAATTAGATCACGAGAGTGGCAATTGGTTGTGTTGAGAGAAATTGAGTAACCAAGAGATTGAAACTCAATTACCTACAATCTGCTATGGATCTATACCCATGATTGAGAAGGAATTGATCAACATCAATTCATGAGAATTTGCATCTCTGATCCCTAATGATCTCTTCCATCATTAATTCTCATTTCTTTTGTTCTCTAGTTATTTGATTTCCCACTACCCAATTCCCTTTTATATCAAAGTAATTTAGCATTGCTGCCATTTACATTCTGCTCTAAATTACTTGCAATTTAATTTCTACACTTTATATTCCTGCACTTTACTCCCTTGCAATTTATCTTTAATGTCATTTAAGTTTCTTGCAATCTAAGTTTCCGTCATTTACTTTTAGTCATTTAATTTTCCTTCATTACTTTAGTTCTTTAAATTTCTTGTCATTAAATTCTTTGCAATTTCTTTCAAGTGTTCAAATCTCATTAAATTAAAACAATGTCTGCTTAACTAGAATACCATTTAACGAAAGTTGCTTAATCCACCAATCTCCGTGAGATCGACTTCACTCCGGTGAGTTTTACTACTTGATACGATCCGGTATACTTACCGGTAGTAAATACGTGAAATAAATAAATTTCCCCGTGTCAAGTTTTTGGTGCCATTGTCAGGGATTGACAAAGATTAACAATGATTAAGTGAATGACAGTTTAGATTAAGCATTTTTCTTTTCTTTGTTAAGACCCAGTAACTGTTTGATATTTTGTTTCTTTAACTTTAACTTCACTCTAGTAATAGAGTATTTTACTTGTGTTGTTGGTTTGGTTGTATGTCAGAAGCAAGGAGAGAGGTCTCCACCTTTTGTGAGAGTGACGAGAGAACTCTCCGAAGATTGAGAAGAGAAGCAAGAGGGAAAGGAGTAATCGGTGAAGAAGACTCAGAAGGAGAAGATCAAGCCATGGAGGGCAATCTGCATAACCATCCTGAGGGAGTTGCCAACAATAACGGCCCACCACAAAGGAGAGTTCTAGCTTCTTACACTTTCCCCAATCCCAGAAACTGTGGGAGCAGCATACTCACTCCCAATGTTCACGCAAATAACTTTGAATTGAAACCTCAGCTTATCACTCTCGTGCAAAATAATTGTTCCTATGGAGGAGGTCCCCTTGAGAATCCAAATCAACACCCATCTATCTTCCTAAGAATATGTGAAACTGTCAAGACAAATGGTGTACATCCAGATATTTACAAGCTGCTGTTGTTCCATCTTTGAGGGACAAGGCATCTCAATGGCTTGAGACATTCCCCAAAGAAAGCATCAACACTTGGGATGATTTGGTGAATAAATTCCTATCTAAGTTCTATCCACCTCAGAGGATCATCAGATTGAAGACAGAAGTGCAAACATTCACTCAAATGGATGGGGAATCATTGTATGATGCATGGGAAAGATACAAAGCTCTAATTAGGAAATGTCCACCTGAGATGTTCAGTGAATAGGATAGACTTCAAAATTTCTATGAGGGGTTAACTTTAAAAGCTCAAGAGTCCTTGGATCACTTTGCGGGGGGCTCGCTACAATTGATGAAGACAGCTGAGGAAGCCCAGAATCTCATAGACATGGTAGCAAACAACCAATATTTCTATGCTCATCAGAGGCAACGCCAACCCGTTCAAAAGAAGGGTATGTTGGAACTAGAAGGAGTGGACACTATCTTGGCACAGAACAAGTTGATGCACCAACAAATCCAGCAACAAATAGAAAAGATGGCTAAGAGAATAGATGGCCTCCAACTAGCTTCAGTGAGCACAACAAATCAACCTTCAATTGAATGGGGTCAAAATGAAGCAGGCAACGTTGAGCAGCAACAAGAACAGGTTCAATATATGCAAAATGCCTCAAATTCTTCTCAAAATGACTTCCATGGTGACACATACAACTCATCCTGGAGGAATCACCCCAACCTGAGATGGGGTGATGATCAAAACCATTGGCAGAAAAACAACAACTCCAACCATTCCCGCAACACAAACAGCCAAAATCATTCATCTAACAACACTAACCAATACAAGAAACCACAAAACACATACCAACCACCTCACAACAACCCACAAATTCACCAAAATACCTTCTCCACACTACCATTCAACTCACAAAATGCCCACCTCAATACCCCAAACAACTTCCAGCAACAACAATCACATCCTATCATACCACCAATTGACCATCATGAAACCAGGATCTCAAGTCTTGAAGCAGCCTTGCAAGCCCTTACCCAAAACACACAATCACTTGCTCAGGTCACTCAAAGTTTAGCAAAAGGACAAGAGAGTTTGCTTAAAGGACAAGAGAGACATGAAGCCACCATGAGGAACTGGTGCGCAGAAATTGTGACTACACTTTGATTATGTAAAATTCATCGCTCTTTCTTTCCCTGGTAATGGCGCCAAAAACATGATGCCAATACCATGGTTCACAACTTCACACAACTAACCAGCAAGTGCACTGGGTCGTCCAAGTAATACCTTACGTGAGTAAGGGTCGAATCCCACGGAGATTGTTAGTATGAAGCAAGCTATGGTCACCTTGTAAATCTCAGTCAGGCAGATATAAATTGATAATGGTGTTTTCGAATAATAATTAAATAAACATAGAATAAAGGATAGAAATACTTATGTAAATCATTGGTGAGAATTTCAGATAAGTGAATAGAGATGCTTTCGTTCCTCTGAACCTCTGCTTTCCTGCTATCTTCATCCAATCAGTCTTACTCCTTTCCATGGCTGGCTTTATGTGATGCATCACCATTGTCAATGGCTACTTTCGGTCTTCTCTCGGGAAAATGATCCAAATGCCCTGTCACGGCACGGCTAATCGTCTGGAGGCATCACCCTTGTCAATGGTTTACATCCTATCCTCTCAGTGAAAATGGTCAACGCACCCTGTCACGGCACGACTATTCATCTGTCGGTTCTCGATCATGCTGGAATAGGATTTACTATCCTTTTGCGTCTGTCACTACGCCCAGCAATCGCGAGTTTGAAGCTCGTCACAGTCATTCAATCATTGAATCCTACTCGGAATACCACAGACAAGGTTTAGACTTTCCGGATTCTCTTAAATGCCGCCATCATTCTAGCTTACACCACGAAGACTCCGATTAAGAGATCTAAGAGATACTCATTCAGTCGAAGGTAGAACGAAAGTGGTTGTCAGGCACGCATTCATAGGGAATGATGATGATTGTCACGTTCATCACATTCAGGTTGAAGAGAAAATGAATATCTTAGAAGTGAAATAGATGAATTGAATAGAAAACAGTAGTACTTTGCATTAATCTTTGAGGAACAGCAGAGCTCCACACCTTAATCTATGGAGTGTAGAAACTCTACCGTTAAAAATACATAAGTGAATGGTCCAGGCATGGCCGAATGGCCAGCCCCTCTGATCTAAGAACCAGGCATCCAAAGATGTTCAAAGATGTCTAATACAATAGTAAAAGGTCCTATTTATAATAAACTAGCTACTAGGGTTTACAGAAGTAAGTAATTGATGCATAAATCCACTTCTGGGGCCCACTTGGTGTGTGCTTGGGCTGAGCTTTAACTTTCCACGTGCAGAGGCCATTTGTGGAGTTGAACGCCAGGTTTTGATCCATTTCTGGCGTTCAACTCTGGTTTTTGATCCATTTCTGGCGCTGAACTCCAGAATTGGGTAGATAGCTGGCGTTGAACGCCAGTTTGCGTCATCTAAACTTGGGCAAAGTATGGACTATTATATAATGCTGGAAAGCCCTGGATGTCTACTTTCCAACGCAATTGAAAGCGCACCATTTCGAGTTCTGTAGCTCCAGAAAATCCACTTTGAGTGCAGGGAGGTCAGAATCCAACAGCATCAGCAGTTCTTCTTCAACCTCTGAATCTGATTTTTGCTCAAGTCCCTCAATTTCAGTCAGAAAATACCTGAAATCATAGAAAAACACACAAACTCATAGTAAAGTCCAGAAATGTGAATTTAACATAAAAACTAATGAAAACGTCCCTAAAAGTAACTAGATCCTACTAAAAACATACTAAAAACAATGCCAAAAAGCGTATAAATTATCAGAGAAACTAGCTGAGGTTTCAGCTCAAAGTTGTTTGCTCCAATGGCAGGAATGGAGATGCTTCTTCCATGTAAATTGGAATTAGGTGCAGTAAAGTCACCAAGCATCCTCCTTGCATTATTATTATTTTCAGCTGCCATCTCCTCTTCCTGTTCGAAAATTTCTGACAGGTGCTTGCTGGATAGTTGTAATTTAGCTTCTCTTAGTTTCCTCTTCAGAGTCCTTTCAGGTTCTGGATCTACTTTAACAAGGATGTTCTTGTCCTTGCTCCTGCTCATATGACAAAGAAGAGGGCACAGAAAAATAATAATAATAGGGATCCTTTTTACCCAAGTATAGAGGTTTCCTTTAGGTGAGTGGAAGAAAAGGAGAAGAAAAGAGAGAGAGGGAATTTTCGAAAATTGTTTTTGAAAAATGGTTAGTGATTTTCGAAAATAGTTTTTGAAAAAGGTTAGTAGTTTTCGAAAAAATAATTAGTTAATTAAAAAGAATTTTTTGAAAAAGAGGGAGATATTTTCGAAAATTAGAGAGAGAGAGAGTTAGTTAGGTAGTTTTGAAAAAGATAAGAAACAAACAAAAAGTTAGTTAGTTAGTTGAAACAAATTTTGAAAAGATAAGAAGATAAGAAGTTAGAGAAGATATTTTGAAATCAAATTTTTGAAAAAGGTGAGATAAGAAGATATTTTTGAAAAGATATGATAGAAATTAGTTTTTGAAAAAGATTTGAATTTTTAAAATCACAATTAATGACTTGATTCACAAGAAATCACAAGATATGATTCTATAACTTAAAGTTTGAATCTTTCTTAACAAGTAAGTAACAAACTTGAAATTTTTGAATCAAAACATTAATTGTTATTGTTATTTTCGAAAATTATGATGTAAAATTAAGAAAAAGATTTTGGAAAATATTTTTGAAATTTTCGAAAATAACTAAAAAATTTGAAAAAGATTTGATTTTTGAAAAAGATTTTGAAAAAGATAAGATTTTTAATTTGAAAATTTGATTTGACTCATGAAAACAACTAGATTTTAAAAATTTTTGAAAAAGTCAAATCTAATTTTCGAAATTTTAAGAGAGAAAAAGGGAAAGATATTTTTTGATTTTTGAATTTTTAATAATGAGAGAGAAAAACAAGTAAAATGATGCAATGCATGAAATTTTTAGATCAAAACAATGAATGCATGCAAGAATGCTATGAATGTCAAGATGAACACCAAGAACACTTTGAATGTCAAGATGAACACCAAGAACATGTTTTTGAAAAATTTTTAATGCAAAGAAAACATGCAGGACACCAAACTTAGAATTCTTTAATGCTTAGACATTAAGAATTCAAGAATGCATGTGAAAAACAAGATAAGACACACAACATGCAAATGCAAAGGTCAAACAAGAAGACTTACCAAGAACAACTTGAAGATCATGAAGAACACTATGAATGCATGAGAATTTTCGAAAAATGCAAGATGCACATGCAATTGACACCAAACTTATAACATGACTCAAGACTCAAACAAGAACACAAAAATATTTTTGATTTTTTGATTTTCTAATTTTTTTTTGTATTTTTTTTTCGAAAATTATTATGAAAAAGAAAAATAAGGATTCCAAAATTTTTAATATGAATTCCAGGAATCTTGCATTCTTAGTCTAAAGCTTCAGTCCAGGAATTAGACATGGCTCACTAGCCAGCCAAGCTTTCAATGAAAGCTCCGGTCCAAAACACTAGACATGGCTCAATGGCCAGCCAAGCTTCAGCATGTAAATTAGGAACAACAGCAGGTGGATTAACAACAACTAGCTTGCTCTTGATAACAAATTGCAAGCCTCAGTCCAAAAGAATTTAGACATGGCTTTACAGCCAGCCAGGCTTCACATGCTTCATGAAACACTAGAATTCATTCTTTAAAAATTTTGAATAAAATCTTTTTTTGAAAACATTTTTATTTTAAAAAGTTTTTTTTTTCGAAAACAAAGGAAAAATTTTTGAAAGATTTTTTTTGAAAAGTTTTTGAAAACTTTTTGAAAAGAAAACGAAAAGAAAGTTACCCAATCTGAGCAACAAGATGAACCGTCAATTGTCCAAACTCGAACAATCCCCGGCAATGGCGCCAAAAACTTGGTGTTGTTGCCGGATCAAACTTGGCACTGATGTTACCGGACCAAAAGCTTGCCAAAAACTCGAACAATCCCCGGCAACAGCGCCAAAAACTTGGCGCGCAGAAATTGTGACTACACTTTGATTATGTAAAATTCATCGCTCTTTCTTTCCCTGGTAATGGCGCCAAAAACATGATGCCAATACCATGGTTCACAACTTTGCACAACTAACCAGCAAGTGCACTGGGTCGTCCAAGTAATACCTTACGTGAGTAAGGGTCGAATCCCACAGAGATTGTTGGTATGAAGCAAGCTATGGTCACCTTGTAAATCTCAGTCAGGCAGATATAAATTGATAATGGTGTTTTCGAATAATAATTAAATAAACATAGAATAAAGGATAGAAATACTTATGTAAATCATTGGTGAGAATTTCAGATAAGTGAATAGAGATGCTTTCGTTCCTCTGAACCTCTGCTTTCCTGCTATCTTCATCCAATCAGTCTTACTCCTTTCCATGGCTGGCTTTATGTGATGTATCACCATTGTCAATGGCTACTTTCGGTCTTCTCTCGGGAAAATGATCCAAATGCCCTGTCACGGCACGGCTAGTCGTCTGGAGGCATCGCCCTTGTCAATGGTTTACATCCTATCCTCTCAGTGAAAATGGTCAACGCACCCTGTCACAGCACGGCTATTCATCTGTCGGTTCTCGATCATGCTGGAATAGGATTTACTATCCTTTTGCGTCTGTCACTACGCCCGGCAATCGCGAGTTTGAAGCTCGTCACAGTCATTCAATCATTGAATCCTACTCGGAATACCACAGACAAGGTTTAGACTTTCCGGATTCTCTTGAATGCCGCCATCATTCTAGCTTACACCACGAAGACTCCGATTAAGAGATCTAAGAGATACTGATTCAGTCGAAGGTAGAACGAAAGTGGTTGTCAGGCACGCGTTCATAGGGAATGATGATGATTGTCACGTTCATCACATTCAGGTTGAAGAGCAAATGAATATCTTAGAAGTGAAATAGATGAATTGAATAGAAAACAGTAGTACTTTGCATTAATCTTTGAGGAACAGCAGAGCTCCACACCTTAATCTATGGAGTGTAGAAACTCTACCGTTAAAAATACATAAGTGAAAGGTCCAGGCATGGCCGAATGGCCAGCCCCTCTGATCTAAGAACCAGGTGTCCAAAGATGTTCAAAGATGTCTAATACAATAGTAAAAGGTCCTATTTATAATAAACTAGCTACTAGGGTTTACAGAAGTAAGTAATTGATGCATAAATCCACTTCCGGGGCCCACTTGGTGTGTGCTTGGGCTGAGCTTTAACTTTTCACGTGCAGAGGCCATTTGTGGAGTTGAACGCCAGGTTTTGATCCATTTCTAGCGTTCAACTCTGGTTTTTGATCCATTTCTGGCGCTGAACTCCAGAATTGGGCAGATTGCTGGCGTTGAACGCCAGTTTGCATCATCTAAACTTGGGCAAAGTATGGACTATTATATATTGCTAGAAAGCCCTGGATGTCTACCTTCCAACGCAATTGGAAACGCGCCATTTCGAGTTCTGTAGCTCCATAAAATCCACTTTGAGTGCAGGGAGGTCAGAATCCAACAGCATCAGCAGTCCTTTTTCAACCTCTGAATCTGATTTTTGCTCAAGTCCCTCAATTTCAGTCAGAAAATACCCGAAATCACAGAAAAACATACAAACTCATAGTAAAGTCCAGAAATATGAATTTAACATAAAAACTAATGAAAATGTCCCTAAAAGTAACTAGATCCTACTAAAAACATACTAAAAATAATGCCAAAAAGCGTATAAATTATCCGCTCATCAGGAACCTTGAAAGACAAATGGGACAAATGGCTAAACATATCACAGAGATAGGTGAGAAGTGAGCATTTCCTAGTACCACTGAAGACAACCCAAGGGACACAGGAAAAGCCATAAAATGGGAGGAGTGTAAAGCAATCACTCTGAGAAGTGGTAAGAAGGTGGAGACAGAAGCCATCACTCAGAAAGAGCACAACAAAGAAGGATTAAAAGAAGAGGTGAAGGGGCAAAAGCAGGACCAAGAAACCTCTACACAAAGTGATAAGTCAACTAAGAAAGAGGCGGTGAAAGCATATCAACTAATGCTACCATATCCTCAAAGATTCAAGGGAGAGAACAAAGAGAAGCAATACTCCAAGTTCCTAGAGATATTCAAGACATTGCACATCAATATCCCCTTCATAGAAGCACTTGAACAAATGCCATTGTATGCAAAGTTCATGAAGAAATTGTTGACAAAGAAAAGATCCTTCAAGGACAAATGGTTGTAATGACCACGGAGTGTAGTGCCATCATCCAGAAAGGATTACCAAGGAAGAGGAAGGACCCAGGGAGCTTTCACATCCCCTGCACCATAGGCAACATGACAATTGAGAAAGCATTTTGTGATCTTGGTGCAAGCATCAACCTAATGCCTCTATCCCTGATGAAGAAGCTTCAGATTCATAAATTGAGACCCACAAAAATAGCCCTTCAAATGGCAGATAAATCCATTCAGCAAGCACTTGGTGTTGTGGAGAATGTATTGGTAAAGGTAGACAAATTTTTCCTCTCAGCTGACTTTGTCATCCTAGACATAGAGAAGATGATAACACTCCCATTATCCTAGGGAGACCTTTCTTAGCTACTGCCAGGGCATTGATAGATGTTGAAAAAGGAGAATTGATGCTAAGGGTGCATGAAGAGCATATAGTGTTCCATGTCTTCAAGAATTTGCAAGATTCCACCTAAGAGGAAGAGTGTATGAAGATTGATTCCATAGATCTAAACTTGAAAGAGGCACTTGATGAAACACTTCCAATGCACCTAAGCTCATGCTGGAAAAGAAAGGAAGAGGTAGAAGTAATGCAACAAGCTCAAAGAATAGAGGAGAAGCTACAACCAAAGCTTGCATTTGAGATTCTCAACAAGAACCTTCCAAAAAGTGAGGCCCCAAAACATGAACCACCTCCTGGAAAAGAAAAGAGTTCCAAAAAGAAAGTGCCAAAAGGATGGAGAAACAAGAAAATCCCACTGAAGGCTTCTCACCAGGGGATAAAGTGATGCTAACTTACCAACCAATAGAAACATCTCCACACTTTTCTGGATATTACACAGTGAACAAAATCCTCTCACTTGAACATGTGGAAATCATCAAGAAGGATACTGGAAGGAAGCTCACGGTGAGAGGGGAAGGATTAAGGGACTATGATCATCATCCCCCCTAAAGAGGGACAACCGTCAAGCTAATGATGATAAAGAAGCGCTTGTTGGGAGGCAACCCAACCTAAGGTAGTTTTCTTTTCATAGCTAGTTTAATAAAAAGGTTAATTAGCTTTATCCATATTGTAAGAAGCTAAGTTTGGTGTTGCACACCAATATAATATAAGGGAGAATAAAGAATTCTAAGTTTGGTGTTCCACCTCATCATAAAACATATTCTCACCTTCTGCATAATGCTAGCTTCAAGCATTTAGATAAACTAGTTAACTATTCTGCTGTTTCTTAGTTTTTAGTTCTATTACCTTTGGCAAAGAAAAAGAAGTTCCACATATAGTTGATTTGATGCATGAGAACCATTGGCAAGGTACTAAGTTTGGTGTTCCCACACCAAAGTAAGTTCAAAAGCCCACAAATAATTCATGCATGCTAACCATTTTTCAAGTGCTTGGAGAACAAGCAACTTTCAATATCATTGCAGAGCATCATACAAGTCTTTGGAAGAATTAAGAATCATCAACTAAAGAGGCAAAGAGGGATGTAAAGACCAACAATGATGATGATAAGGAGTAAAGCAAGTAAACTCCAAAAGGTTGTATTGTTAAGTGACTGTCTTGTATTCAAAACTGCTATGATTGAAAGTGACATTGTACCCCTGTTTGTCTGCTTAGTATGACTTCTTTGTAGTTCAATAACTAAGATGTTTGATATATCATAACACCATACTCTTGAAATTACTTACACTCAATATCTATAAAATGCAAACAGAGAACATTTCTTTGAAAAGAAGGATTGATGAATCAAAAATTCATTTTGAGGCAAGCAAAAGATTAAGAGAAGTGGTGGTTCTAGTTGTATGATTGTGTATTGAGGTTGCATGTTTGTGAAAACTTGCATGGGAGCTCATAGGCAGGACATAGAGTTCAAAGAAGTATTGTGGGGATTCTCAAACATTTATTGATCCAAGAAGCAGTAAACAAAAGAAAATAAAGGAAATACAAAAACAAAAGAACATGGCCCAAGGTTCTGAGCATCAATTACTAGGCAGAAAAGAAGAAAGAAACAAGAACTCAAAGATTTATTATCCTGGTAAATTCTTGTGGTCGAATTGTGTCAAAGAGAGAGGCTTGAGCAAGTAAATCCTTGGGGGTGCTTTAACACCTAATACCTTAAAACCAACTGGTTTAGGAGTATTGATTGAAAGCTTATCTAAAGAACCGCTTTGAGACATGACACTTAGAATCAAAGCCAAAACACAAAAACCATAAGCTGCTTCAAGGTGATTACCTATAGAGAGATCTCCATGATATCATTTGGATGAAAGTCCTAAGACCTAAGACTTTCAAGATGTAGGGACTAGTAAGCACTGAAGCCCTTGCATGAGCATATAATTTAGAGTTCACCCCACTGTCACTTAATCACTTCACTCAGAGGACACTACAAGTTATTCTTCAATCCATTCTAATTGAAAGAACCTTTGAGCATAATTCTTTTCTTGCTTGAGGACAAGCAAGGTTTAAGTTTGGTGTTGTGTGATAACAAGTCATCATATACTAGTTTTTCAAACAATTTTTCATTTTTTTATAAGTTTTATACACTTTCTTGGGTTACAAGTAAGCCATTTGGGTAGAAATTCATGTGTATTTGGATTCAATCAACCATGAGTATATTGATGCATTTTCATGAGGTTTTGTGCTATAATTGTTTATATATCAAGGATGATAAGAAGTCTCATGATTTTAGCATAGCTTTGATGTATTTGTTGATTGATGACAGGTGACCAAAAGGCTTGGAGGAAGGTTGAAAGAAGAATGGGAGCAAGAAAGATTGGGGACATAGCTAGCTGGGCAAGGAGGAAGGGACTTGGGCGTTGCTAATGCCAGGAACAAGGGCGTGTTCCTAGGCAACGCCAGGGACAAAGGAAGCAACCCTGGGAAGTGATCATGCACGTTACCAACTCCAGGAAGAGCTGGAGTGTTTGCCAACAACGCCCAACAATGCAAGACAGCCATGGCCCTCTCCTAAGCACGTTGCCAACGCCATTTTCTATAGGCGTGTTTGGTGACAACGCCAGCAGCAAGAAGGCTTGGATAGGAATGGTGTGGAGCACGTTGCCAACGCCAAGTTCTGAAGGCGTGTTCCTTGGCAACGCACCAAGCAACCTTGGAGGGAAACTTCTAGCCTCGAGCACGTTGTTCACCCTTGGTAACAAGGGCATGTTTGAAGACAATGCAGGCAAGCAACGCAGCAAGAAAGCTTGGTTCAGGAAGGAGATAGCCCTGGATGATAGCTCGAGCACGTTGCCAACGTTGAGTTCCGAAGGCGTGTTCAATGACAACGCTAGGAAGCTTGACAAGGAGGATGAAGTTAGCACGTTGCTAACGAGTTATAAGGGTGTGTTTATCAACAACGCCAGCAGCTAGGCAACCTTGGAATGAAGCAACCCACGTTGGCAACTTGAAAGAACAAAGGAGTGTTTGCCAAAAACTTTGGTGAGCTGGACAGCCTGACCTTACCTTCTTCAATGGAGCATAACTTGAGCTACAGAAATCCAATTGACATGCTTCCAGTTGTGTTAGAAAGCTGACATTCAGAGCTTTCCAAATATTTAATAGTCTATAGTGAAGCATGAAACTGAAGCTCAAATCAGAGTCATCTTTAGGCCCCAAAAACAAGAATAAGGAGTTGACATCCAAGGAAGCATAAATGGCATAAAGAGGTTCGAGCACGTTGCCAAGGGAAGGGAGAGAAGGCGTGTTCATTAAAAACACCAAGAAGCCAAGAATTTGGGCAAAGGAAGAGAGCTAGCACGTTGCCAACGTGCTGGAAGAAGGAATGTTTGCCAAAAACGCTGACAACCCTGGCAGCCGGACCTTACTTTCTTCTATGGAGTATATCTTGAGTTGTAGAGCTTCAAATGATGCACTCTCAACGGCATTGAAAAGTAGACATCCAGAGCTTTCCAACGATATATCATAGTATGGGTTTGACATTAGTTTGAAGCTTCAAAAGCTGGCTTCATTTAGAGCTTCAGAATCTGATGGCGTTGGCAACTTGGAAGAACAAAGGCGTTTTCACCAAAAACGTGTGTGATTTTGGCAGCCTGACCCTATCTCCTTCAAACAAGAATAACTTGAGCTATAGAGATTCAATTTGAGTGCTTCCATTTGCATTGGAAAGTTGACATTCAGAGCTTTTTAGCCATGTATAATAGTTGATAGTGAAGCACAAAATTAAAGCTCAAAACAGGGGCAACATTAGGCATGAAAAGTGGAGCCAAGAGGAAGAAAAGCCAGGTTATTGGCCACAACTTGGGCTAATAATGCCCAAGTACCAAGCTCCCAGCCCAGGAAGTGCATTGGCACGTTGCCAACGTGCCTTGAACTGGCGTGTTTACCAGTAACGCCAGGCCATTGGACCAGAAGCAATGAGAATGAGCTATGCTCCCTCTATTTAGCAACACTTCTTCCATTGAGCCAAGAATTCAACAAGGATAAAGCCCATATTGTTAGCCCAATTGAGGATCTCTAAAGGGGTTTTAGGAGTAGTATAAATAGAGAGGGGCTTTGTACTTATGGAGAACCTTTTTTTTACACACTTAGACATTTTTACTTTGCACTCTAGTATTTTAACTTTGACAGCATTCTTCAATTTCGGGAAGGATACCTGAAAGCTATTTTGTTTTTCTTGAAATTTTAAATTTTAGTTTAAAAAGGAACTTCTTCATTCTTCTTCATTCTTCATCCTTCTCTACTCAATTTTAATGTCTACTTTTGCACTTGTTGTTGAATTTAGAGCTATGATTCACTAAACCCCATTTTCATTAGGGGGAGGAGCTCTGTTTATTTGAATGGATTGATAACTCTTCTTTTCCTTCTCAATTCAAGTGGTTCATCCAAGAGGAAACTCTTGTTCTTCAAAGATTCAGTCACCATCGAGAGAGGGGTTGAATCTATATGAATTGTGTGGTGAACTTGAGAAAGGATCCATATAATTCAGTTTAGAGTTCATCCTTTCATAATTTCCTTGATTAATACACTTTGGGTTGGTATGTGAGATGTAACCACCCTTGGTTGAGATCCTGGGAATTGTGTGGCTTGAAGGATTAGTTAATGAGCTTCATCTCTTCTCATGAACAATTAGATCACGAGAGTGGCAATTGATTGTGTTGAGAGAAATTGAGTTACCAAGAGATTGGAACTCAATTACCTACAATCTGCCATGGATCTATACCCATGATTGAGAAGGAATTGATCAACATCAATTCATGAGAATTTGCATCTCTGATCCCTAATGATCTCTTCCATCATTAATTCTCATTTCTTTTGTTCTCTAGTTATTTGATTGCCCACTACCCAATTCCCTTTTATATCAAAGTAATTTAGCATTCCTGCCATTTACATTCTGCTCTAAATTACTTGCAATTTAATTTCTGTACTTTATATTCCTGCACTCTACTCTCTTGCAATTTATCTTTAATGTCATTTAAGTTTCTTGCAATCTAATTTTCCGTCATTTACTTTTAGTCATTTAATTTTCCTTCATTACTTTAGTTCTTTAAATTTCTTGTCATTAAATTCTTTGCAATTTCTTTCAAGTGTTCAAATCTCATGAAATTAAAACAATGTCTGCTTAACTAGAATACCATTTAACGAAAGTTGCTTAATCCACCAATCTCCGTGGGATCGACCTCACTCCGGTGAGTTTTACTACTTGATACGATCCGGTATAATTGCTAGTAGTAAATACGTGAAATAAATATATATTCGCGTATCATGCCCCTAAGCATTTTGTTTTCCAGTATTACCACCGGATACATAAATGCCACAGACACATAACTGGGTGAACCTTTTCAGATTGTGACTCAGCTTTGCTAAAGTCCCCAGTTAGAGGTGTCCAGAGCTCTTAAGCACACTCTTTTTGCTTTGGACCACGACTTTAACCGCTCAGTCTCAAGCTTCTCGCTTGACACCTTCACGCCACAAGCACATGGTTGGGGACAGCTTGGTTTATCTGCTTAGGCCAGGATTTTATTCTTGTGGGCCCTCCTATCCACTGATGTTCAAAGCCTTGGATCCTTTTTATTTCACCCTTGCCTTTTGGTTTAAAGGGCTATTGGCTTTTTCTGCTTGTTTTTTTTTGCAAGCTTTATATTCACTGTTTTTTCTTGCTTCAAGAATCATTTTTATGATTTTTCAGATTATCAATAACATTTCTTCTTTTCTATTATTATTTCAAGAGCCAACAATTTTAACATTCATAAACAACAAATTCAAAAAAAAAAAATACACTGTTCAAGCATTCATTCAGAAAACAAAAAGTATTGCCACCACATCAAAATAATTAAACTATTTTAAAATTTGAAATTCATGTACTTCTTTTTCTTTTTTAGAAAATATTTTTTATTTAAGAAAGGTGATGGATTCATAGGACATTCATAACTTTAAGGCATAGACTCTAATCTTTATTTATTATTTAATAGAAATAATCTAAAATAGGCCTAAAAAGCAAACAATTAATAATAAAAGAAAGGAAATTAAAGACATAAAGACAAATGACTCTAATTCTAATACTCATGTGCTTTTAAAATAGATAAAAGGTTATCACAGAGTTAGGACTCAACAACCTTTATTTTGGGAGGTAGATGCCTCTTTAGTCTGTGGGGTGCTTGGTCCTTCAAGAGATAGCTTCTGGCGCTTTAGTTCCTTCAGTTCACGCCCTTGCTCTTCTTGTTCCCTAACCAGTTTGCAGAGCATGCTGTTTTGATTTTGCTGTTCTTCCTTCAGTTGATCCATAGCTTCTTGTAACTTGGTGATAGATGCTTCTAGGCGCCCCTAGTATTCAAATTGAGGAATTTCCAGGAGGAACTCCTGTGCTCTCCTCTTGATGGGGTCGTCCTGCACTTGTCCTTCCATTGACTTTTTGGTGATTGGTTGCTCAACTGAGATATACTTATCTACTCCCATTTTTACCCCAACATCTTTATATAACAGAGAGATTAAGCTTGGATAGGCCAATTTTGCATCTTTGGAGTTCTTGTTTGCAATTTTGTAAAGTTCACAAGAAATCAGCTGATGAACTTCCACTTCTTTTTCCAGCATAATGCAATGAATCATCACTGCTCTTCTGATGGTGACTTCAGAGCGGTTGCTAGTGGGTAGTATAGAGCGCCCAATAAAGTCCAGCCAGCCTCTGGCGACTGGTTTGAGATCTCCTCTCTTGAGTTGGTTTGGGACACCCTTTGTGTTGGTTGTCCATTTGGCTCCAGGGAGGCATATGTCCTCTAGAATTTTGTCCAAGCTCTGATTTGGTCTCATTATTCTCCTATTAAAGGAGTATGGTCATCTTGCAGTTGAGGCAGCTTGAAGATCTCCCTTATTTTGTCAGGGTGGGTGTGAACAATCTTCCCTCTGACCAGAGTTCGATAGTCATAGAATGCGGTTCCAGCTATTCTCTGCCTGTCTGTCTGCCACATATTATAGTAGAATTCCTGAACCATGTTTCTTCCCACCTTTGTTTCAGGATTAGCTAGGACTTCCCAGCTCCTGTTTCGAATTTGCTCTTGGATCTCCGGATATTCGTCTTCTTTCAAATCGAATTTAACTTCTGGGATCACTGACCTTAGACCCATTATTTTGTAGTAATGGTCTGAATGTTCTTTGGTTAAGAACTTCCCTTGATTCCAAAGTTGTTTTGGAATATTCTCTTTCTTACCTCTTGAGTTGGTTTGTTTTTCCTTAGAAGCCATGATCTTGGTGGGTATTGGCTTAGTGATCACAGATAAACACACCAAACTTAGAGGTTTGCTTGTCCTCAAGCAAAGAAAAAGAAAGGAGAGGGATAGAGGGAGAGCCAAGTTCAAATTTGTGGATGAGAGGGGGGAGGCCGAACGAGGATTTAAAGGGGAGGGGGGGTAGGTTTTCGAAAATCTTTTAAAAAGATATGATAGAAAAAGTGATTTGGAAAAGATAAGTAAGATAGGAAAAGATGTAATTTAAAATTGAAAAAATATGAAAGATATTTGAAAAAGATAGATTTGTTCTAAAAATATTGTGAAGATTTGAAAAAGATATTGATGAGTTTGAAAAAAATTTGAAAAAGATAGATTTGTTTTGAAAAAAGATTTGAGAAGAGGTTGAAGAAGAATTGAGAAAGATTTAATTTTAGGATTAAGATATTTAAATTTTTTTTTTTGGAAAAAAAGTTTGAAAAATGAAAGTATGGGAACATGTTTATGCAAGAAAAATGGATGGACATATGAAATTTTGAAAAAAAATCCAAGTAGGGAACAAAAACTTCCTCCCCTCCACAATCTTGGCGTTAAACGCCCAACTGCTGCTTGTTTTGGGCGTTTAACGCCCATCTGTAGCCTCTTTTGGGTGTTTAACGCCTAGCTGTTGCTTCTGGTTGGCGTTAAACGCCAGAAATCTTTCGTCACTGGGTATTTTTCTGAACGCCCAGGATGCTGCAGGTATGGCGTTAAACGCCCAGAATGGTGCCCATTCTGGCGTTTAACGCCTAGAAAGGTATCTTTACTGGCGTTAAACGACCAGTAAATGCTTCTTTTGGGCGTTTAACGCCCAAATATATCTCTTACTGACGTTTTCTTGCCAGTGAGCTCCTTCTCCCTATTTTGTATTCTGAATCCTTCTATAACCTTGTGAACTTATGCAATTGATTGTTTACCTTGAAGATTATTTATATTAAACTTGTATAATTAAAAATAAATAAATAAATAAATAAAAAGCTTTGCTAATGGCTAGGTTGCCTCCCAGCAAGCGCTTCTTTATTGTCGTTAGCTGGACCTTGCTGAGCTTTTAATCTAGCCTCAGCCTTGAGCACTCTTGCTCAACATTGCCTTCAAGATAATGATTGACTCTCTGTTCATTAACAATGAACTTCTTATTAGAATCAATGTCTTGAAGCTCCACATAGCCATATGGTGACACACTTGTAATCACATATGGTCCCCTCCACCGGGATTTCAGTTTCCCGGGGAATAGCCTGAGCCTAGAGTTAAACAGCAGAACCTTTTATCCTGGTTCAAAGACTCTAGATGACAGCTTTCTGTCATGCCACCTTTTTATTTTCTCTTTATAAAGCTTGGCATTTTCGAAAGCAATGAGTCTGAATTCCTCTAGCTCATTCAACTGGAGCAATCTTTTTTCTCCAGCTAATTTGGCATCAAAGTTTAGGAATCTGGTTGCCCAGTAGGCCTTATGCTCCAGTTCCATGGGCAGATGGCAGGCCTTACCATACACAAGCTGGTATGGAGAGGTCCCTATAGGAGTCTTGAATGCTGTTCTGTAAGCCCACAGAGCATCATCCAAGCTTCTCACCTAATCCTGTCTACAGGTACTTACAGTCTGTTCCAGGATTCTCTTTAGTTCTCTATTAGAGACTTCAGCTTGCCCATTTGTCTGTGGATGATATGGAGTTGCCACCTTGTGGCTAATTCCATACCAGACCATAGCAGAGTAAAGCTGTTTGTTGCAGAAGTGAGTGCCCCCATCACTAATTAGTGCTCTAGGGACACCAAACCTGCTGAAGATATATTTCTAGAGGAACTTCAGCACTATCTTAGTATCATTAGTGGGTGTGGCAATGGCCTCTACCCATTTGGATACATAGTCGACTGCCACAAGAATATAAGTATTTGAGTATGATGGTGGCAAAGGCCCCATGAAGTCAATACCCCATACATCAAATAACTCAATCTCCAAGATTCCTTGTTGAGGCATGGCGTAACCATGAGGCAGATTACCAGCTCTCTGGCAACTGTCACAGTTACGTACAAACTCTCGGGAATCTCTATAGAGGGTATGCCAGTAGAAGCCACATTGGAGGACCTTGGTGGCTGTTCACTCACCTCCGAAGTGGCCTCCATATTGTGACCCATGGCAATGCCATAAGATCTTTTGTGCTTCTTCTCTAGGCACACACCTACAGATTATTCCGTCTGCACATCTCTTAAAGAGATAGGGTTCATCCCACAAGTAGTACTTTGCATCAGTAATTAATTTTTTCTTTTGTTGCCTGCTGTACTCCTTGGGTATGAACCTTGTAGCTTTATAGTTTGTAATGTCTGCAAACCATGGTGTTTCCTGAATGGCGAACAAATGCTCATCTGGAAAGGTTTCAGAGAACTCAATAGAGGGAAAGGACGCCACTTCTACTGGTTCTATCCAGGACAGATGATCAGCCACTTGGTTTTTTGTCCCTTTTCTATCTCTTATTTCTATATCAAACTCTTGCAGAAGCAACACCCATCTTATGAGCCTGGGTTTTGAATCCTGCTTTGTAAGTAGATATTTAAGAGCAGCATGGTCAGTGTACACAATCACTTTTTATCCTACTAAGTATGATCTAAACTTGTCAATGGCATAAACCACTGCAAGCAATTCTTTTTCTGTGGTTGTGTAATTTTTCTGGGCATCATTTAAAACATGGCTAGCATAATAAATGACATGCAGAAGCTTGTCATGCCTCTGCCCCAATACTGCACCAATGGCATGGTCACTGGCATCACACATTAGTTCGAATGGTAATGTCCAATCTAGTGCAGAAATAATTGGTGCTGTGACCAGCTTAGCTTTCAGAGTTTCAAACGCCTGCAGACACTCTGTGTCAAACACAAATGGTGTGTCAGCAGCTAGCAGGTTGCTTAGAGGTTTTGCAATTTTTGAAAAATCCTTTATAAACCTCCTATAGAATCCTGCATGCCCCATAAAGCTTCTGATTGCCTTAACATTGGCAGGTGGTGGTAATCTTTCAATTACCTCTACCTTAGCTTGATCCACCTCTATTCCCTTGTTCAAAATTTTGTGCCCAAGGACAATCCCTTCAGTCACCATAAAGTGACATTTTTTCTAGTTTAAAACCAGGTTAGTCTCTTGGCATCTTTTCAGAACCAGTGTCAGGTGATCAAGACAAGAGCTGAATGAGTCTCCATATACTGAGAAGTCATCCATGAAGACTTCCAAAAAATTTTCCACCATATCAGGGAAAATAGAGAGCATGCATCTCTGAAAGGTTGCAGGTGCATTACACAGCCCAAATGGCATATTTCTGTAGGCAAATACTCCAGATGGACATGTGAATGCTATTTTTTCTTGATCTTGGGGATCTACTACAATTTGGTTGTAGCCTGAATAGCCATCTAAAAAGCAGTAATAATCATGACCTGCTAGTCTTTCTAGCATCTGGTCTATGAATGGTAAAGGAAAATGATCCTTTCTGGTGGCTGTATTGAGCCTTCTGTAGTCAATACACATGCGCCACCCTGTAACTGTTCTTGTAGGAACCAGTTCATTTTTTTCATTATGAACCACTATCATGCCTCCCTTTTTAGGGACAACTTGGACAGGGCTCACCCAGGGGATATCAGAAATGGGATAAATAATCCCAGCCTCTAGTAACTTGGTGACCTCTTTCTGCACCACCTCCTTCATGGATGGATTTAGCCGCATTTGTAGTTGAACCACTGGCTTAGCATTGTCCTCCAATAGGATTTTGTGCATGCATCTTGCGGGGCTGATGCCCTTAAGATCACTTATGGACCACCCAAGAGCTGTCTTGTGTGTCCTTAGCACTTGAAGTAGTGCTTCCTCTTCCTGTGGATTTAAAGAAGAGCTTATGATCACCGGAAAAGTGTCACTTTCTCCTAGAAATGCATATTTTAGGGATGGTGGTAGTGGTTTGAGCTCGGGTTTAGGAGGTTTTTTCTCTCCCTGAGGAGTTTCCAGAGGCTCTTTTATTTCCTCTGAATCCTCCAGATCAGGCTGAGCATCTTTAAAGATGTCTTCTAGCTCTGATTCGAGACTCTCAGCCATGGTGATCTCCTCTACCAAAGAGTTAATAAGATCAACTTTCATGCAGTCTTTTGGTGTGTCTGGATGCTGCATGGCTTTGACAGCATTTAACTTGAACTCATCCTCATTGACTCTCAAGGTTACTTCTCCCTTTTGGAAATCAATGAGAGTTCGTCCAGTTGCTAGGAAAGGTCTTCCTAGAATGAAAGTAGCACTCTTGTGCTCCTCTATTTCCAGCACTACAAAGTCAGTGGGAAAGGTGAATGGCCCAACTCTGACAATCATGTCTTCAATCACGCCTGATGGGTATTTAATGGAGCCATCAGCAAGTTGGAGACATATTCGGGTTGGTTTGACTTCTTCAAGTAAACCAAGCTTTCTGATAGTGGATGCAGGTATTAGGCTGATGCTTGCCCCAAGATCACATAAAGCTGTCTTGGTGCAATTACCCTCTAATATGCATGGTATCATAAAGCTCCCGGGATCTTTAAGCTTTTCTGGAAAGCTTTTCAGAATGACTGCATTGTATTCTTCAGTGAGGAGAACTCTTTCAGTTTCTCTCCAATCCTTCTTATGACTCAAGATCTCTTTCATGAACTTGGCATAAGAGGGTATTTGCTCAAGTGCCTCTGCAAACGGAATCTTTATTTTAAGAGTCCTGAGATAGTCTGCAAAGCGGGCAAATTGCTTATCCTACTCCTTTTAGTGGAGTTTTTGAGGATAAGGCATCTTGGCTTTGTATTCCTCAACCTTGGTTGCTGCAGGTTTATTTCCTACAGAGGTGGTTGGAGAAGCCTTTTTAGAGGGGTTGTTATCAGCACTTGTGTGTGTCTGATCCCTCACTGGCGTTTGAATGCCAGGGTTGGAAGCTTGATTGGCGTTGGATGCCAACTTCTTATTTGTTTCTGGCGTTTGAACGCCAGAACTGAGCTTTCATTGGGCGTTTGACGCCCGTTTCTTGCCTGTTTCTGGCGTTTGAACGCCAGAACTGTGCATGGATTGGGCGTTTAACGCCAGCTTTGCATCCTTTTCTGGCGTTTGAACGCCAGAGTTATTCCTCTCTGGGCTCTTACTATCCTCAGAGGGATTTTGGATAGTGTTTTGCTCATCCTCTGTCAGTTGTTCTTCTCTTGGCTTTCTGCTACTCTGAAGTGAGGTATTTAATATTTTCCCACTTCTTAATTGAACTGCCTGACACTCTTCTGTTATCTGCTTTGATAATTGCTGTTTTGTCTGATTCAACTGTGCTTCCATATTTTTATTAGCATTTTTAGTGTCTTGTAGCATCTCCTTGAATTCTGCTAGCTGTTTTGTTAGAAAACATAATTGTTGATTGAGTTCAGCAACTTGTTCTGGAGGACCAAGTTCAGTAGATACTGCTTTGGCTTCTTCTTTTATGGGGGACCCACTACTTATGTACAGATGCTGATTTCTAGCAACTATATCAATAAGCTCTTGAGCCTCTTCAATAGTTTTTCTCATGTGTATAGATTCGTCAGCTGAGTGGTCTAGAGATATCTGAGCTCTTTCTGTAAGCCCATAGTAGAAGATGTCTAATTGCACCCACTCTGAAAATATTTCAGAGGGGCATTTCCTTAGCATCTTTTTGTACCTCTCTCAGGCATTGTAAGGGATTCGTCATCCTCTTGTTTAAAGCCTTGGATGTCCAGCCTTAGCTGTGTCATCCTTCTTGGAGGGAAATATTGATTCAAGAATTTATCTGATAACTGTTTCCATGTTCTTATGCTTGCTGTGGGTTGGTTATTTAACCACCTTTTAGCTTGATCCTTTACAGCAAACGGAAACAGTAACAGCATGTATACATCCTGATCTACTTCCTTGTCACGTACTGTGTCAGCAATTTGCAAAAATTGTGCTAGAAACTCAGTAGGTTCTTCTTGTGAAAGACCGGAATACTGGCAATTTTGCTGCACTATGACAATGAGCTGAGGATTTAGCTCAAAACTGTCTGCTTTGATGGGGGATATACAGATACTACTCCTATATGCAGCAATAATAGGGTTAGCATATGACCCCAGAGTCCTTCTGGAATGTTCATTTCCACTTAGATCCATGACGGAGAAAGGGAGATGATGTGAATTGCAAGTAAAATATATTTTTTTATTCTTGTTTTATTTAATTAAAAATAACCAAAAAAAATAAAATAAAATAAAGTAAAATAATTAGAAGATAAAATATAGATTTTGAAAATTAAAAGAAAAAGAAAATAAAAAGAAATTTTAATGTTGAATTGACTAATTAATTGAAAAGATTTGAAAATTTTTGAATATGATTTTCGAAAAAGATTTGAATTTTGAATTTTTAAAACTAAGATAAGATAAAATAGAAAGTTTTAAAATAAAAATCTGAATTTTTAAAGGAAAATTTCGAAAATTAATTGAAATAAAGAGAAAAGATATTTTTGAATTTAATGAAGAAAGAGAAAAACACACAAAAGACACAAGACTTAAAATTTTTTTAGATCTAATGCTCCTTGTTTATCGAAAATTTTGGAGGAAAAATACCAAGGAACACCAAACTTAAAAATTTTAAGATCAAATTATAAAGAAGACTCAAGAACACCTTGAAGACTCACAAGAACAACAAGAATAAATTTCAAAGACTCAAGAACATAAAAAGAACACAAAACTTAAAACTTTTAGGAAAACTAAAAATAAATTTTCGAAAATTAAAGAAAGATAGTAAGAGAACACCAAACTTAAAAGTTTGGCACAAGATTTAATCAAAGAAAAATTATTTTTGAAAAAGTTTTAAAAGGAAGATATTCAATTACTAAGAATATAAGCACAACGCTCTACCCAACTGAGCTATAAATTTAACGTGTTTTTTTTTTAAAATATTTAATGTATAAAAATTTTTGAGAACTGATAATTTGAAAACACACAAGAAAAACAAGAAAAGACACAGGACAGGAAAAACTAAAGATCAAACAAGAAAAATAGCAAGAACAAAGATCAAGAAAGAACAATGAACATAAATTCGAAAATTTAAAGGAAAATAAGAACATGCAATTGACACCAAACTTAAAATATAAAACTAAACTCAAACAGAAAAACTCTAAAGATTAATAAAGAAAAATAATAAACTTTTGGAAAATTTTTGAAACGAAAATAAAAGACTCTGACCCAAAAGACAAAATTTTCCTAATCTAAACAACAAGATGAACCGTCAGTTGTTCAAACAAGAACAATCACCGACAACGGCGCCAAAAACTTGGTGCACGAATTATAAATCACACTTTTCACAACTCGTACCACTAACCAGCAAGTGCACTGGGTCGTCCAAGTAATACCTTACGTGAGTAAGGGTCGATCCCACGGAGATTGTTGGCTTGAAGCAAGCTATGGTTATTTTGTAATTCTTAGTTAGGAGATTAGTAATAAAAATGATTGGGTTTATGAAGAGTAAATAGCATAAATTAAATAATACTTATTATGCAGTAATGGAGAATAGATTGAGGATTTGGAGATGCTCTGTCTTCCGAATCTCTGCTTTCCTACTGTCTTCTTCTTCACGCACGCAAGGCTCCTTCCATGGCGAGCTGTATGTTGGTGGATCACCGTTGTCAATGGCTACCATTCGTCTTCTCAGTGAAAATGGTCCAAATGCGCTGTCACCGCACGACTAATCATTTGTCGGTTCTCACTCATGCTGGAATAGGATTCATTGATCCTTTTGCGTCTGTCACTACACCCAGCACTCGTGAGTTTGAAGCTCGTCATAATCATCCCATCCTAAATCTTACTCGGAATACCACAGATAAGGTTTAGACTTTTCGGATCTCAGGAATGGCCGCCAATAGTCCTAACCTATACCACGAAGACTCTGATCATGAACCAAGAGGCTAAGAGATATACACTCAATCTAAGGTAGAACGAAAGTGGTTGTCAGGCATGCATTCATAGGTTGAGAATGGTGATGAGTGTCACGGATCATCACATTCATCAGGGTGAAGTGCGAGTGAATATCTTAGAATAGAGACAAGCGTGATTGAATGGAAAACTGTAGAATTGCATTAATTTATCGAAACACAGCAGAGCTCCTCACCCCCAACCATGGGGTTTAGAGACTCATGCCGTCAGAAATACAATATGAAATGTGTAAAATGTCATAAGGTACAAAATAAATCTCTAAAAGTTGTTTAAATACTAAACTAGTAACCTAGGTTTACAGAAAATGAATAATCTATGATAGATAGTGCAGAAATCCACTTCCGGGGCCCACTTGTTGTGTGCTGGGGTTGAGACTTGAGCTTTACACATGCCTAGGCTGTTTCTGGAGTTAAACACCAGGTTGTAACCTGTTTTGAGCGTTTAACTCCAACTTGTAACCTGTTTCTGGCGTTTAACGCCAGAATGCAGCATGGAACTGGCGTTGAACGCCAGTTTACGTCATTTATCTTTGATCAAAGTATGGACTATTATATATTGCTGGAAAGCCCTGGATGTCTACTGGTGCACAAATTGTGAATCACACTTTTCACAACTCGTACCACTGACCAGCAAGTGCACTGGGTCGTCCAAGTAATACCTCACGTGAGTAAGGGTCGAATCCCACGGAGATTGTTGGTTTGAAGCAATCTATGGTTATCTTGTAAATCTTAGTCAGGAAGTCAATTATGTTTATCAGTTGAATTGCAAATAAACAAGAGAGCATGGATTAAAGGTTACTTGTTATGCAGTAATGGAGAATATGTTGGAGTTTTGGAGATGCTTTGTCTTCTGAATCTCTGCTTTCCTCTGTCTTCTTGTTCACGCACGCACGTCCTCCTATGGCAAGCTGTGTGTTGGTGGATCACCATTGTCAATGGCTACCTTCCATCCTTCTAGTGAAAACTACGCTCACGCGCTCTGTCACAGCACGGCTAATCACCGGTTGGTTCTCGATCCAGTAGGAATAGAATCCCTTGATTCCTTTGCGTTTGTCACTAACGCCCAGCCTTTAGGAGTTTGAAGCTCGTCACAGTCATTCAATCCTTGAATCTTACTCGGAATACCACAGACAAGGTTTGGACTTTCCGGATTCTCATGAATGCCGCCATCAATTCTAGCTTATACCACGAAGATTCTGATTAAGAGATCTAAGAGATACTCATTCAATCTGATATAGAACGGAGGTGGTTGTCAGGCACACGTTCATGGTTTGAGGAAGGTGATGAATGTCACGGATCATCACCTTCATCACAGTTAAGCGCGAATGAACATCTTAGATAGGAACAAGCGTGTTTGAATGGAAAACAGAAATACTTGCATTAATTCATCGAGACACAGCAGAGCTCCTCACCCCCAACAATGGAGTTTAGAGACTCATGCCGTCAAAGAGTACAAAGTTCAGATCTAAAATTTCATGAGATCCAAAATAAGTCTCTAAAAGTTGTTTAAATACTAAACTAGTAGCCTAGGTTTACAAAAATTGAGTAAACTATGATGGATGATGCAGAAATCCACTTATGGGACCCACTTGGTGTGTGCTGGGGCTGAGATTTAAGCAATTCACGTGCAGAAGTCATTTGTGGAGTTGAACGCCAGTTTTTGTGCCAGTTTGGGCGTTCAACTCCAGCTTTTGATCCTTTTCTGGCGCTGGACGCCAGAATAGGGCAGAGAACTGGCGTTGAACGCCAGTTTACGTCGTCTATACTTGTGCAAAGTATGGACTATTATATATTGTTGGAAAGCCCTGGATGTCTACTTTCCAAAGCAATTGGAAGCATGCCATTTCGAGTTCTGTAGCTCCAGAAAATCCACTTTGAGTGCAGGGAGGTCAGAATCCAACAGCATCAGCAGTCCTTTTTCCAGCCTGAATCAGATTTTTGCTCAGCTCCTTCAATTTCAGCCAGAAAAATACCTGAAATTACAGAAAAACACACAACTCATAGTAAAGTCCAGAAATATGAATTTTTCCTAAAAACTACTGAAAATAGACTAAAAACTAACTAGAACCTACTCAAAACTATATGAAATTAACCCCAAAAAGCGTATAAAATATCCGCTCATCACAACACCAAACTTAAACTGTTGCTTGTTCTCAAGCAACTAGACAAATAAAATAGAAGACTAATAAGTTGAGAAGCAATAATATCTCAGAGTTTTTGAGTGAAGCTCAGATTCTAATTAGATGAGCGGGACTAGTAGCTTTTTGCTTTTGAACAGTTTTGGCATCTCACTTTATCCATTGAAGCTCAGAGTGATTGGCATCTATAGGAACTTAGAATTCAGATAGTGTTATTGATTCTCCTATTTCAGTGTGATGATTCTTGAACACAGCTATTTTATGAGTCTTGGCCGTGGCCCTAAGCACTTTGTTTTCCAGTATTACCATCGGATACATAAATGCCACAGACACATAATTGGGTGAACCTTTTAGATTGTGACTCAGCTTTGCTAAAGTCTCCAATTAGAGGTGTCCAGAGTTCTTAAGCACACTCTTCTTTTTGCCTTGGACTTTGACTTTAACCGCTCAGTCTCAAGTTTTCACTTGACACCTTCACGCCACAAGCACATGGTTAGGGACAGCTTGGTTTAGCCGCTTAGACCAGGATCTTATTCCTTTAGGCCCTCCTATCCACTGATGCTCAAAGCCTTGGGATCCTTTTTATCTGCCCTTGCCTTTTGGTTTTAAGGGTTATTGGCTTTTTCTGCTTGCTTTTTCTTTTTCTTTCTTTTTTTTTCTGCAAGCTTTGTTCTTTGCTGCTTTTTCTTGCTTCAAGAATCATTTTTATGATTTTTCAGATTATCAATAACATGTCTCATGTTCATCATTCTTTCATGAGCCAACATATTTAACAGTCTTAAACAACAAATTTAAAAGACATATGCACTGTTCAAGCATTCATTTAGAAGACAGAAAGCATTGCCACCACATTTAACTAATTAGAATTTCTCTATTAAAACTCAAAATTTTATTGCCTCTTATTCAAAAGATCTACTACTTTATTCATGTTTGCTGATGATGAGAAAAATAAACTATAGCTTAATTGGAGATAAAATCAAAATAGATACTAATTACTACTATATGACTCCTAAGGTAAACTTCTATAAGGACACTGTCACAGAGTTAAGGGAAAAATTGGAAATTAACAACCTTTATTCTGGGGGAACGGGGGTTCCTCTGATCCTTGGGGTGCTTGGTCCTACAAGAGAAGACTTTTGGCGCTTCAATTCCCTTAAGTCACGCCCTTGCTCCTCTTGTTCTTTAAACATATAGGTCAGCATTTGACTGTGTTCCTTCTGTTCTTTTATTATTTGCTCCATAGCTTCCCGTATCTTGGTAACAGACGTCTCAAGATACTCCCAGTATTCAGATTGAGGGATCTCTGGGAGGAATTCCTGTGCTCTCTTCTTGATGTGATCATCCTGTGCTTGTTGTTTTTCCATTGATGCTTTGGTGATTGGCTTCTCAATTGAGATATACTCAGTTATTCCCATCCTTACTCCAGCGTCCTTGCAGAGCAGAGAAATCACGCTTGGATAAGCCAACCTGGCCTCTTTAGAATTTTTGTTAGCAATTTTGTAGAGTTCAGCTGAAATCAGCTGATGAACCTCCACTTCCTTTCCCATCATGATGCAATGGATCATCACTGCTCTTTTAACTGTGACTTCAGAACGGTTGCTAGTAGGCAACAGAGAATGCCCAATGAAGTCTAGCCATCCTCTGGCGACTGGTTTGAGATCCTCTCTCTTGAGTTGATTTGGGACACCCTTTGTGTTGGTGGTCCACCTGGCTCCAAGGATACATATGTCCTCTAGAATCTTATCCAGGCCAATGTCTGCTCTCATCATCCTCCTGTTGAAGGAGTCTGGATCATCCTTTAGCTGAGGTAGCTTTAAGATCTCCCTGATCCTGTCAGGGTGGGTATGAACAATCTTTCCTCTGACCATGGTCCGATAGTCATAGAAGGCAGTTCCAGATAGTTTCTGCTTGTCAGTTTGCCACATATTAGCATAGAACTCCTGGACCATGTTCCTTCCCACTTTCGTTTCAGGATTAGCTAGGACTTCCCAGTTCCTGATTCGAATTTGCTCCTAGATCTCCGGATATTCATCTTCTTTCAGATCGAATCTAACTTCCGGGATCACTGATCTCAGACCCATTATTTTAAGATAATGGTCTGAATGTTCTTTAGATAAGAACTTCCCTTGATTCCAAAGTGGCTTTGGAACGCTCTCATTCTTGCCTCTTGGAGTGGGTTGTTTTCCTTTAGGAGCCATAATCTTAGTGATCGCGGATAAACACACCAAACTTAGAGGTTTGCTTGTCCTCAAGCAAAAGAAAAGAAAGGAGAGGGATAGAAAGAGAGCTAGCTGCAATTGTTGATGGGAGAGGAGGGAGGCCGAACTCAAATTTATAAGGGGGGGAGGGTGGGTTTTCGAAAAAAGAGATAAAGATATGCTAAAAAGATTTATTTGGAAAAGATAAGATAGAAGATATGATAAGAGAAGATATAGTTTAAAATTGAGAGGATATGAAAGATTTTTGAGAAAGATAGATTTAATTTTTGATAAAGATAAAGTGGAGGTTTTGAAAAAGATATTGATGAGTTGAAAAAAGATAGATTTGTAAAAGAAATTTTGAAAAGAGTTGGATTGAATTTGCAAAGATGCCTGGTGCTTATGGATTAAAATACATTTGATATTTTTTTAGTGGTAGGGTTTTTAGAAATTATGGAATTTAGAAATCAGGGTTCTTGACCTGTTTATGTAAAATCATGCATTGAAGCATAAAATTTGAAATTAGAATAGAAAAACGTGTGGAAAAAATGAATTTGGCTCCTCCCTGCCTTCCTGGCGTTTGAACGCCCAAAGAGTGCCTGTTTTGGGCGTTCAGCGCCCAATTGCTGCTCTCCTGGGCATTCAACACCCAGCTGCTGTCATTACTGGCGTTCAACACCCAGTGGGTGCCCATTTCTGGCGTTGAACTCCCAGATTGCTACCATTACTGGCGTTCAACGCCCAGTGGATGCCCATTTTGGGCGTTGAACGCCCAAAATATACTTTTACGGGCGTTTTCTTGCCAGTGAGCTCTTTTTCTCTGTTTTGTGTGCCGAGGTCTTCTGTAAATGATTCCTCACCTTAGTGTCAGTGAACTTTATATAAACAAATAAAAATAAAAATAAGAATAGGGCAAAATGCTTAGAGGATTGTTGCCCCATGGCTGGGTTGCCTCCCAGCAAGCGCTTCTTTATTGTCTTTAGTTGGACCTTGCTGAGCTTTTTAATCTAGCTTCAGCCTTGAGCATTCTTGCTCAATGTTGCCTTCAAGATAATGCTTGATTCTCTGTCCATTGACAATGAACTTCTTATCAGAATCAATATCTTGAAGCTCCACATAACCATATGGTGATACACTTGTAATCACGTATGGTCCCCTCCACCGGGATTTCAGTTTCCCGGGGAATAGCCTGAGTCTAGAGTTAAACAACAGAACCTTCTGTCCTGGTTCAAAGATTCTAGAAGACAGCTTTCTGTCATGCCATTTTTTTTATTTTTCTTTATAAAGCTTGGCATTTTCGAAAGCTGTGAATCTGAATTCCTCTAGCTCATTTAGCTGGAGCAATCATTTTTCTCCTGCTAGTTTGGCATCAAAGTTTAGGAATCTGGTTGCCCAGTAGGCCTTATGTTCCAGTTCCACGGGCAGGTGACATGCCTTACCATACACGAGTTGGTATGGAGAGGTACCTATAGGGGTCTTGAATGCTGTCCTGTAAGCCCACAGAGCATCATCCAAGCTCCGCGCCCAATCCTTTCTACGGGTATTTACTGTCCGTTCCAGGATTCTCTTTAATTCTCTATTAGAGACTTCAGCTTGTCCATTGGTTTGTGGATGATGTGGAGTGGCCACCTTGTGGCGAATTCCATACCGAACCATGGCAGAGTAAAGCTGTTTATTGCAGAAGTGAGTGCCCCCATCACTGATTAGTACTCTAGGGACACCAAACCTGCTAAAGATGTGTTTCTGGAGGAACTTCAGCACCGTTTTAGTATCATTGGTGGGTGTGGCAATGGCCTCAACCCATTTTGATACATAGTCAACTGCCACCAGAATATAAGTGTTTGAGTATGATGGTGGGAAAGGTCCCATGAAGTCAATTTCCCATACGTCAAACAACTCAATTTCTAAGATTCCTTGTTGAGGCATGGCGTAACCATGGGCAGATTACCAGCTCTTTGGCAACTGTCACAGTTACGTACAAACTCTCGGGAATCTTTATAGAGTGTGGGCCAATAGAAGCCACATTGGAGGACCTTGGTGGCTGTTCGCTCACCTCCGAAATGGCCTCCATATTGAGATCCATGGCAATGCCATAGGATCCTCTGTGCCTCTTCTCTAGGCACACACCTACGGATTATTTCGTCTGCACATCTCTTAAAGAGATAAGGTTCATCCCACAAGTAGTACTTTGCATCAGTAATTAATTTCTTCTTTTGTATCCTGTTGTACTCCTTGGGTATGAACCTTGCAGCTTTATAGTTTGCAATATCGGCAAACCATGGTGCTTCCTGAATGGCAAATAAGTGCTCATCAGGAAACGTCTCAGAGATCTCAAGAAAGGGGAGGGACGTCCCTTCCACTGGCTCTATCCGGGACAGATGATCAGCCACTTGGTTCTCTGTCCTTTTTCTGTCTCTTATTTCTATATCAAACTCTTGCAGAAGCAATACCCATCTGATGAGCCTGGGTTTTGAATCCTGCTTTGTGAGTAGATATTTAAGAGCAGCATGGTCAGTATACACAATCACTTTTGATCCTACTAAGTATGATCTGAACTTGTCAATGGCGTAAACCACTGCAAGTAATTCTTTTTCTGTGGTTGTGTAATTTTTCTGGGCATCATTTAGAACGCGACTGGCATAATAAATGACATGCAGAAGCTTGTCATGCCTCTGTCCCAATACTGCACCAATGGAATGATCACTGGCATCACACATTAGCTCAAATGGTAACGTCCAGTCTGGTGCAGAAATGACTGGTGCTGTGACCAGCTTAGCTTTCAGTGTTTCAAACGCCTGCAGGCACTCTGTGTCAAACACAAATGGTGTGTCAGCAGCTAGCAGATTGCTTAGAGGTTTTGCGATTTTTGAAAAATCCTTTATAAACCTCCTATAGAATCCTGCATGCCCTAGAAAGCTTCTGATTGCCTTAACATTGGCAGGTGGTGGTAATTTTTCAATTACCTCTATTTTTGCTTGATCCACCTCTATTCCCTTGTTTGAGATTTTATGCCCAAGAACAATTCCTTCAGTCACCATGAAGTGACACTTTTCCCAGTTTAAAACTAGGTTGGTTTCTTGGCATCTTTTCAGAACAAGTATCAGGTGATCAAGACAGGAGTTGAATGAGTCTCCATATACTGAGAAGTCATCCATGAAGACTTCCAGAAATTTTTCCACCATATCAGAGAAAATAGAGAGCATGCATCTCTGGAAGGTTGCAGGCGCATTACATAGCCCAAATGGCATCCTTCTATAAGCAAACACCCCAGATGGACATGTGAATGCTGTTTTCTCTTGATCCTGGGGATCTACTGCAATCTGGTTATAGCCTGAGTAGCCATCCAAAAAGCAGTAATAATTATGACCTGCTAGTCTTTCTAGCATCTGGTCTATGAATGGTAAAGGAAAATGATCCTTTCTGGTGGCTGTATTGAGCCTTCTGTAGTCAATACACATGCGCCACCCTGTAACTGTTCTTGTAGGAACCAGTTCATTTTTTTCATTATGAATCACTGTCATGCCTCCCTTTTTTGGGCAACTTGAACAGGGCTTACCCAGGGGCTATCAGAAATAGGATAAATAATCCCAGCCTCCAGTAATTTGGTGACCTCTTTCTGCACCACTTCTTTCATGGCTGGATTTAGCCGCCTCTGTGGTTGCACCACTGGTTTGGCATTATCCACCAATAAGATTTTGTGCATGCATCTAGCTGGGCTTATGCCCTTAAGGTCACCTATGGACCACCCAAGAGCTGTCTTGTGTGTCCTTAGCACTTGAATAAGTGCCTCCTCTTCCTGTGAATTTAAAGCAGAGCTTATGATCACTGGAAAAGTGTCACCTTCTCTCAGAAACGCATATTTCAAGAATGGTGGTAATGGCTTGAGCTCTGGTTTAGGAGGTTTCTCCTCTTCCAGAAGAAATTTCAGAGGCTCTTTCATGTCCTCTGAATCTTCTAAATCAGGCTGAACATCTTTAAAGATGTTTTCCAACTCTGATTCAAGACTCTCAGCCATGTTGATCTCTTCTACCAAAGAGTCAATAAGATCAACTTTCATGCAGTCTGTTGATGTGTCTGGATACTGCATGGCTTTGACAGCGTTCAACTTGAACTCATCATCATTGACTCTCAGGGTTATTTCCCCCTGTTGGATGTCAATAAGGGATCGTCCAGTTGCTAGGAAGGGTCTTCCTAGAATGAGAGTAGCACTCTTGTGCTCCTCCATTTCCAGCACAACAAAGTCCGTGGAAAAGGCGAATGGCCCAACCCTGACAATCATGTCTTCAATCACGCCTGATGGGTATTTAGTGGAGCCATCAGCAAGTTGAAGACATATCCGGGTTGGTTTAACTTCTTCAGTTAAACCAAGCTTTCTGATAGTGGATGCAGGTATTAGGTTGATGCTTGCCCCAAGATCGCATAAAGCTGTCTTGGTACAATTATCTTCCAATATGCATGGTATCAGAAAGCTCCCGGGGTCTTTAAGCTTTTCAGGAAAGCTTTTCAGAATGACTGCACTGCATTCTTCAGTGAGGAGAACTCTTTCTGTTTCTCTCCAATCCTTCTTATGACTCAAGATCTCTTTCATGAACTTGGCATAAGAAGGTATTTGCTCAAGTGCTTCTGCAAATGGAATCTTTATTTCAAGAGTCCTGAGATAATCTGCAAAGCGAGCAAATTGCTTATCCTGCTCCTCTTTTCGGAGTTTTTGAGGATAAGGTATCTTGGCTTTATATTCTTCAACCTTAGTTGCTGCAGGTTTATTGCCTACAGAAGTGGTTGAAGAAGCCTTTTTAGAGGGGTTGTCATCAGCACTTGTGTGTGTCTGATCCCTCACTGGCAATTGAGTGCCAGAGTTCGAAGCTGGAGTGACGTGAGAAGCCAACTCCTTGTCTGTTCCTGGTGTTTGAACGCCAGAATTGTGCCCATTTTGGGCGTTCAGCGCCAGATCCTGCCCATTTTGGGCGTTCAACGCCAGATTCTTGCCCATTTCTGGCGTTGAACGCCAGTCCTGCTTTGTTTCTGGCGTTGAACGCCAGTTTTGGCCATGGTCTTGGCGTTCAGCGCCAGCCTCCCACCAGTTTTCTGGCGTTTTAGCGCCAGAATTATTTTTCCCTGGGCTCTTACTGTCCTCAGGTGAATTTTGGGTGGTTTGCTCATTTCTTAGCTTTTTGCTGCCTTGAGGTGGGGTGTTTAATGTTTTCCCACTTCTTAGTTGAACTGCTTGGCATTCTTCTGCTATTTGCCTTGACAGCTGCTACTTTGTTTGCTTAAACTGTTCGTCCATATGTATATTAGCCATCCTTGTCTCTTGTAACCTGTCTTTAAATTCGGCTAGCTGCTTTGTTAGAAAGTCCAATTGCTAATTGAATTCAGCAGCTTGTTTTACAGGACTGAGTTCAGCAGTTACTGTTTTAACCTCTTCATTCATGGAAGGGTTGCTGCTTAGGTACAGATGCTGATTCTTGGCAACTGTATCAATGAGCTCTTGAGCCTCTTCAATTGTCTTTCTCATATGGATAGATCCACCAGCTGAGTAATCTAGAGACATCTGGGCTCTTTCTGCAAGCCCATAGTAGAAGATGTCTAACTGAACCCACTCTGAAAACATTTCAGAGGGGCATTTTCGTAGCATCTCTCTGTATCTCTCCCAGGCATCATAAAGAGATTCATTATCTCCTTGTTTAAAGCCTTGGATGTCCAGCCTTAGCTGTGTCATCCTTTTTGGAGGGAAATATTGATTCAAGAATTTTTCTGTCAGCTGTTTCCATGTCCTTATGCTGGCCTTAGGTTGGTTATTCAACCACCTCTTAGCTTGATCTTTTACAGCAAATGGAAACAGTAATAGTCTGTAGACATCCTGATCTATTTCTTTATCATGTATTGTGTCAGCAATTTGTAAAAACTGTGCCAGAAACTCTGTAGGTTCTTCCTGTGGAAGACAGGAATACTGGCAACTTTGTTGCACCATGATAATGAGCTGAGGATTCAACTCAAAGCTACTGACTCCAATGGAGGGTATGCAGATACTACTCCCATATGAAGCAGTAGAGGGGTTAGAATATGACCCCAGAGTCCTCCTGGACTGTTCATTTCTGCTTAGGTCCATGATGGAGAAAGGGAGATGATGTAAAATAGAAAAAATATTTTTATTTATTTATTTATATATTTATTTCGAAAATGAAATAAATTAAAATAAAATAAATAAAAATTGAGTGAAGATTTTCGAAAAACTGACAGGAGAGAAAGTGGTTAGGAAGTTATGAAAAGGATATGATGATTAAAAAAAAAGTTTTAAATTTTGAAATAAAAATCTGAATTTTAGAAATATATTTCGAAAATTTGTTTTTAAAATAGAGAGAAAAGATATTTTTGATTTTTAAGAGGAAAGAGAAAAATAATAAGATAGCACAAGATTTAAAATTTTTTAGATCTAATGCTCCTTATTTTCGAAAATTTTGGAGGGAAAATACCAAGGAACACCAAACTTAAAAATTTTAAGATCAAGACACAAGAAAAACTCAAAAACACTTTGAAGACTCACAAGAACACAAGAACATGAAGGACGAACACCAAACTTAAAATTTTTAGAAAACCAAACCACAATTTTCGAAAATCAAGGGAAATCAACAGGAAAACACCAAACTTAAAGTTTTGCACAAAATTTAATAGAGAAAATATTATTTTTGAAAAATATTTTAAAAAGAATATACCAAACTGCCACGGACTTAGACTAACGCTCTAGCCAATTGGGCAGTAAATGTAACACTTGTTTTAAAGAAGGATATTTTTAACCAAGAGCAATAATAAGAGACTCTAAACTAAAAAAAAAAGAAAAATTTTCCTAATCTAAGAAACAAAATAATCCGTCAGTTGTTCAAACACGAACAATCCCCGGCAACGGCACCAAAAACTTGGTGCACAAATTGTGAATCACACTTTTCACAACTCGTACCACTGACCAGCAAGTGCACTGGGTCGTCCAAGTAATACCTCACGTGAGTAAGGGTCGAATCCCACGGAGATTGTTGGTTTGAAGCAATCTATGGTTATCTTGTAAATCTTAGTCAGGAAGTCAATTATGTTTATCAGTTGAATTGCAAATAAACAAGAGAGCATGGATTAAAGGTTACTTGTTATGCAGTAATGGAGAATATGTTGGAGTTTTGGAGATGCTTTGTCTTCTGAATCTCTGCTTTCCTCTGTCTTCTTGTTCACGCATGCACGCCCTCCTATGGCAAGCTGTGTGTTAGTGGATCACCGTTGTCAATGGCTACCTTCCATCCTTCCAGTGAAAACTACGCTCACGCGCTCTGTCACAGCACGGCTAATCACCGGTTGGTTCTCGATCCGGTTGGAATAGAATCCCTTGATTACTTTGCGTTTGTCACTAACGCCCAGCCTTTAGGAGTTTGAAGCTCGTCACAGTCATTCAATCCTTGAATCCTACTCGGAATACCACAGACAAGGTTTAGACTTTCCGGATTCTCATGAATGCCGCCATCAAATCTAGCTTATACCACGAAGATTCTGATTAAGAGATCTAAGAGATACTCATTCAATCTGATATAGAACAGAGGTGGTTGTCAGGCACATGTTCATGGTTTGAGGAAGGTGATGAATGTCACGGATCATCACCTTCATCACAGTTAAGCGCGAATGAACATCTTAGATAGGAACAAGCGTGTTTGAATGGAAAACAGAAATACTTGCATTAATTCATCGAGACACAGCAGAACTCCTCACCCCCAACAATGGAGTTTAGAGACTCATGCCATCAAAGAGTACAAAGTTCAGATCTAAAATGTCATGAGATCCAAAATAAGTCTCTAAAAGTTGTTTAAATACTAAACTAGTAGCCTAGGTTTACAAAAATTGAGTAAACTATGATGGATGATGTAGAAATCCACTTCTGGGCCCACTTGGTGTGTGCTGGGGCTGAGATTTAAGCAATTCACATGAAGAAGTCATTTGTGGAGTTGAACGCCAGTTTTTGTGCCAGTTTGGGCGTTCAACTCCAGCTTTTGATCCTTTTCTGGCGCTGGACGCCAGAATAGGGCAGAGAACTGGCGTTGAACGCCAGTTTACGTCATCTATCCTTATGCAAAGTATGGACTATTATATATTGTGGGAAAGCCCTGGATGTCTACTTTCCAACGCAATTGGAAGCATGCCATTTCGAGTTCTGTAGCTCCAGAAAATCCACTTTGAGTGCAGGGAGGTCAGAATCCAACAGAATCAGCAGTCCTTTTTCAGCCTGAATCAGATTTTTGCTCAGCTCCTTCAATTTCAGCCAGAAAAATACCTGAAATTACAGAAAAACACACAACTCATAGTAAAGTCCAGAAATATGAATTTTTCCTAAAAACTACTGAAAATAGACTAAAAACTAACTAGAACCTACTCAAAACTATATGAAATTAACCCCAAAAAGCGTATAAAATATCTGCTCATCATCTACTTTCCAACGCAATTGAGAGAGCGCCATTTGGATTTTTGTAGCTCCAGAAAATCTATTTCGAGTGCAGGGAGGTCAGAATCTAATAGCATCTGCAGTCCTTTTTCAACCTGAATAAGATTTTTGCTCAGATCCCTCAATTTCAGCCAGAAAATACCTGAAATCATAGAAAATACACAAACTCATAGTAAAGTCTAAAAATATAAATTTTCCTAAAAACTAATAAAATTATACTAAAAATTAACTAAAACATACTAAAAACTATGTAAAACAATGCCAAAAAGCGTATAAATTATCCGCTCATCAGTGCTCTACATAAGTAAACTAGTGTTTGATTTTTAAATCGGCTACCATGTTTCTGAAGCCCGTGTCAGTGAATTGAGTGCCATTGTCCGTGGTAATGGAGTATGGGACCCCAAACCTTGTGACAGTATTTCTATAAAAGAACTTCCGACTTCTTTGGGCGGTGGCCGTGGCTAAAGGTTCAGCCTCGATCCACTTTGTTAAATAGTCTATTCCTACAATGGGGAACTTGACTTGCCCTGATCCCTGAGGAAAAGGTCCGAGGAGGTCGAGCCCCCACTTTGCGAATGGCCAGGGTGAAGTGATACAAATGAGTTCTTCGGGTGGTGCGATGTGAAAGTTGGCGTGCTTCTGACATGGGGGCATGTTTTGACGAAATCTGTTGCTTCCTTTTGTAGCGTCAGCCAATAAAAACCAGCTCGGAGTACCTTTTTAGAAAGAGCTCACACCTTGAGGTGGTTTCCGCACATGCCACTGTGGACTTCCTCAAGAACTTCCCTCGTAGCGGAGATCGGGACGCATTTTAGGAGAGGTGTAGAGATTCCTCTCCTATATAGGACGTTGTGCACTATGGTGTAGTACTGCGCTTCTTGTACTAGCCTTTTTGCCTCCTTTTTGTCTGCGGGAAGTGTTTCAGACTTGAGATAGCTGACTATGGGAGTCATCCATCCTTGGTCCTGGTCTGATATGCTTAAGACCTTCTTTTCTTCCGAGGTTGACAGATTTTGTAGTGTTTCTTGGATGAGGCTTCTATTACTGTCCCTTGGTTTGGTGCTGGCTAGTTTTAAAAGGGCATTAGCTCGGGCATTTTGTTCCCGAGGTATATGTCGAACCTCATATCCCCTAAATTGTCCGAGCTGTTCTCTAGTTTTGTCTAGGTATTTCTTCATGGTGGGATCTTTTCATACCCTGGGTCGAGCTATCCGACCCGGGATGTTTAGCGACAAGGCGACCGACCTCTTCAGGTCAGACTATCCGACCTCTTCTCAAAAAGCTTGGCCAAATTGTCAGAAAAGCCCAATAAAGGGCTCGAATAGAGGAACACGACCCAAATCCAAAGGCAGCCCAAGCCTATAGAGATAAGGGCGGTTCCCTTGAAGATAAGATAACCTCATTCAAAGATAAGATAAGATAAGATAACTAACTTATCTTTTCTGAGAAGGTCACTCCACACCATTATAAATACACTGAAGTACCCAGGTATAACTCATACTCTGATTCTACTAAAAACCTGCTTAATACCCTTGCTAACTTAAGCATCGGAGTCCTTTACAGGTACTGTTCACACCCTGGTTCGAGCTATCCGATCTGGGATGATCAACAATAAAGCGACCGACCTCTTCAGGTCAGGCTGTCTGTCCTCTTCTCAAAAGAAGTCGGTCAAATCGACAGAAAAGCCCAGTAAAGGCCCAAATAGAGGAACACAACCCAAATCCAAAGGCAGTCCAAGCCTATAGAGATAAGGGCGGTTCCCTTGAAGATAAGCTAACCACAACTCAAAGATAAAGATAAGATAAGATAACTAACTTATATTATCTAGAAAGGTCACTCTACAACCACTATAAATACACTGGAGCACCTAGGTATAACTCATATCTGATTCTACAATAAACCTGCTTAATACCCGTGCTAACTTAAGCATCGGAGTCTCTTGCAGGTACCCCCCACCCTCCGGTGACCAAGGATCAGAAGTGCAGCCAGTCCAACAAGTCGGACACAACAGCTCCGGCCGCCACCAGCCATCCAGACACGTCATCTCCAACCAGTACAGAAGATCTCATCCGAGATCGACCTACAGTTTCAGGTAACCCTCGGAACATTAGCGTCGTGCCAGGGAACCTGGAAGTTATCCCATCCCCATGGCGGACGACCATGACAACGACCACAATTCAGATCTGGAGGACAGAACGCCGCACAAAACACGGATGCTACACCAAAAGATACTCCAGAATCTAACAGAGACAAAAACTCATCAAATCCAGGAGTAATAGAAGCACTTCAAAATCGTTTAAAGCAACTTGAAAAAGAAATCCAGCATCAACGAGAAGTGGCAAGGATCTACAAAGATAGTAAGGCGACGTCGAGAGCTAGAAGATAAAATCCTACAACTCGAAGCCGATCTCAAAGCAAAGCTACCGGACCACCCCTGAGGACAATTCACGCAAAGATCAAGATCCATTCACTAGGACATCATGAAAACTAAAATTCCTAAGGACTTCAAACTCCCGGATATGACTCTGTATGATGCACCACAGACCCCAACCATCACCTCAGCAACTTCAGAAGTAGAATGTACCTCACCGACCCCTCGGACGCTGTTCGCTGCAAAGCTTTCCAACGACCCTCACAAAGACAGCAATAGATGGTTCGACAACTTACCTCCTAAGTCCATCTCAAGC